>NW_012102576.1:664901-700238 GCF_000951045.1 Mandrillus leucophaeus | reverse complement strand
GGAGAGGCCGTGGCTGCCAAGAGGTCTTCAGCAGGGCTCCAGTGGCTCCTCTCCTGGTCAGCACCGCCCCTCTTTGGCTCCACAGGTCCACACAGGCCAAACTTAGCTTGTAGAGCAGTTACTTCACAGAGCTTTATCTTCCTAAACAGCCCACAGGTCTCACTGAGGATGGCTGCAGTGAATTTTATAGGTAGGGCGGCTGCTCCTGGGGACTCCTCCCTCCCCTATTCAGCAGGGGAGCCCTCCTTGGCCTGAGCAGCTCCTTCTGGAAAGCCTTTGATGCTAAGTCCATTCCCCCAAAGAAGCATATATTTAATTCCATCTGCAGTTCATTTCATGAAACGCAGAGAAACAAATGGCTTCAAAGGCTAAATAAATCATCCTGAACTGGCTGGCAGGAAGAATCATATCTTCAATTCACCAATAAATAAAATCAATAAAATATAAAGAATAAAAAATGCACTGCCACACTGGTGGGGCAGGAGGGTAAAGTCACGCCCCTCACAATAGGTAATGTCTATAAAGAATTTTTAAATTTCCATCTTGATTTCATTTTTTGACCCAATGATCATCCAGGAGCAGGTTATTTAATTGCCATGTATTTGCGTGGTTTTGAAGGTACCTTTTGGAGTTGATTTCCAGTTTTATTCCACTGTGGTCTGAGAGAGTGCTTGATATAATTTCAATCTTCTTAAATTTATTGAGGCTCGTTTTATGGACTATCATATGGTCTATCTTGGAAAAAGTTCCATGTGCTCTTGAATAGAATGTGTATTCCGTGGTTGTTGGATGAAATGTTATGTATAGATCTGTTAAGTCCATTTGTCCCAAGGTATAGTTTAAATCTATTGTTTCTTTGTTGATTTTCTGTCTTGATGACCTGTCTACTGCTGTCAGCGGAGTACTGAACCACTATTATTGTGTTGCTGTTTATCTTATTTCTCAGGTCTATTAGTAATTGCTTTATACATTTGGGAGCTCCAGTGTTAGGTGCATATATGTTTAGGATTGTGATATTTTCCTATTGGACAAGGCCTTTTACCATTATATAATGTCCCTCTTTGTCTCTTTTAAGTGCTGTTGCTTTAAAGTTTGTTTTGTCTGATATAAGAATAGCAACTCCTGCTTGCTTTTGGTGTCCATTTGCATGAAATGCCTTGTTCCACCCCTTTACTTTAAGTTTATGTGAGTCCTTATGTGTTAGGTGAGTCTCCTGAAAGCAGCAGATAGTTGGTTGGTGAGTTCTTATCCATGCTGTGGTTCTGTATCTTTTGAGTGGAGCATTTAGGCCATTTCCATTCAGTGTTAGTATTGAAATGTGAGGTACCATTGCATTCATCGTGCTCTTTGTTGCCTGTCTACTTTGTTTATTTTTGGTTTTTTGTTTTTGCTTTTTAACTTGTATTTTTGTTTTATAGAGCCTTTGTGATTTATGCTTTAAAGAGGTTCTGTTTTGATGTGTTTCCTGGATTTGTTTCAAGATTTAGAGCTCCTTTTAGCAGTTCTTATAGTGATGGCTTGGTAATGACAAATTCTCTCAGCATTTGTTTGTCTGAAAATAGCTGTATCTTTCCTTGACTTATGATGCTTAGTTTCGCTGGATACAAAATTCTTGGCTGATAATTGTTTTGTTTGGGGAGGCTGAAGATAGGGCCTCAATCCCTTTTAGCTTGTAGGGTTTCTGCTGAGAAATCTGCTGTTAATCTGATAGGCTTTCCTTTATAGGTTAGGTTACCTGGTGCTTCTG
This sequence comes from Mandrillus leucophaeus, assembly GCF_000951045.1. Classification (NCBI taxonomy): domain Eukaryota; kingdom Metazoa; phylum Chordata; class Mammalia; order Primates; family Cercopithecidae; genus Mandrillus; species Mandrillus leucophaeus. The sequence continues at coordinate 698,491 of NW_012102576.1, read as the reverse complement.
TCTCATAGCTCTTAAGATTCTGTCCTTCATCTTGACTTTGGATAACCTGATGACAATGTGGTTAGGTGAAGATCTTTTTGCAATGAACTTCCCAAATTTGTGCTTCTTATATTTGCATGTCTAGGTCTCTAGCAAGGCCAGGGAAATTTTCCTCAATTATTCCCTCAAATATATTTCCCAAGCATTTAAAATTGTCTTCTTCATCAGGAGCATTGATTATTTTTAGGTTTGGTCATTTAACATAATACCAGACATCTTGGAGGTTTTGTTCATATTTACTTATTCTTTTTCTTTGTCTTTGATGGATTGGGTTAATTTAAGTACCTTGTCATCGAGCTCCAAATTTCTTTCTTCCACTTGTTCAGTTCTATTGCTGAGATGTTCCAGAGCATTTTGCATCTCTAAAAGTGTGTCCAAAGTTTCCTGAATTTTTTTTATTGATTTTCTTTAAGCTATCTATTTCCTTGAATATTTCTCTCTTCACTTCTTGTATCATTTTTTGGATTTCTTTGCATTGGCCTTCGCCTTTCTCTGGTCTCTCCCTGATTAGCTTAATAACTAACTTCCTGAATTCTTTTTCAGGTACATCAGGGATTTCTTCTTGGTTTGGATCCATTGCTGGTGAACTAGTGTGATTTTTTTGGGAGTATTGATGAGCCTTGTTTTGTCATATTACCAGGATTGTTTTCTGGTTCCTTCTCATTTGGGTAGACTCTGTCAGAGGGAAAGTCTAGGGCTGACGGTTATTGTTCAGACTTTGTTGTCCCACAGGGTGTTCCCTTGATGTAGTACTCTCCCTCTTTTCCTGTGGATGTGGCTTCCTGTGAGCCGAATTGCAGTGATTGTTGCCTCTCTTCGGGGTCTAGCCACCCAGTGAGTCTGCCCGGCTCTGGGCTGGTACTGGGGGTTGTCTGCACAGAGTCCTGTGATGTGAACCATGTATGGGTCTCTCAGCCATGGATACCAGCGCCTGTTCCAGTGCAGGTGGTGGAGGGTGCAATGGACTCTGTGAAGGACCTTAGCTTTAGGGGTTTAATACTCTTTTTTTGTGATGGTTGGCCTTCTGCCAAGAGGTAGCACTTTCTGAAAAGCATCAACTGTAGCAGTGTGGAGAGGGACCAGTGGTGGGCAGGGTCCCTAGAACTCCCTAGATTATATGCCCTCTGTCTTCCGCCACCAGGGTGGATAGGGAAGGACCATCGGGTGAGGGCAGGGCTAGGTGTGTCTGAGCTCAGACTCCCCATGGGTGGGTCTTGCTGTGGCTGCTGTGCGGGATGAGGGTGAGATCCCCGGGTCACTGGAGTTGTGTACCTAGAAGGATTAAGGCTGCCTCTGCTGAGTCATGCAGGTTGTCAGGAAAGTGGGGGAAAGCTGGCAGTCACAGGCCTCACCCAGCTCCCATGCAAACGGAAGGGTTGGTCTCACTCCTGCCACGCCCCCTGCCACCAACAGCCCCAAGTCTGTTTCCAGGTGGAGGGCAAGTCAGGCTTGAAAACTTGCCCGGGGCTTTCCACCTCCCAGCTACAAAAGAAAAGGACTTTAGTTATTCCCCCGTCTGTGAAGTCTGCAAGCTGGATTCCCGCCTTTCCCTGAGTTCTTGCCAGGAGGCTTCTTACCCCGTTCAAATTGTTACGAAGTTCAGCTAGAGAAGTCCCCCTTCCTGTGCAGTTTTATCTCCTGCTCCTCTGCCACCCTCCTGATGGATCCCTGTGGGTACCAGCAGGAATGGGCTGCTTGGGGATCCAGCGAGCTCCCAGGGCTTTCTGCTGCTTCCTCTACCCCTGTATTTTGCTTGGCTCAGCTCTCTAACTTGACTCAGCTCCAGGTAAAGTCGGAAACCTCTCCCGCAAACAGACCACCAGCTTCCCCAGCGGGATTGTGTGTTCGGGAAAGGAGGGTCTCCCTTTCCCACTTCCGCACTGGGGCACTCACAGTATTTGAGGGTCTCCTGGGTCCTACAGGAGCAGTCGGCTTCCTTCAGAGGGTCTGTGGGTCCTCTCAGGACTGCTAGTTTGTTCTTGCAGTCAATCGAGCTAAAATTCACAATGCAAGCCTCTGCATGCTGCTCTGTCTGGAGCTGCAATCTAGTCCTGCCTCTTGTCTGTCCTGATCCCTCCACCAAAGCTTCCAGTTTTTATATAATCTATGTAAAATTTCAATTGAATTCATGCATTGCTACAAATCAGTTTCTTCTAATCTGCATTGTGTGGAGGGAAAGCACTCTCTTGGATGTGAATGGAAACAATAGGAAAAGTTGTAAATAAAACTTAGTAGGGAAATAATGAGAAAATGTAGCTCCCACCTTCCCTTTTCCTTTTTTCTGTAATAGCTCCTGTGTATTTTAGCATGGAATTTTGGTGTGGTGGGCGGTTTAGAAAAATAAGTGCACTAGTTTAGGTGATTTGCAGATTTTATAAAAGAGTTGAAATGAAGTCAAACATGAATGCGAATGGGAGACATTTCTCCAGGGGTCTCTTGTTCCTTCACATATTGCAAGCAGCAGAGCTGGCTGTTCTTGCTCTAGATAATCTTTTCAAGGATGTTTGCATTGAGATCTGCCTTGGAAAACAGAGGTAGTGTCTCCCTCCGAAGGAAAGAGCTGGTTTGTTTGCTGTTCTGTACAATAAAGATCGTGTTTTCCTCTAGGCAAAGCTCAGCAGGTTTACTTACAGCCCATAATAAAAGATTGGGGTTTCCTAAATACAGGGCTCCTCTCGTGTAACATACCCTGTATATGGAGTTGTCACCTGGCCCTGCTTGTCTCCCATGTAGGAATTGGGGCTTGGGGAACCAGCACAAAAAAATGATGGTGCTCAGGCTACTGCTATTGCTATGAGTAGTTAACCACCCTTTATCTCTAACCCAGGAGTCTTGCGTCTTCTGCCAGCATCCTGAAACTATGGCAGACTCACTTGTTAACTTTGCAAATAAGGTCAAATTTCAGGACTTTCGTAGCTCCTGATAGTCGCCATGTAATAGAGGATTAAAAGACAAGCTCAGCTCTTGTTCCAGTCAGCCTCATTCCTCTGCCTACAATATAAAATCACCCAATCACATTCTTCTTTTAAATTGAACAGTCTTTACATGGTTAAGGAAAGGAGAAATTCATTGTAAGGAATGTTTACATCTTGTATAGAATTCCTGGAAGTGTAATGTTTCAAAAGGTTTTCCTGTGGCTGAAGTACACTTACTCTGTGTACCTCTAGAGAAATGAACTTACAAACTGAAAATTTTCAGCTCGGTATATACAAAAACACAATTTTCACAATTAGATCTATCCCAAAGAGAATAAATTTTGAGATAATAAGCTCACGGCTGGCTTAGATGATCACTTATGGGACCTCTAATGGGGCAGGGATCAGACTAGATGTATACGAAGATCTCTTCCAATTGAAGCTGCTACTGTGGAGGACGTTGTTTTCGGTGGACTCACTAACCAGATTTATTTTCATACCAAGAAATGAAGAAGGTGAGCTGGCGGATGCAGCTGGGACTCAGAAGACTGCACTTGATAGACTCATCATGAGATGAAGATCTCGTGCTTAGTCTGGCAGAAACTCATCAAGTCTAGCTCACTTGGAGTAAGTTGGTGCTGGAGAATGAATTCATGCTAACCAAATTCACCAAGAGCCTGATTTACAAACTAGAGAGCCAAGGCCTTAAGTTTACAGCAAAAGACAAACTTCCAATGACTATAGTTTTCTTGTCCAATGTCTAAGGCACCCTCCCCTCTCCACCTGCTGTGTACAAGGGAGAAACAACCACTCCACACCCGACTGAACATTTTCTCACCTTATCACTGTAGCAGAAACTGGCTACTCTTCCTCCTGGGTAGACAGCCAGGCTGTATTTCCCTGCTGCCCCTGCAGTGAGAGGTGGCCGTCGGAGCCAGCGCTGGCCAATGGACTCTGCACTGGAGTGACACATGCTGCTTCCAGGCCTGTGCCTCAAACCTCCCACATGTCCTCTGTGTCCTCTGTCTGCTCTTCTCACTTCCAAGGAGCATGGCCATCATGGAAGCCCCAGATTAGCAATGGCAGATTGGGAGGCACAGATGGGAGGAACCTGGGTCCCTGACTCAAAGCATCATGGATTTGGACTTCCCATTATTGAGAGATAAGCTTCCATTGTGTTTAAGCCTTTATATGAGTATTTGTGTATAGTTTGTTATAGCAACTGCCATCTTTTCATTGAAACACTCATGCTGCCTCCTGTCCCTGGAATGCTTGTAACTCTGCCCTGCTTCACCAGGGTGACTCCCACTTGGCCTTTAAGTTCACCTCTGCCGTCACACCCCCCAGAAAGTCTTCTCCGAGCACCCCAACCCCTCCACCAACAGTTTGGTGTCTCCAGCAGATTTTGCACAGCTGGCTGCCCTCTGCCTGCCCTCCCCTTCTTCCTCTTAGAATCCCAAGACTCCCGTGCGGCTAGAAGCAGTCGTGTGATCCAGTGCCGGTCAATAAGATGTAAGAGGAAGCCTCTGGGTAGAGATTCGTAGGAATCTCCTTTTAAAAAGGAAGAGATTGAGCTCATTTCTGCCTTTTACCTTTTTTCTCTGTGCTTGCCTGCTTCCCTCCTGGGACTCCGATGCAGCACCTGCGAATGGGCGTGCGTGTTACAACTCTTTGGCTGAAACCCACATGCTCAGACAAAGTGGAAGGAAGTCCTGGGTTCCCGAAGGCATCATGGAGCCACCACGTCAGCCCTGTGCTACCGACCTCCCTTCTCCTGTTGTGTGGAGAATATGAACCCTGGTGCTTGAGCCCTGTGGTCCGGTTGCTCTCGGGCACAGCTGAAAGTAATCTTAACTAGACGAGCTCCTCTGTGAGTGCTCCCAGGCACCCAGTTCCCCTCCACAGTGCCTGTCAAAACACCCATTGCACTCACATCATCTGGTTGTGTGTCTGTTTCTCTGGCTTGTTGAAGGCACAGGGCAAGCACTCAGTAACTGTGGTGACACGGACATTGTTGTGTCTCCTCATCCTGGACCTAAGGAAAGGAAAGGTTTCCCCGGAGCACACAGAAAATCCCAAAGGCATCCCCACCCCATCTCCTCTATTGGTGGAGCGTCGGCTCTGCGATCACTGCAGTCTTTCAGGCTCTCACTTTCTCTGATTCCACCTCACAGCCAGTAAATTTCCACACAAGAAGGATATGAAAGTATCAGATACAGCCCTGGACCTCTTATCAGGGAAGTCAAGGAATGCATACAGGACAACAACTAGTACTTGCGTGGCACTTCTTATGACACAGGTTAAATGCACATAAAATTAACCATTTTAAAGCGAACCATCAGTGGCATTTCATACATTCGCAGTGTTGTGCCGTCACTCCCTCTATGTAGTTCCCAAACATTTTCATCACCCCAAAATGAAACCTTGCACCCATGAAGCAGCCACTTCCCATTCTCCCCTCTGCTCGGCCCCTAGAAACCACCAATCTGTTTTCTGTTTCCATAGATTTACCTATTCTGGATATTTCATATAAATTGAATTACATAATATGTGACCTGTGTCTGGCTTCTTTCACTTCACGTAATACATTTGAGGTTTAACCACGTGGTGCCAGGCATCAGTTCTGCATTCCTTTTTGTGACTGAGCAATGCTCCATTGTTTATATGTACGACCATTTGTTTATCCATTTATCCATCTATGGACACAGGCATCATTTGTAATCACTTGAAATACATTAACGCATTGAATCCTCACCACAGACACAGATGCAGTTATTGTCCCTAAATTATTATAGAGTAGAAACTGAGGCACAAGTAACATGCCTAAGATCACACAGCTGTTAAGCAGAATAAGGACTCCAGCCCAGGCAGTCTAGTACCAAAGGCCTTCCTTGTAACCATTACTCTCTACGATCTCACAGAGAGCAACCCCAGATAGCACAACATGGGGGCTAAGCTGTCTGGTGGAGCTTCAAATGCTATACGTTTCAGAGAATGGGGAGGTCCCTGGCTGTCACAGAGCCTTCCTGGAGAAGTAGGATCATGTAAGGTCTAACTCAGGGCAGGTCAGGGTGATGTGAGTGACCGGCTCACTCAGAACACAGCCATTCATGGGTGTTCGGTAAAACTGGCTCTAGAACCAGTGATGACTTCAGCCCAAGACTCCCATAAGGCAGAGTGCTTGTCTTTGCCTCCACAGCACAGGGAATTCTGGGCAGAGTTCTGGGCCCAAGCTTCTTTCAAATACCTTATAATCAGCAAGAGAAGCTGGTTGTGTCTTCTATCTGGCTGCATCTGTCTAACAGTTTAGAGAGTGGGACATTTCCTTCCTCCTTTTTCCAAGTATCTTTGGAAGACTTCCCAAAAAGCAATGCACCTTGGAGAAATGTAATGCTGGAGAGGAGAGTGCTTTCCAGGAGAGGGGAGTCTGTTCCAGGAACTGTGATACAAGGGAACTTCTTAAACTAAGTCCTCAGTCTCCTAGGAAATCATTACAATTTTCTTCCTATAAATCAGGGCTCAGGACACCCTACTGCATTCTCTTCACCCCTCCACCAGAATTCCTAAAGTCCATGCTCACGGATCCTGGGAATCTAGGAGGTTGGAGGATGCTGGCAAGCCTCAGCAAGACTGGCCGGGGCCAACCCTGCAGCTTTCCTTCCCCAGGTCCACTCAGCCCAGCTGGCCAGCAAAGGCAGGCCGGGCCTCCGTGTCCGCACATGAGAATGACCTGCAGCTTTTCTTTGTCTAGGCTGAGGTCAAGGATTCCCACTGCAGCTCTAGGGTGAGGGTAAAAGTTTTTGCAATCTGGCTTCTAGGAAATCTTTAAAATTAGGTCTGAGATGAGCTTGTCAGTAGTAGATTAGGTAGAAAACTTTTATACGGTTGAGGGTGAACCGTCTGGAGGGTGAACTGTTTGGTCTGGTTCTAGAACTGGGAGTAGTACCTTGGCGCCTAGCAGCACATCTTTGAGAACATGCAGCCAGGCTTGGTATGTGATGGAGCGTGTGTGTGAGTGTGAGAGTGTGTGTGAGAGAGTGTGTGAGTGAGAGTGTGTGTGTGTGAATGTGTGTGTGAGAGTGTGTGTAAGTGTGAGTGTGTGAGTGTGTGTGCACGTGTGTGTGTGTGTTTGAGTGTGTGACTGTGTGTGTGTGTGTGCACGCACATGCACGCATGGGTGTGAGACTGTGAGAGTGTGTGAGTGTGTGCGGGTGTGAGACTGAGAGTGTGTGTGAGTGTGCGTGTGTGTGAATGTGTGTGCGAGAGAGTGTGTGTGTGTGAGTGTGTGCGGGTGTGTGTGTGACTGTGTGAGAGTGTGTGAGTGTGTGTGAATATGTGTGAGTGTGAGAGTGTGTGTGAGAGTGTGATAGTGTGAGAGTGTATGCGTGTGTGTGTGTCTTTGGATACACAGACATCCTGGAGCATATATTTCATTTCTCATTCAAATAAATCCTACAGATAACAAAGTGCTTTGACATCTGGTCTCTACAGCCCTCCAGAGGTGGCAGGGCAAGCACTATTAAACCCACTAGAGACTGCTGAAGCCCCCCTCAGTGTCTTGCACAGGGTCAAGGAAGAATGAGTGGCAGAGCCCCGAGCCTGCGTGCTTCTATCTGTGCCAGGCTGCTTCTCCTGGGCGTGGCTGTGCCTTGTGCATGGGACATTTCTCCTTTGATGTGCCCTGGGTGCCTTAAGCAACTTAGATATTGCTCAGGTGAGGTGAGGGGGAAAATGTATTTTCAGGTCGTATTAGTCAAACCAAAGTAGTATATACTAGATGACTTTAAAAACATACTTTTATTTTTCACAATACTGGAGGTTTGGAAGTCCAAGTTCAAGGTGTCAGCTAGATTGGTTCCTGGTGAGGGCTCTCCTCCTGGTTTGCAGGCAGCCACTTTCTCTTTGTGTCTTCACTTGGTGGGTAGAGAGAGAGTGGTCTCTTTTCTTACCAGATCCATCATGAGGGCCCCACCCCATGGCCTCATATAACCCTAATTACCTACCAAAGGCCCATCTGCAAATACCATTACATTGGTGGTTAGGGCTTCAACAAAGGAATTTTGGGAGGACACAAGCATTTGTCTACAGCATGGGTGGAAACCCATCTCTTTCTCGCCACCTGTGGGGACCACACACTGCAGCCATCGAGACAGTGGGAATGTTCTCCTTACAACTTGATCTGATCGCCCTAGAAGAGGGGACAGGGAAGGAGGCCAAAGCTGGGAGAGTTGAAGAATATTAAGAAGAGAATAGGGTGGCCAGATTTAGCAAGTAAAAATATAAAATGCCTAGTTAATTCTGAATTTCAGATAAGAACAAATAATTTTTTAGCATAAGTATGTCCTAAACTAAGCATGGCACAGGACATGCTTATGCTAAAGAAATTATGTATTCTCTAATAATAAATTATTATTTTCTCCAATGCACATTAACTGTGCATCCTGTATTTATCTGGGAACCCGAAAAGAGAAGGGCTAAAAACTCTTAAGGCAAACCAATGGATTCCAGGAGGGATTATTGCTGGGCTTCTGGACCCATGCTCCCTTTATAACACTTAACTGTTTTTAGCCCCTTCCCGCCCTCCTTCCCTCTCTTCCTCCCTGGCTCCCTTCCTTCCTTTATTCCTTTCTTTTCTTTTCTTTTCTTTTTTTTTCCTTCTACCAGCTTTTCCTAGTTTTTATTGTGGTAAAATAAACATAAGCTAAAATTCACCATGGAAACCATTTTGAGGCATACAGCTCAGTGGCGTTAGCACACCCACACTGCTGTGCAGCCGTCACCACCAGCCATTTCCAGAACTTTCCATCATCCCCACCTGAAACTCCACCCATGAAACACAAGCTGCCCGACTCCCGCCTTGCTTCCCCATCCCTGGCGGCCACTGCTGCTGCTGCTATGAACCTGAATGTTCTAGGCACCTCACATAAGTGGACTCATACAATATCTGTCCTTTTGCGTCTGATTTCTCTATTTAATTTTTTTTAATAAAACTTTTTTAGAGACGCGGCCTCGTTAGGTTGCCCAGGCTGGTCACGAACTCCTGGCCTCTGGTTATCCTCCTGCCTCACCATGCCTGGCTTTTTAATTTAATTTTTAAAGGCAGGTAGGAACTAAGCGGGCCACAGAGGAGCTGCCTGCAGAGGTGAAGACAATGTTGGTTGTGCTGAGAGAAGCAGGAGAGCAGGTCAGGGTGTAGGACTGGAAGGCACGGGCGGTTCTGGAAGGCACGGGAGGTTCTGGAAGGCACGGGCGGTTCTGGAAGGCAGGGGCGGTTCTGGAAGGCACGGGAGGTTCTGGAAGGCAGGGGCACTGGTTCTGGGAAGCCTCGCCCGGCTCTTCTGCAGCAGCCAACCCTCCCGGAGTAATGAGTGCCCCTCAAACAAATAAAGGGGGTTGATATTGGGATATGGCTGCTGGCTTTATATTAATAATTGTAGTAATAAAGTTGATCGCAGGTAGGATGGAGGAGGCACCTGCCTGGTGAGGTGAGACAATGGTCGGATTCACCGAGGCTCCTGTGTGTCCCAAATTTCCTGCTGGGGAGGGTGTGCTGCTCAGCGGTTCCCGCACCTGCTTCTATGGGAGAAGCAAGTAGAAGTCAGAAGGATGGGCGAAGGGGTCAGAAGCTTCTCTTATTCGTTCGGGGAGATTCTGTGTCGGGGGCACCAATTGTACAGGGAACGAACCAGTTGCCAACTCCTGACCCTTGGAGTTGACTCCACACCGCTTAAACCTCTGTGCTGGTTCCCTGGGGGCCTACAGCGAGGTCTGTAACTCAGGGAGAGACGCTGGAGCCGGGTGTGGGAGAACGGTGTGCAGGACCGGCTCTATGCACTCTTGAAATTATAAACTGCCTTATGAGACAGGGGCACGGTGTAGATGCATTTTCCTGGGAGAGTCCATAGTTTTTACCGCATTCTGTAAAGCAACACTGTGTAGTAGAAATATTATGCCATACACAATACGTATGTACAGTTTTAGTTGTCACTTAAAGAAACTGAAAAAAGATCTTGATGAACACGGATGGCACAGATGTGAGAAAAGCACCATTATTAAAGAATATGCATTTATGTAATGCATTAAAAGGTAACAAAATGGATAAGCAGGTAACAAAATATCAAAGACCTAGAGTGAACTGCAGTCATCCACTGTGGAACTGAGGAGTTAGGGTTTCTCATTACAAAACTCCCTGATGGAAGACTATTATTTATCAACTATTTATTGTCTTTCCACTAAATAAGAAGTGATCGTCATCTTTTCAGAAGAGCGCCACAGGCTTTGCAAAAGATAATTGCAGATTAACCTTTGTGCCTGGATTTTCTAATTCTAAAAATATTGCTACATGACTCCAAAGTGTGTTATAAAGATAAACAATTGATGTGATGTATACTAAAGTACAAAAATGTTGACCATACAGGAGAGGCTGGTTAGTATCAGATTCCCTTGTTCTTCTGTCAGTATAAAAAAAAAAAAAAAAAAAAAAAAACAAAACAAAAAAAAAACCTGTCCTTTAAGGTTTACATAAAGACAAAGTATCACGATGAGGTATCTTAAAATTGGTAGTACTAACAAAATTTTTGAACTCCACGTTGTGCAATTTTAATGTATAAAAACAATAAAACATACTGATCAATAACAAAAGCCCTATAGTCAGACAACATAGGTTCAAGTCTGGCCTTGATCTCAACCAGCGTTTCAATGTTGAAAAAAAAAAAAAATGCCATGGGGTCTTTCCAACTTCATTTCCTTATGTAACATTGGAGATAATAATAAATTCACTGTTATTAAGAGTTAAATGGAATAGTTCTTGGGAAGGTGTTAGAATGGTTCTAACATACATGGGTATTATGAGCCAATATCTGTAGTACCATTGTAGCATAAGGAAATACCATCTGCTGAGAGGCACAATAATGATTATCTTCATGATAAAAGTTTAAGAGCTACCAGATACAGAACAAAGGAGCCATAAAATGATAATGTTATGAATGATTTTGATGCTTACACCAGAATCCTTTCTAGGATAGCTCTTGCCTGAAAAGAACTGGGTCTCATTTCTTTGGAATCACAGGACACTGAGTGTGGCAAAAAGAAAAGAAAAATATGGAAATCACATATGTGATTTTAAAAGTAAAAAGTAATGGAAGAAATTAGTGATCCATTTTATTTAATCCAATATATCCAAAATATGGTCATTTTATCATGGAATCAATATAGATTTTAATGAGATAGTCTATGTTCTTTTTTCCTACTGAGTCTTTGGAATTCAGTGTGTATGTACACTGACAGCACACCTCAATTTAGACTAGCCACATTTCCAGTGCTGAGTGGCTGCATGTACCTGGTGGCTACCACACTGGACAGCACAGGTCTAAGGATTTCATTCCTGGCTCAAGTCCAGACTCCCAGCCTTGGTTTTGGGTGTTTTTCACAAACTGGCCTCTCTTTATCATTCTTTTTCCTGGTACTTCCTCAAGGATGACTGTGTCCCTGCCACTCAAGACCACTTGCCATTTCACTATATACCTTTGTTCAAGCTGTTCCTTTTACCTGGGATGTTCCCTCATTTTGTTTTGTTTTTTGAGACAGGATCTCACTGTCTTGCCCAGGCTGGAGTACACTGGCATGATCATGGCTCACTGCAGCCTGGATGGACCTCCTGGGGCTCAGATGATCCTCTCACCTCATCCCTCCTGAGTAGCTCAGACTACAGACCTGCACCACCACGCCCAGCTAATTTTTTTTTTTTTTTAATTTTTTGATAGAGACAGGAGTCTATGTGGACCAGGCTAGTCTTGATTCTTCCACCACAGCCTCCCTAACTTCTGGGATTATAGGTGTGAGCCACTGCTCCCCACTTGGAATGCTGCCTCTGCACCTTCTCCCTGGGCCTGGTAGAGAGGCACACATTCTGCTAAGAAGCTTTTCGTGACTTCCCTAACCCCAGAAGGGTTTCATTCCTCCTTAGCATTGTACTCATGGCTGGATTCGAGTTTAACTGTTTTTGAGGCTGTTTCCCTGGCTGTTGCATAGTGTCTTATTCATCTTTGTTGTGATCATGGTCTGCACTGAATAGATGATCCGTAGATGTTTGCAGACAGAATGAATAAACCATCAATCAGTCTCTTACTGCTTGAATGGACTTGCTACTTCCTTGCTTAGATTTGTGTCTGTACAATCCTCTCATGTGGATAGTACAGTAAACACACACAGACAACCTCAGATGTGGTAACTAACAAGGGATTCACGTTAAGATGTGCACAGAAAATATCTTACACATTTATCCTCCTCCTGATCTTACAGATGGGAAAACTGAGGCACAGAATTAAGTTAGAATGACTAGCAAATTTCCATCAGTATAAATACAAAGAAGGGGAAAGGAGAACATTCTGGAAACGGATGCGGTGGTCTCAGATGGTTGGGTTCCTCGGATGGTGGAGGATCAGTTGGCGGTGCCTTGGTTATCTGACAGGAGGGAAGAGAAGTGGGAGGTGAGGAGTAGCTCCTGGGCTCTCATGAGTATTCGAGGCAGGTTCAGGTCTGAGAAGCAGAGGATATCCTTCCTGGAAGCCTGAGTTAGGACGAGGAACTCACTGCTGGAGAAAAAGTTGAAGAGGAAGGAGGACGGACATCTCAGATCATGGGGAGTGCTGGCCTGAGGAGGCTAGGAGAGAACCATCAGGGTAGAAGAAGGGGCTGAGGAAGCCGGCAGGGGGAGCAGAGGAGTAGGCGCCAGCATGGTGAAGAGGTGCAGTGCATTGTGTATGATACACACATTATTATTATTATTGGGAATAACCATGTGTCAGAGTGCAGTTTTCAGCCTGGAGAATGGAAAATGGAAAAGACCAGAGATTCAGAGAAGGCAACTTACCCCAGGTCTCCCAGCCCTTTAAGGCCAAGTAGAGCCTCCTAGGCATTTCCCGCCACACTCACCCAGGCCCACCCACACCTCTGTTGCAATGGAGGGCCCCACTATAGTGCCCAGGAGAGCAGGTCTAGGGCACAGTGCCAGGCCTGATGAATGTCCTTCGTACCCTTTTCAAGCAACAGGCTATGATTAGTCCTAATTATAGGGGCCTGGTCCCTTAATATTCTTCCTGGCATGTCTCTTGCCAATCAAATCGGTGCCATCTGCCATGTGATTCCTGCTGTAGTGGCATCAAGGGGAGGAGTTAATTCAACCCAATGTAAAGAGATTCTGCCCTCACTTTGCAATTCGAGGAGTGTTTTTCCCTCCCGTCCTGCACCCGCACATGCACCTCCCTCCTTCTGGCTCCCTAAGCTCTAGCCTGGGTGAGCAGGGCCTGGACACTCCTGTACCTAGAGTCACTAGCCACTGCCCAGTCTGTCTCAGAAGCAGGCCTCGAATTCCTCAGGGTTAAAGTGGGAAGAACCCATGTGTGCACATTTGCTTTTCCAACCTGGGCACCATTTGGCAGGTGATTCGGGCCATTCTCTCACCAGCACCACCCTGCCCATGTATCCCTGTTTCCAGCCTGTTTTCCTCTGCAGCCAGCGCTCCTTTCTTGTGTACCCAAGGTGGGGAGATCATGTATGGACAGGGTTCCTGGCAGGTACCAAGCACTTGATAAGAGGTGAGGAAATGTTGCCTCTTCTCCGAGCTCCTCCGTTGTCCCTACCAATTCCCCAGTCCCTGGTCCTGCCCATTCCCTCCCTCATCCACTCAGCAGCCATCAGCAGAATCCCATCTCCTATGAGATCCTGGACTCCCACCAAATGCTCTGTCTGCCACCCCTCTCCCCACCTCCCTGAAGCTGTGCACACAGTTGAGATGGGGCCTGTGCTGTCTCAACACCACCCTCCCTGTGGTGGGGTGGGTGCCGGTGGACATGGGTGGCTCTGATGCTCTGGCTCCCACCCACAGACACCATGACTCCTGCGAGGACCCAGCATTTCCTGGCAGGTCAGACCTACGCTTTGCCCTTCATCCCACCAGACCTGCAGGGAGAGGAGGCCGTCCAGCAGGCGGCGGGTGCCCTGCAGTGCCTGCAGAAGGTCTCCGGAGACATCTTGAGCAGGTAGGAGCTGCCACCCACCCCTACCTGTTCAGAGGTGGTGGTTCTGGGCAGTCCTCTCTCCAATCCCAATAATACACCCTCTGGGAGCAGTCCCTTTGGGGATTCCTGGTCCTGGAGGACCCAGCTGGCTTCCCTGGGTGGGGGGGCCAAGGTGAGAGCCTGGCTTGGAAGCTTTTGCTTCTGAGAGCCCAAGAGCTTACTCCCTTCCGCCCCACTTTGCCTCCTGGTTTCCTGTGGTGGCTCTGCTCTCAAAACTCACGCTCGTCCTCCCACGGGGAGGGGGCTAGTCCTTCACTCTTTCCCGCAGTCAGAAAAGATTTACCTAACGGTGCCTGTGTGCCAGGCACTGAGAAAAATCCCTATAGATCCAGTGATGAATAAGGCAGTGTCCCTGTCCAACTGGAGTGCATATGCCGGCAGGAGAGACAGACCTAAATAACCAATGCATGAGCAGTTATTTAATTACAGCTGTGATAAGGCCTATTTATAATATTCACGAATATTCATATAGCGTTAACCATGCTCCACCATTGATCTGAGTGCATTAACTCATTTAACCCTTGCCACATTTTATGAGCAGGCACTGCTGTTATCTCCATTTTACAGATGAGAAAACTGAGGCACAGAAAGACAGTGACGTAGCCGAGTGGCAGAGCCAGGGTTCAAAGCCGGGGATCTTGGCCCTGGCTTCTGTGGGTTATTACCGCCTCTGTGGAGGGGAGATGAGGTGCGGCGAGGCTTGTCATGGGGAGCCTGGCTTGGTCTTGAGGATCAGGGAAGGTGGATGTGAGGAAATAGCATTTGTGGTAAAATCTGAGGGTGAGTAGGTAGGTCAGGAAGAACATTCCAGAAAGAAGGAAGCCCATGAGCTACAGCCCTGAGGTGGAGGACCTGAAAGGAGGCCAGTGTGGCTGGAGCACAGAGAGGCCGTTGAGGGAGCCGAGCGGGAGGGCTGCGGCCTGTTGTATCGGCAGCACTGACCCCGCACAGTCCTTGGGCTCCAGTGACTTTTCACTCAGTGTATCTAACTCGAATGAGTGAATGGTGTTTGCTGTTTCCTGCAAAGGTCCCAGGGGTTGTTGGGTACACAGGTCCTGTCTTTGGCTGCAAGCAACCGGAAATGAGGCTTGGTCTTCTTCCCGGGACCTCAGGCTGTGCCTCGCATGGGAGATCCCAGCATGAAGTATGTGGCTGCCTGACTCAGGTCCCTCTCCTGGTCCAAGCCACCCTCACCCCGGCCCACACCTGATCGTCGCCAGATCTGGAGTCCCTGCTCCTTCACTGTGCAGCCTCCTCTTCTGTCACCAACTGGAAGCCCACCTCTTCCTGGAAGCCCTCCCAAACTGAAAAATGGGGGATGAAGCATGATCATTGACTCCACATCCCCTTAACTGTTCTGCCTCTCCCCTGCCCACTGACTCACTGGCCTGCTTGAAGCCTGTCTGGAAAGTCCCTGTAAACAAGAGGCTTCGCACTGAACTGGCTGAGGGGTTGCCTTGGAGCCGATGCCTTGGCTCAAATCCGGCTTCTCTATTTGCTTGCTCTGTTGCCTCCGCAACTTACTCAATCCCTCTGAGCCTCAATGTTCTCATCTGTGAAACTCTGGTCATCATGGCATCGTCCTGAGAGAACTGTTGCAAAGATTACATGAATTAAAACACGCAAAGGAATGGAACAGTGCCTGGCACCTAGGAAGCCTTCAGGAAATGCTCGCTCTTACCTGTTGATAATCTCTACTCGTTGACTGCCCGTGGTGGCCATTCATCAACTTGCTACCAACAGTTACAGAAAGTG
The DNA here is from genome assembly GCF_000951045.1 of Mandrillus leucophaeus. Taxonomy (NCBI): domain Eukaryota; kingdom Metazoa; phylum Chordata; class Mammalia; order Primates; family Cercopithecidae; genus Mandrillus; species Mandrillus leucophaeus. Next base: position 682,704 of record NW_012102576.1, on the reverse strand, counting down.
TTGGATGCTCCTTTGTGCTTATTGTTGTGCTAAATGTACCCAAGGGATGCCTCGGCAAGAGGACGGAAGTCTTTAAGAGCCATCAGCCCCAGATTGTGGCCGCCTCGTGTCCAGTGCTTGGAATGGAGGGCAAAACTATTCCCTCAGAAATTATGTTTCCTCATCAAGATGAGGACCGCATGCTTGCCCTTCTCTGAGGGCAGCCTTAGATTTTTGGTGGCTTTCTTTTCCCATCCTGGCACTTGGCACCTGTAGACAGTTGCATGTCCCCTGCCCAGGGATGGGATGAGGCGAGACGGTCAGGAAGGCGTATCCTGGGGAAGGGAGTGCTGAGTTAATCATTGAGAGTGGGTGCAGGTTCTCCAAGTGGCTGGCACAGCCCAGGGAGGGGAGGATGTCTCTCAAGAGCCCTGGGCCTGTGTCCCAGCTTCCTCACACCCAAGTTCCAGGTACCACATCCATCTTCCACCGTGTGCTCCCCGTTGTGCTGGATCCTGAGAGACACCAAAGATGTGGCCAACACGATGTCCTTAGGAGCTTAGAGGCTGGAACGGGAGAGCACAGGGCGAGGCTGATTCTTCATTGCATAGTATGAACCGCACAGGCTTCCAGGGGTCTACAGGGGAGAGAAACCACTAAAAATTGATGGCACCCTGTCAGTCAGAACTCTCCAAACCAGATTGAGCAACAAGTAACCAATCAGTAGAGCAGGCTTCGGAGTTTCAGGGCTTACACGACATCACCCAGGCCTGGATTGCTTTCCTTCCATGTCAGCTTGCTGCTTTTGGGCTGGCTACATTCCCAGACAGGCCTCGCTCTCACGGTGGTGAGGTGACAACCAGTGGGGCTAGACTCATGACCCAGGGTTAGGTCTGGCAGGAAAGAATGCTCTCCCGTGTCCCCACTTCCTCCAGAAGCCACACTCACTCATCCCACCTGGCTTGGTCCTCGTGTCTGTCCCAGAATCCATTGCTGAGGCCGGGGACTATGACACACTGATTGGCTTAGACTGAGGAGCTCTGGGGGCAGCCCGATCTGAGGCTCATGAACTGCGATGGATTCCCCAGAGGAAATGGGGCCATTGCTTGAGTAAGGAGGAAATAGGTGCTGGAGAGGAAAACCACGTGCCTACTCCACACAGGGCAGTCTCCTGGAGGAGGGGGCTAAGGTAGCAAGGTTGGCGTGCAGGTCCCGTGGTGCAGTCTAGAAATGGAGGCCACAGGCTTGGAGAGAAGCCTGAAAGTGGCTGGGAACTCAGAGTATGACAGGCTGCCGGGGAGGCCGGGCTGCACTGGGGCTGGGGCTGGGACTGCTGCACGGGGAGCACAGACAGCGCTGCCTCTCCCTTGCACTCAGCTCCTTCCCTGCAGAGCAGGGTGTTGGAGGCTGACTTTCCACATGCCTGTGGGCCTAGTCTCTCTGGATGGTGCCACAGGAGCTTTGCCTCGGTTCCTCTGCGTCCTCCACGGTGCCGCGGGAGGCTCCCTGGCAGGGTGTGGGCAAGGTAAGGAGTGAAGTTGGGATGAGTGAGTTAAGGCCCATGGGGTACTCAGGATAGGACTTCAAGTTTGATTCAGGAGTGTTAGGGAACTGTGATTGGGTCCTGAGATGGGTCAGAAGAGTTTGGGGAAGGTTCATCAAGCACCTGTCACAAAGGGGACAAGAAGGGAGAGAGAGAGCAGATGGCAGAGACACACAGAGGCTGTTGCCGTAGTCAGGACATGGTGGGGATGAGGCTGCAATCAGGGGACTTGCAAGCCAGGAGGGCTGGACGAGACATTCAAAGAGACCAACCACAGGACACAGTGGCAGATTGGGAAGGAGAATGAAGGAAAGGGAGGAGTCAGTGGTAATTGGGAGTGGTGTGGGGAGCACCTACACTGCTCCTGCTCCACCTGCCCCCCTTCCTGTGGCAATGGAATAGGCAAGTGTGTGGGCTTTTCATTTTCCATGGGCTTTTTCGATGGGAATGTGATTAGTTTAGAACCTCCCCCTTTCAAGGTGCTTCACCTGCTTGGAAACTTGCTGCACAGAAGAGATAGGTGGACAGAGGAGATATTGTCTCTCTCCTCCCCACCACCCCATCTCAGGCCCCAGACTGGACCCTGGCCTCATTGGCACCTGTGCCTCGTGACGCAGGCAGGTGAGGTCCTGGCAAATTAGCAATTCCAGGCTGTGCTCCCTCCTCCTGTTCTGCCGCAGCGGGGGAGCTTGCAGAAACTGGAGGGAATGATAAGCACCTCCCAGGCTCTCTTCAGCCCCACCCTCCAGCCCCTCCCTTCCACCTCTTCCTGTCCCCGAGTAGGCCCCCTCTTCACCTGGGAGAAGCTAGGCCCCAAAATATTGGGCCAGATATGTCACCTGCTTCCCATGATATAGATGACAGGGCAGGAGGAGGGGTTGAGACAGCACAGGGAAGAGAAGGGGACAGACTTCGTGTGTGGAAGTTTGGATGCTGTTATCTGCCGTTGCCCGTCAGGCCCTGCCCAACATCTTCATCCAAGAAGTTGCGCCACTGCCCAGCGCCTTTCCTCAAAAAAAGGGGGAATTTTCTTTGCAAGGCTGTTGGTCCTTTCCTCCCTCTCTTTCTTCTTCTTTCCCCGCTCCCCTTCCTTCTTTCCCCTTTCCCCTTTCCCCTTGTCCTTACTTCCTCCATCCTTCCTTCTCTCTCCTTCTACTCGTTGGCATCTGGGGGCCCCCAAGCAGCCTGCATAATGAGCAGATCATTCTTTAGTTTTTACTTCAATGGTTTTGGGGAGCAGTGTACACTGCACCCAATGTGTGGTCTTTTATCCCAGAATGGAGAAGATAAAGGTGAAGGCCAGATCCCCGGTTCAGGGTCTGCTTCCCTGGGGTCATGACAGAGGCAGGCGAGGAGAAGCAGTGAATCTGGGTGAGGAGCGGGCGCTTTCTGCTCCCTTCTCGCCATCAGCCTCTAGGGACTGGCCTGCTGCTGCTGATGGGCCAGGGCCAGTGGCAGCCCTGCAGAGGTCAAGGGCTGGCCTGGCTTCATAGGAAACATTCTCATGGGGAATGTCATCTTTGGAGATGGTTGAACAGGGAGCCCAGGCATGGTCCTGGCCATCCGTCTGCCACCCCAAGAGGAGCATGGTTCCTACAATGCCTCCTTTAAAGGCACAGCTCCAGCCAGAGGTGTGCTGTTGCTCTGCTGCTTCGTCTTCCATGGCGTTCTCTTGCAGAGTGTCTGTCTCCGTGATCTACTCTAGACTGCCTTCTCCCTGAAATTTCACCTACCACGCCCTGCCCGCTTGTGGGAGTTCTGGGTTTCCTGAGTGCCTGGAGCCCCTCACTGCTCCCCATCTTACAGGCAATAATAGCAAATGCTGAGGACCTAGCTGTGTCAGCCAGGACAGGAGCACCAGACATCACCAGCTCCTTTTCACCTTCAAGGTAATTCCGTCATGTAGAAGTGACCATTCCTGTTTTTCAGTGGAAGAAGCTGAGGCATTGACCTGTTAGTGACCTCCTTAAGGTCATGCTGCTGCTAAACAGAAGCTTGCAACTGCAGGCAGGTGCAACCAGTCTGGGGCCCCAGAAGAGGCCAGCAGACAAAGGGATGCTCAGGTTGGACTGACCTCATCTCATTTTCAAGACTGTCCTACAGAGTTCAGGTCTAATAGTTTCCCTAAGACTAAAGTCTCCTATAGGAGCGAGTAAAGCCTAGGGGTGTGGGCAACCCTGGTCATGCTCCATTGCAGACCCTCCTGCAGCAAACTCTATGGGCTCCACACTGGCTGAAGTTCTGCCCTGCGATGGTTAATATTAAGTGTCAACTTGATTGGATTGAAGGATGCTAATTATCGTTTCTGGGTGTATCTGGGCATTTCTGGGTGTTGCCAAAAGAGATTAACATTTGAGTCAGTGGACTGGGAGAGGAAGACCCACCCTCAGGAAGACCTGCCCACAATGTGGGTGGGCACCATCCAACCAGCTACCAGCCAGCTGGAAAAAGCAGGCAGAAGAAGGTGGAAGGAGTTGGCTTGCTGAGTCTTCCAGCCTTCATCTTTCTCTCGTGCTGGATGCTTCCTGCCCTTAAACATCAGACGCCAAGTTTTCCAGCTCTTGGACTCCTGGACTTACACCCGTGGTTTGCCAGGGGCTCCTGGGCTTTCGGCTGCAGACTGAAGTCTGCACTGTCAGCTTCCCTACTTTTGAGGTTTTGGGACTCAGACTTGGCTTCCTTGCTCCTCAGCTTGCGGACGGCCTACTGTGGCATTTCATCTTGTGACCGTGTGAATCAATACTCCTTAATAATCTCCCCTTTATATATACATCAATCCTATTAGTTCTGTCCTTCTGGAGAACCCCGATAATACACGCTGTTCCTGTCACTCGGGCTTACCCCCCAATCGCTAGGAACTGGGATGGAAGCCGTGTTGTTATAGGATAAGAGAATAAGTTTTATTGACAAATATATAGATATACTGATAGTCCCCTAGAGATAAAACACAATAAACCTAACATAAAGACCATCAAAGAATAGGGGAGAAGTAGAAAAAAAAGCATAGAGTCTAAATTACAACTGAGGCTTTAATTAACATGTTCATTCATTGATTTATCACAGGTGAACAGCTAGTGTCTATCCATGTTGGTGTCACATAAGTTGATTTCACTGTGTTAAGAATAGAGATATCCATATATTTGTTGTATCTTTTCATATATATATCTATATATAATATATAATATTATATGGGAAAAATAATTAACTGTGTCTATCATTTTCTTATACAGTAATCACATACTTTCTTGCAATTTGAAATAAACTATGTGAGTGAGTGCATATGTATGTATATACATACATACATGTATACACATATTAACATACGTGAATGTATATACATATATACATGGATGTATGTGTGTATATGTATGTATATGTACACATACACACGTACATCTAAATATACATACAATACACATGTATACATATATGTACACGTGAATATATGTATGTGTACACATATGCACACATGTGCATACACACATATGTATGTGTATGCATATATACATACATATACACATATGTGTATGCATATATACATACATATACACATATGTGTATATATGTATGTGTGTGTGTATATACATATAGATATATATACATTTAATGAATAGCTGAAATGCTTAACACTAGCATCTCCTTTGCTGTGTTCTAGAAATCTCATCCTCTTTGGCCACCTTCTCATTCCATCAATTTTGTTGTCTTTCTCTTCTTTATCCTCAGCCTCTTTCTCTTTATTGTTTTCTTTTCCTTCCAACATATAATCTATACCCTAAAGATGGATTATATCCATATCCTAAAGATATAGATTACATTCCCATAATAATCACATAACAATCACATTTTCCTTCTCGCTTTCTGGATATTTACTGATCTTCATTTTGCTCCACTTTTCTCTTACTATTAAATAATTCTTTCATGATTCTATTGCAAACCCTCTTCTCTTCTCACTATATACGTTAAATATCCTGCATTTCAGTTACTATCTGTATTTTTGTGTATCCCAAATATATGCCTCTATATTAACATTTCGGTTGCATATATCCCACTGCCTAAGGTGCTTCTTTAATTGAATGTCCCACAGGCACCTTAGTAGGATCCATAATCTACTCCAAACCAGTTTCTCCAACTTAGATCCCTGCCTCAGTGTGTGGCAATATCATCATCCATCACCTAAGGATCAACTTTACCTCCTTCTCTCTCTCATCTTCTTTTCTATCAGTGTTGATAATTGGCAATTGTTGATCTACCTCCTGAATGACTCATAGATCCACATGCTTTTATCCAGCACTGCCATGCTGCTTTAGTTCAGACCACCAGTCTTGAAAGCTGATAGTTGCCAAATACTCTTCTTGGTGTTTGGGAAATATCAATGAATGAAAATAGCAAAAACAGCTGCCCTTGTGGTGCTTGCATTTTAATGGGGGAGACAAACAATACGTATGATGCAATCAAACGAAATGTACAAACATAATAATGAACATAATGGATAAGCAAAGTTGAGGAAATTAAGAGGTTATAAGTGCTATGGAAAATATAAAATGTAGAGAAGGGCAGGAGGATATAGAACACTCTGGGAGGTGAGAAGACTGGAAAGCTAAACACAAGGCTTAGGGTTGATATCATTGAGGCAGTGACATTTGGGCAAAGGCGTGAAGGAGGTTATGGAGTTGGCCACATAGACATCTAAGGAAAGACTAGGCCTGGCAGTGGGATCAGCTAGAAAAAAACAAAGCCCATAAAGTTAAGGTGTGTCTTATGTGTTTGGGAAACAACAATTAAGTTAGCATAGCACTAGAGTAGTTGCAGCAAAGAGGATACAGTAGTAGGCAGAGAGATTAGAACCCTGTTGGGGCACCAAACCACGTAGGGGATCAAGGGTCATTGTTAGGGCTTTAGATTTCACTCTGAGCAAAACTGGGAATGATTGCAGGGTTTTGAGTAGAGCCGTGGCCTGATCTGATTACGTTTTTAAATAATCAGCTGGTTGCTGTGTTGAGTATAGGCTGGCGGAGGTTGTGAAAATAATCCAGGCAAAAGGTGATTGTGGCTTGGACCAGGGTTGTAGCAGGGGAGATGCTGGTAAGAAGCAATAGATTCTAGGTATATTTTGAAAGTAAAACCAGTATGATTTCCTGGACTGAATACAAGGAATGAGAAAAAAAAAAAAAAGTGATCAGAGATCATTCCCATGCTGTTGACCTGAGCTAATTCTACAGAAAGAATTGCCATTACCTGAGCTGTGCCATGGTTGACATAGGTTTGGGGTAGAAGATTAATAATTCTTCTTTGAGCTTTTGATTTTATATACTCAAATGGAGACATCAAGTTGGAAGTTGGACAATCAGTATAGGAGTTTGAGAGAAAGAGACAGCTCTGAGCTAAAAAAATATATAAATTGTGGAATTGTGAGCACATAGATTGTGGGATGGGAAAAGATTGCTCAGGCAGTGAGTCTGAATAGAGAAGAGAATTGGGGACTTTTCTGTGAAGCTCTTGAATATGTGAAGGTTGGGAGAAGCAGATTGAGAAGAAATCAGCCAAGGAGATTGTGAGAGAGAAACCAGTGAAGTCAGAGGAAGACCAAAAGAGTGTGGTGTCTTGGAAGCCAGGTCAAAAACTGTCAGGGAAAAAGGAGTAGTCAACAGTGTCCAGTGCTGCAAGTGAGTCCAGGAAACTGAGGACTGAAAATTGATCTTTTACTTACTTAGGGAGAAAAAAAGTTACCCATTTCTTTCATCCCATAAGGGACATCATATGCCAAAATAAGCTGGATTTGTTCTCTTAAACCTCTAGCACGAGTGTGCTAGAAGGTCACATTTTTTCTTGGGTGGACTTTCCTTGAACATGCTAGGAGCCTGGGCTTTTTAAATTTGTTTGTTTTTAATGTGTATGCTGATGTCTCACTTAGACCAACTTAATAGGATTGCCAAAGCAAGGCAATGGTTCTCAAACTCTAGTGTGTATCAGAATCACCCAGATGGTGAGATTGCTGAGACTCATTCCTGGAATTCTGACTCAATAGATCTGGTTGAAGCACAAGAACTTGTATTTTTAAGAGGATCCCAAGTGATACTGGCACTACTAGGCCCAAGACCACAATTTAAATCCCTTGATCTAAAGGCATAGCTTGGACATCAAGGCTACTCAAAGCTTCCCCAGCCATATGTAATGGTGAACTGGGGTTCAAAGGCTCCAGAGCCTTGCTACTCCAAGTGTGGTCAGAAGAGTAGCAGTATTTGCATTGCTGGGAGGCTGTTGGAAATGAATGCAGAATGTCAGGTCCTACCCACATATGCTGAACCAGAATCCACATGTTAACAAGATCGTCCTCAGATTGGGTAGGTATAAAGTTTGAGAAGCACTGCTTAGACCATCTCTGGATTCTTCTTTTAGGGAACTCTGCCCATGTTAATGTCATAATTGTTCTTGCTGGTCACTGATCTTTGGGAGCTCTCATTTTTTTTGTACTGTACCAAAGAATGACATTTTCGTATTTTTATCTTGCTCACAACTTTCTGTTCACTCCTTCCCATCCTTCCAACACAATGCAATAGGCAAAATAAAGTGTCTTGAACAATGCACTTTTCTGTGTTTGTGGTTGCTCATCCATGAGATTTTCTTCTTCTTTTTAAGTTTAGAGAATGTGTATTTTGCTCAGGCCTCAAGTGCTCTCAGATGAATCATGATTTTGTTTTTTAAGTCGATCATATTATCACAATCCGCTCTTATAGTGATTAGAATCCACAGATGAGGTTCCACAAAACGGAGACCCTGAAATGGAGATTTGTGGATAGAGGGTTTATTGGAGAGAATTCTAAAGATCGATACCTGTAGAAGATGAAGGAAGCAGGATTGTATAGAAAAGGAGTTGTACTGCAAGGCAGTCACAATAAAGTTCTCAGTATATCCCATGGGGAGCTGTGGGGTTGGGGCGGTTGTTCAGAGTTGTCCTAATTTAAGGCAACAGAGCCGTGCATTTATACACACACAGTACCCATTATTGTGCACTGAGCTGCCCCTACAAAGGAGGAGGAACCTGAGTGAAATGTTTTTCTGATGCTGTGGGAAGCTCTCAGAGCTGAATTCACCTGACAGCCAACAGCCACCAACATTCCTAGCAGCTAGGGTCATAAGTGCCTCTTCCATGAAGGGGATTATCTAGAGGGTACACCACAGCATTCACTACCTTGGCCTAGCAATGAGAGATATAAACCAGGTCTGGCTAAGGAGCTATACAGGAGAATTTCCTAATATAGCATCTGCAATAGTTTGTGAAAGAGGTAGGGGCCAGGAAGAGGGAAAGAGAGAAGGTGGAGGAGGAGGAGAAGGAGAAAGAAGGAGAGAAGAGAAAAGAAAAGAGAGATGTAGGAGAAGAAAAAATTTTTTCTGCTCACTCTTTTCATTCAGACTGAGATATTGCTGGGAAGAAATAATCTTTGCTCCTTCAGGAGCCAAAATTGCAAATCATACTGACACAAAAGGAAGTAGGGTGGAAAGAATTTAGGAAACTCCTTGATGGCATGAGTGAGCTGCTGAACCAATGCCTGTCCTCCATTCTCAGGATTTGTGCCAAATGAGATTATAAATGTTTGATTTTTTAAAAGTCTATTATTTAGGTATTCTGTTACTTGCACCTGATAAAGATGTTCTTACTTATCTTTTTCAATTCCTTTCCTCTTTTATTCTATAGCATCATTATATAGAACTTATGACATCTCATTTTTTTTTAGTTGTTTCTATACTGATTTCAGGAAAATCATTTTGGAGAGGACTTGGCTGACATGAGCAATCCATTGTTCATACTAGTGCTCTTTATGACTAGAATTTTGTAGGGTGTGTGGGGAGGTTGGGGGTGTAATATTTAGTGTCTATAAGGGCTTACCCAATGTTTATGGTGTCAGTCACTGTTCTAATCACTTTAAATATATTACTTGTTCAATTTCCACAACAAGCTTATAAGGTATGGTATTGTGACTATTCCCATCTATAGACAAAGGAAGGGAAGCACAGGGAATTCAAATAACTCATCCAAGGTTGATCATCTAAGAAGTGGTAGAACCAAGATCCAAACACTCACCATGAGGCTCCAAGGCCTTTGTCCTGCTCTGTAACTACCTTACAAGGAAAGGAATGAATGTTTTACACACAAACCAAATTCTTAACACGTTAATATTTTAAAGTCAGGTTGAGTAATTGTAGTTTTCTGAAAGCTGCTGCCTATGAAAAGAGTCAAACTTTGTAAAGTATTTGGAGAGAGTTATTCTGAGCCAAATATGCATGACCATTGCCCATGAAGACGCAGCCCCAGGAGATCTTTAGAACATATGCTCAAGGTGGTTGGGCCACAGTTCAAATCTACATGTTTTAGGGAGACATACGACATTAATCAATACATTTGAGGTACACGTTGGTTAGGTCTAGAAAGTCAGGACAGCTCAAAGAGGGCAGGGAACTGTGCTTCCAGGTCCTTGGTGGAGTCAAAGATTTTCTGATTGGCAATTGATTAAAATAGTTTACCTATTTTTAGTAGAGACAGGGTTTCACCGTGTTAGCCAGGATGGTCTTGATCTCCTGACCTCGTAATCCACCCGCCTCAGCCTCCCAAAGTCCTGGGATTACAGGCGTGAGCCACCGTGCCTGGCTAAAATAGTTTATCTAAAGACCTGGAATCAATAGAAGGAAGTGTCTGGGTTAAGATAAGGGGTTTTGGAGACCAAGATTCTTATTATGCAGATGAAGCCTCTGGGTAGCAGGCTTCAGAGAGAACAGATTGTAAATGTCTCTTATCAGACTTAAAAAGGTGCCAGACTCTTAATTAAGTCTCTCCTGGATCAGGTAAATGACTTGGAAAAGGAAGACGATTCTCTTTAGAATGTAGATTTTCCCCACGAAAGACAGCTGTGCAGATCCATTTCAAAATATGTCAAAAAATATATTTTAGGTGTGGGGCTTAAAACCTATGTGACGGGTTGATAGGTGCAACAAACCACCATGGCACATGTATACCTATGCAATAAACCTGCACGTTCTGCACATGTATACCAGAACTTAAAGTAAAAATTTTAAAAAATGATCATGTTCAAGCAAAAAAAAAGAAAGAAATATATTTGGGGGTAAAATACTTCAATTTCTTTTAGGTCCTGTTGTCTGTCATGTTGGTGTCTTATTGCTACAAAGAGTATTTTGTCTTAAGGTCTCTGTTTTAATGTTAATGCTGGTTAGTAGTGCCTGGATTCCAAAGGGGGAAGGTATCATCAGATACATCTGACCTCCCACTCCTATCGTGGCCTGAACTAGTGTTTCAGATTTACTGTAGGATGTCCTGGGCTGACAGAAGGGGTTCATTCTGTTGGTTGGGGGGCTTAGAATTTTATTTTTGGTTTACACTACAACAAAAGTATAACTTTCTTGTGCCAAGGTGTTACATTTACCACAGGCCTTTCCCAACAGAGTGCATTCAGTCCCAACCACACTCTGCCTGAGAGATTACCTGTGGTTCCACTAGTAAGAAGCTCTGGAAATGTTTATAACTTGTTGTAACAGCTTTTATGCCAAATAAAACAAGCTTACACACCCTGATTATGTTCAGTAATGGTAACTCAGAGGAGAGCACTGTGAGCCTGCCCTCATGACACAGCCCCACCACAGATACTTGTGTTTGTGAGTCTTCACACAAAGAGAGGCCTTAAAGGAGAGAACAGATGAGCATTGCTTACCATTGGCTGGTATGAACCAGCTGCCTGCTGAGGCTCTGGACAAAGGGCTTCTCAAGAACAGGTTTTGCATAGGGAAGGACAAGTTCCCATTTGTCCCATGACTCATGGTAAGTTCCTGGCAAATCTCCCTAAGCCCTTCATCAACTGGCTACGAAGAAACACTGCATGCTTTGCAAAGTGATGACAGCCACAGGTTGCAAAATGATTTGAATTATTTCTAAAGCTTTATGTTTTCTTAATATCAAAAATGATCAATACTACCTAAAGAATCATACTTTAAAGAAAATGAAGCAAGAAAGGTGGTGAAAACACAGGAGAGAAATTATATACTGAAATTGACTTTGGAAGCGTGAATAGGTCTTCACTAAGCTTGGAAGCACAATTTATTCTTTTTCTTATTTTTCTTTTTACTTTTCATGAGTATATATTACTTGTTTATTTTTTATTGTTATTATTTTTTGAGATGGAGTCTCACTCTGTTGTCCAGGCCAGAGTGCAGTGGCATGATCTCTGCTCACTGCAAGCTCCGCCTCCCGGGTTCACGCCATTCTCCTGCCTCAGCCTTCCGAGTAGCTGGGACTACAGGCGCCCACCACCACACCCGGCTAATTTTTTGTATTTTTTAGTAGAGATGGGGTTTCACCGTGTTAGCCAGGATGGTCTCAATCTCCTGACCTCGTGATCCGCCCGTCTCGGCCTCCCAAAGTGCTGGGATTACAGGCGTGAGCCACCACGCCCGGCCTTGTTTATTTTTTAATAGTATATATTACCTATAAACTTCAGTTACTTTGCATTGTAGGGAAAGGTATCTTGAATATAAAATGTTTTCTTATATTAAAAATATGAATATTCATTGCCATAAAAGCAGACAATATCTATTAATAACATTATTCCAACGTATTCACAACATACTCAGACTTGGACTTACGTCTTATTTGTGTTTTATTTTGACACTTACTGAACTTATTTTTTTTAATTTCATAAAATAAATTACTGCTGTTAAAAAATTATAATAAAAGGCATCCCAGATGCATTCTCTTAAAACATTAGAACAATGATCTTAAAGTTAGAAGCCATTGATTTAGATTTTGTTTATAATCCTTTGTTGTAGTAATGGTAAGGAAGCTTTAGCCCAGCATTGCACTTTTATAGGTGTAATGAAACACATCTCTGCTTTACAGGACGAGGAAGTGAACATTGGAATGTGTGTGAATAAAGAGGGATTTTTTTCCATTTGTTGGAAATGGCATTACGTCTTATTTGTGTTTTATTTTGACAATTACTGAACTCATTTTTTAAAATTTCATAAAATAAATTGTTGCTGTTAAAAAATTATAATAAAAGGCATCCCAGATGCATTCTTTTAAAACATTAGAACAATGATCTTAAAGTTAGAAGCATTGATTTAGATTTTGTTTATAATCCTTTTTTGTAGTAATGGTAAGGAAGCTTTAGCCCAGCATTGCACTTTTATAGCTGTAATGAAACCCGTCTCTGCTTTACAGGTTGGGGAAGTGAACATTGGAATGTGTGTGAATAAAGAGGGATTTTTTTCCGTATGCTGGAAATGGCATTCCCAGTTTGCCTAATAGACAACCCACACCATCATTTTTCCCACTTTCTGCCCGCCCTTAACTTTATGAATGAGATCCTTCTTGTCTAGTAAATGATGAAATCTTTTCCCACAGTAGAAGGGGATTTCCCATGCATAGACTGAGAATTAGAAACAACTGCTCTGTATCCTGTATGCAAATAACGTTGTTATTGTATTGTTAAAAACTTATGTATGTCTGTGTTCATTTGTACATATGTCTTTCTGTTATTCTTACTGTTTCACATTTAAACAGTTAGAAGACTTTTACCAAATTTAGAAGGTGTATTAGGGAGGTCTATATTTATATCTATCTCTCAATTAGGATAATGTTTAATGTACAAAATTCACTTTTGAGATCTCTGGGAAAATCTAAAAAAATGAACAATCATACCTTAAGTCAGCTGTAACTTAGAGAGTTGGAGGCAAGTATAAATAATATTAATAGAATTACTCCATATGTGTTATAATTCCATGGAATAAGAAAATAAATCATAATTCTAACCATGAGTCCCAGATAGAAGGTTAGGGCATTTACTCCACATTTTAGGTGCTAATTGACAATCTAGAAAATTCTTGTATATGCAAGTCACTGTGGTATGCTCATATATTTATTTATCAGAGGGTTATTATTCAAATATTTAATAATTATGATGTCTTCAATCAAATCAGATAGATGAGATTGTATGTGTGTTTGTAAAGATGAATTTCATTCTCTTTACAAACGATAAGTGTTCTGCAAGATTCACCTTCTACTCAACAAATTCAAGCATTTGTATTAATTTGTCTTTTGGAAATTTCTTACATTAACTTTCCTGTTATCGATGTTAGGTCTGGATTTCTAAATTGTAATGGGTTACTAAAGTCTGAGAAAGCATTTTATCTCCAGATGTGCCCTACTACTGGTATGATTTATATTCTGCATTTTAATTAATAAAGATGTTCTATATGTAAGTGCATGCCTGACTGTGTTCCTCAAATAGTAAGTGATCATTTTAGATTCACACTTTGGAATGAGTGTTGTGGCAAGGGGGAAGGAAACCCCGAGGAATCAGTAACAGGCAAACATAAAGAGAGGTAGGTCTGGGTGTTGCTTTTCACAGAGAATAACACAAGTAGTCGCTAATCTGAGACTGTTAGCCAACTGGGATATAAAGAGGAAGGAGTAGATTGAAAGCATAAAGTCTATTGTCTTAGTCAAATGATTAAGGGCAACTGTCTTTAGATTTGGCCAAAATTTCACAGGTAAAGAAGTGCATGATAACAGGCTTTTTAGAAAGGGTTAGGTGAAAATACAGTATGAATAAAATGAAAACTAATGCCTCATTAAGTTGACCATACCCTAAATACAGATGATGACTAGCTTTAATTTTTTCTAGTTCTCTGTAATATACAGAAGTGGGAACCCAGCAGAAGATATTATTAGTCAGAAAGATGCATCTGCTTCTCACCGCATTACAAAGCCCATGTACAACCCCTGGATAGAAAACTAACACCTCAATAATGGGTTCGCTTTAAAAGTCTGGGAGTCAACAGTGCTTACTTCAAACACGGCATAGGATGAGCTGAATGGAAAGAAGTTCTCCTCCTGGGAGAGTTAATATTCTCCTATTTTGCTCCCTAAGAATATGGTTAGTTGTACACAGACACAAGATTCTATGGAAAACCTGAGACTGACTAAAAGTCATGATTGACTCAAGAGGTGCTAGCATTCATATACCACCCATTGGAAATTCATCAATAAATAAAACATGCAGGCTGTATCTCTGAGATTCCCACAGCCAAGTGGCGTATATTACATAAAAACTAAATATTTGTAGTGTGACATGACATCCTCTAATAGAGATGAGTAGCTGTGCTATGGGAGCTAAAAGCAGCAACAGCTAATTTCAGTTTGGGAATTATGAAAGTTTGAACTGAATCACAAAAGAACAACGAGGATCTATGTACCTGGTAGACAGGAAGTCATATAGAGTTTCTAGACAGACGATTGAGCCCACAAATACACATAGAGAGATGAAAGGGTGTGGCACATTGCTGGTGTTTTCAGGGAAGAAAGCAGAACGTCTGTGGGCAAGCAGTGGGGGCTAAAGATAGATAAGAACCTTAAGAAACTTTCTAAAGAGTTTGGAATTTATCTTCTAAGTAATAGTGGACCATTAAAGGATTTTTAAAGAGGATATGATATAATTAACTTGAATTTTAGGGAAAAACTGTTGGTAAAATAGATTTCTTGCTGTTTTCAGTAAACGGGCAATGTCAGAGGCAGAGCCCGATGAAACCACTTCGTGATACATGATAAAGTCACAGCAATCAAGAGATTGTTTTCTAAGAGCATCTTATTTAGTCAAAACTCTAAAGACAAAGAAACACAAAATACCTGGCAATAATCTTGGTAAAGGAAAAGAAGAAAATGAAATGCAAAACAAGAAAAAGTAATGCTTCAATAAACTTTCCTACCAGGATACTTGTATATAAAAATACGTCATATGGAAAATACAACATCAACGATTAGTAATAAAAAATACATGGTAATATTTAATTTTTTTTCATTTAGAGCTTCCTTAAGCCTTTATTATTTTTGTTCCATTGTAATAACTATACAGAACATTGCCAACCAGAAATTGGTACTGAGTTCTCAAAATATTTAGCTCTTAACCAAGAAATAATAGTGAGATACAAATTAATTTACAATAACTGAATTTACTGAAATTAGGTTTAATTTGTACTTGAAATTTTCACTCATAGGCATCATAATTTATGTCTAGGAAGTGCTGATGCAAGACTCTTTTGTAAATTAGATGACACATCTAATGACATGTAAGACACTGGGAGGTGGCTAAAATTTAAACGTGTCTTAAACTTTAAGAATGACTCAGGAAATACTGACAAAATCTCCTGCAGGGATATATAGTCCCATACTTGACTTCCCTGACTAGTGAGAACATCTGGGCTCCTAGCACATTGACCTGTACATGGATCTAGCGGACACGACCTATTGACTTTTTCTTCATCTCCTTGGATCATGATGTGGAAGATAATACATCTGGGTGTTTTTCTCTTTCATCTGTCTCTTTCTCTGTCACCAAACGTGTAAGTGATTACACAGTTTATTATTTCACATGGAAGGCAAATAGAGCTTGGTATTAAAAATTCAGGCTGGGCACAGTGGCTCATGCCTGTAATTTCAGCACTTTGGGAGGCTGAGATGGGTGGATCACCTGAGGTCAGGAGTTCAAGACCAGCCTGGCCAACATGGTGAAACCCCGTCTTTACTAAAAATACAAAAATTAGCCAGGTGTGGTAGCATGAGCCTGTAATCCCAGCTACTCTGGAGGCTGAGGCTGGAGAATCACTTGAATCTGGGAGGGAGAGGTTTCAGTGAGCCAAGATCATGCCACTGCACTCCAGCCTGGGCGACAGAGGGAGACTCTGTCAAAAAAAAATTTTTTTAAACATTACATTTTTATTGCAGTGATTTGATTTTAAATAATTTTATCATTTTACAATATAATCCAAAATATGCTCATGGGAATAGGAAATTTCAAATTTGAGTGGCACCATCATCTCTGCCTCATAGATATCCAGAATGCTGATTAAGAGCTGTAACAGTGCTATATTTATGTTGAGGAAGAGGTGTCTGGCAGCTCCTGGGGAAGGAACTGGACAAATAGTAGGCAAATATAAAACAGAATGTGCTGTGCCAGTTTGGGGGCAAAAGCATTGCATAAGAACACTGATGATGTTAATCTTTATAGAACTAGTGACAAATTACCTGCTGATTTTTAGTTGGGATTTCCTTTTTGACTCTTTAACATTTAATTCATAGGCCAGCATCTTTCTGTTTCATGCAGATTTAGCCATTTGATGTATTTCTAACATTTAAAACTAACATACTTAAACTCAAAAATTCTTCAGTGAACACAATAATTGCTAAGTAACTAATCACTGACACATCCAATTGTAATGGTCTTGCTTGAATTTTGTAGGCAGTATGTTCTGCTGATTCCTTCTGTTCTACAAGAAGGCTCTTTGGATAAAGCTTGTGCCCAGCTTTTTAATCTCACCGAATCTGTTGTTTTGACGGTCTCCCTCAACTATGGTGAGGTCCAGACCAAAATGTTTGAAGAAAATGTTACTGGAGAAAATTTCTTCAAATGCATCAGCTTTGAGGTAAATGCTTCTTTCTGCTTAATATAGAAAAGAATATTACAGGTGAACACCACCCACATAACTGACATTTTAGGGACAGAGATCAGGCTATTTGACTGTATGCATCAAGTTATTTTAATTTTTAAAAGAATCATATAGTCCTCAGTTTGACATGATGTCAGTACAGTCATAAATGGTAACAAGGGCAAGAGCCAAAACATTTGATTTTATGATAGAAAATTGTTGAAGGGAATAAGATGTATAAAAAGATATATATCTTTTGTGTAGAAAAGATGTATATCTTGTGCAGAAAAGGGAAGTTTTAAGAAAGGCAAAAGAAGTCGTTTAAATGGTGAGATAAGGAAGTGACAAAGCAAGAGAAATAAACAAGGTTGGTTATTGAAGAAATAAATATGACAAATTAGGAATTAAAACTTTTAGTGATACCAACACGCAGTGATAGAGATTTCTTAACGAAAAATCAGTTTCATGGAGTATTTATTTGTTCCCTAGGTCCCTCAGGCCAGATCTGACCCACTGGCGTTTATTACATTTTCTGCTAAAGGAGCCACTCTCAACCTGGAAGAGCGGAGATCTGTGGCAATCAGGTCCAGAGAGAACGTGGTCTTCGTACAAACTGATAAACCCATCTACAAACCTGGACAGAAAGGTGAGTGTACCTAAATCAGGTTACCCTCAACTAATGTCACTTATATGATATTTGAATTGATGGTACACAATACAAGCTCAGAAATTTTATTGTATTAAATTTTATTAGAGAACCTGCTTAAAAATACAAAATAAAGGCCGGGCGCGGTG
>NW_012102576.1:663958-664536 GCF_000951045.1 Mandrillus leucophaeus | reverse complement strand
AAATATAGATGACATAGCCTAAATATTAGAGATTTCATTTCCATGAGTCTGGGGTGGGGAGCTTCAGACAGTGTATTTTTAAAGAGCGCCTTGTTCTTATTTTCTAATAATATCCACATTATTCTAATAACATTCTAACCACATATTTGGGAATTTTGAATTTTAGTTTATGCAAACTTACAAGCTTATGGTTGAAATAGAAATAAAACAGCAACAAAGTATGTCATGAACATGAAATGAGATACCCCTAGTGACTAGAGAATTGCCCAAGTAATAGAATGATCAACATGACATTGAATCAAGCTGAAAAGCCTCCTCTCTTCTCCTGGGTGCAGAAGGAGTTGATGAATACAGATTACAGCAGTCAAAAGAAAGACATTTCTGATGAGATGAATGGTACATAAAAAAGCACTGAGGTAGAATTAATTTAAAAACCATGCCATAAAATGAGAAGTAGAAGCACTTTGGGAGGCCGAGACGGGCAGATCACGAGGTCAGGAGATCGAGACCATCCTGGCCAACACGATGAAACCCCGTCTCTACTAAAAAATACAAAAAACTAGCCGGGCGTGGTGGTG
>NW_012102576.1:655428-663413 GCF_000951045.1 Mandrillus leucophaeus | reverse complement strand
GACAAGTTAATGGGTGCAGCACACCAACATGGCACATGTATACATATGTAACAAACCTGCACGTTGTGCACATGTAGCCTAGAACTTTTAAAAATTAAAATAACTTTACACATACAGTCAAACAGCCTGATCTCTGTCCCTAAAAAGTCAGTTATGTAGGTGGTGTTGATGCACCTGTAATATTCTTTTCTATATTATTCTTTTCTATAATAATAAAAAAAGACAATAGAATAAAATGTGATATAATCAAAGAAAAAAAAAAGGAAGGGGAAAAAGCTGCAGTGAATAAAACAGTTAAAGGAAAGCCCTGAATATAGAACTAAAGAGGCATTTTCATGCAGTGAAGCAACACTCATAAGGAGTCACTACAGATGTGGGGATCATGCCTCGAGGAGGCAGTCGTGGATGAACTGGGGATCAGAGTAATCAGAGCCTGCTTAGGCACCAACACACTGTGATCCCAGAACAATATAAGCAGAGGGAGGTGAAGGATGTGCGCTGGAGATGGAGGAATGTACTGCATGCATTGTGCTGTCCCCACCCTTCCACTCCTCTTCCCCTGACCCTTTGCCTCCCTCCCTCACTTCACAAAAGAGGGCATTCAGGTCGGTATTTAGGCACCAGAGAAAGCCTGAAGGACTAGACAAGAAAGACAGGGCACGGCTGTACAGTTTGGGCTGGCACCAATAACGGCGGAACAAACATTAAGAGAGCATGCACGCTGGGGTGGGCGGTGCTTATGAGGGGGAAGAGTGTATGTGGTTGACACAAGAGGATGTCTGAGGAAGGCTTCTAGGATTCTTGCTAAGGAGAGCTGCAGAAGGCAGAGGTGGGGAAGGTGGCTGCTACTTCAAAGAGCAAAGAAACATAAAAACTTAATTTAAAATGAATGCTTTTTTTAAAATTTCTTATCCATCCACAGTCTAGTAAAGAGTCTAATGCACAGAGGAAAGGTTATAAAATAGCAAAGAAATTGAGCCAGGAGCCTTACACAATTGACGGATAGTTTTCAAAAAACTGATCATTATAATCTGAGATATAATGCTACAAATATTCATAATCTACTCAGCATCATGCTTCTTTTTTGAATAAAAAATATGGTATGATATTAACTATGACTGTATGCTAAAACCTTATTGCACATTTAGTTTGTTGTTGCTTCATATGTAACCACCACCTGCATTTTGATGTCTATATATGCATCTCCCCTCCTCCCTTTGAGATATTACAGGAGATAGAACATTAGTGCAGGCTAAAAATTTTATAGGGAACTATTGATGGCTACAGTATTGCAAATGTGGTCATTTGAAACTCTAAAGAGAGGATGCAGAAATTATCTAGATTCATTTCTGTAACTTTTTGTTCTTCAGCTTCATATATTTGCAATTAACACATTCTTTGAGTTCCTGGTTTGACCAGAAGTATTTGCCTGACTGAAAACTGAGTACTTGTTTGACTGGCTTTTCCTTCATGTTAGCACTTCTGCCCAAATGTGCCCAAGATCAAAGAAAAAGCACACAATGAAATTTAATTCCGAGATCAGAAATAAATCCAGGACAGCCAATTAGTTTGTCTGCTATCTTGTGGACAATGAGCACAGAGTAGCTCTTAAGAAATTTGGAATAGGTTTTACCTCATATAACTTTAGGTTGTAAGAAGTCCCTCTCCCAAAATAATCACCAACTACTTCTTGTCTCTTGACATTTTGTTGTAAGAGTTTCATTGCATTTGTTTAAAGCATTTATCCCTGCTACAAGATTTAGAACAGTAAGATATTTTCTTTAAACATTAATACATTTTAGTCTTTTTCTTGAAAATACATGCTTATGGGTAAATCTATAAAATATGCCAGGCACCTAAATAGAGAAAAAAGAATCACCAAAAATCTAAAAGGTTTTTTAAGCTCTAAAATAAAACTCTTAAACTTCAGAGAATTATAGAGAGGATGTTACTTTAATTTACCTACTAATCCAGAGGAAGCAGTAGGATTCCCATTACCTACGAAAAAAAAATTGTGTATTGCTTACCCTGACAGACACTGTCATTCTATGAAGAAAGTAGTTTTGTCCTGTTTTGAAAATTTTGTGCTATTTTGACACTAAGTGCACTAGAAATATCTGTGAATTATAT
The DNA here is from genome assembly GCF_000951045.1 of Mandrillus leucophaeus. Taxonomy (NCBI): domain Eukaryota; kingdom Metazoa; phylum Chordata; class Mammalia; order Primates; family Cercopithecidae; genus Mandrillus; species Mandrillus leucophaeus. The sequence continues at coordinate 661,283 of NW_012102576.1, read as the reverse complement.
AAATTTAAATTATATGGCTTTGAAAGTTTATGATGTGAAAGCAATTTTTTGTTATCTCACTCTCGTATATAATTTCACTTAATGAAAACATTTTCCCCAATTTTTTAACTGAAGGAAAATTTATAGTTTTCATAGTTTTAAAGATGGCAAGCTGAGTGCATTATCAGCTATGTATGCTATGGCTACATGAGGGCTATACTTTTATAGTAACACATGTAATCTCTTAACAAGATAACTCCTAAACAAATTAGTTTTAAATTGAGAGTTTTCAAGAATACACCTTGCACGATAAGGGTACCCTACCTGTAAAAGAAGTAAGAATGAAAGTTATCTGTACATGATTTAATCTGGTGCAGTTATCACAAATATTTTCTGGAGATTGACATAATTCTAAAACACCTCTTAAACACCTATTGTAGCTTGTGTTAATTTTTTAAAATAGGGAAAACATATTATCACTGAAGACATTCTACATGGAAAATCCACATACAGATGCAAACACACGAGCCATGAACAGCATGGTTTTAGATTTGGGTGTGTAATTGATTTGTAGTTCAACTTGTTTCTATCTCAGGGAATTTCTCTTAATTTTCTTTAATGAGCACAGCTTATTTTATATTAAACTACCATGAATTAAAATACTACCTAAACTATTTGACATTTTATGAGACATTTATTCTTAATTCCATAAAAATCTGCCCTTCAAATAAATAATAGATTATATGATAGTAAAAACATCTGGTACAATCTTCATATTTTAATATGGTTTAAAAGTCCATTTGATTTACAACTTCCTCAATCCTTGCTGTGTGGATATTGAGCCCTGGATAATCTGATACACTGTAGCAATATAAAAGTGCAGAGTAATACAAAATTGATAAACAAGAAACTGACCAGGGAAATTCACAGTATTTATAATGCAATATATTAACTGCTATATAGTGGCATGAACAAAATATGAAAAAGTATAGTAAACAGATAGAATAGAAAGTGACTAATTCTTCAGTTACTAAAAAATAAGTATATCAAAGAGGATATACAGGAATGCATTTAGAGTAAGAAGGGATAAGGTACTTGACTGATGTACAAAGTCTTCAGCAAAGCAGATTCTAGTTGTGTCTGGGAGAATTAAAGAAGGGCTGTTCAAGCTTCCAGTGTCAGGGTAGAAGGGAAAGTAATCCCTCTGTGTGAGAAGGAAAGGGCTATTATAGAAATAACGATGACAGAAGTAAAGTCAGTACTCATGATGAAATTACCGCAGGTAAGGGATAGTGTATAGCTTCAGGTTAGGAGGCTCGGTGGGAATGGCTGGAGAGGAGGCTGCGGTAGAAGGCCAGGTCAGAACTTCACAAAAAGTAATGTGTGACTTGCTACACATTAAGTTATGAAGACACTGGCTTTTGTGCAATGGGAGGTTTTCATCAGAGAAGATTCAAGATAAGATTTAGTCTTCAGAAAGTGGCTCTGATAACCATAGAAAGATTAGCTAGGTTATGGCCACACAAATGGCAGCGATCCAGTTAGTGACAGTTGTGAGAGTCTAAACACGAGAAGATTACATCTTGAACAAAGACAGGGACAGTTTTGGAGTTAAAGAGAAATCTATTTTTTTTTTTTTTTGAAACAGAGTCTTGCTCTGTTGCCCATGCTGGAGTGCAGTGGGGCAAACTCAGCTCACAGCAACCTCCGACTCCCAGGTTCAAGCAATTCTCTTGCCTCCACCTCTTGAGTAGCTGGGATTACAGATGTGTGCCACCAAGCCCGTCTAATTTTTTTTGTATTTTGTTAGTAGAGATGGGGTTTCACCATATTGGCCAGGCTGGTCTCGAACTTCTGACCTTGTGATCCACCCCCATCAGCTTCCCAAAGTGCTGGGATTACAGGCGTGGGCCACTGTGCCAAGCCAGAATTCGAGTTTTAAATGACAGAGTTAACGAAGTAGGTGAAAAGATTAGAACTAGAGGGAAAAATGTGTTGAGATAATTAAGCAGAGACCTGAATGAAGTGAGGATGTCTACCATGGGTGGGGAAAATCATTCTGGGCAAGAGAAATAGAAGGTAATATCTTTAAGGTATGTTTTGATATAGAGTGTAATATAAAGAGGGAATGAGAATGAGGGGATGACAAGAATGAGGGAATAAGAATGAGTCCAAAATTTCTAGCCTAAACACCTGGACAGAATTGTCATTTACTAAAATAAGGAAGTGTAGGGCAAGAGGAAAGAAATCAGGATTACATTTTTGGGCACACTAAGGGTGAGATATCTTCTAAATATTCAGGCAGGTATGTCAAGCAGGAAGCAGTATTTATGAAACTTTAGGTAAGAAGAAAGGGCAGGGCCAGGCGCAGTTGCTCATGCCTGTAGTCCTAGCGCTTTGGGAAGTCAAGGCAGGCAGATTACTTGAGCCCAGGAGTTCACGATAAGCCTGGGCAACATGGTGAAAACCCATCTCTACTAAAATTACAAAAAAGTTAGCCAGGTGTGGTGGGGCAAAGTAGTTCCAGCTACTTGGAAGGCTGAGGTGGGAGGATCACCTGAGCTTGGAAAGTTGAGGCTGCAGTGAGCCAAGCTTGCACCACTGCACTCCAACCTGAGTGATGAGAGTGAGACCCTGTCTCACAAAAGAAAAAAAGAAAGAAAAAGAAAAAAGGGCTAAAGATATGAATTTGAAGAACCACCAATGTAGAGAACACATTTAAACCATGAGATATGATGGGATCAGCATTTCTCAGCCAATCTTACAAATTCTGGTAAAAAAAAAAAAAATCAGCATTTGACACCCATACTTGCACATACATATGAATAGAATTATGAAATAGGTTATCAAATAAAGACTTTAAAAATTAATGTGTGAATAAATGAATTGAAGCCAGGAGAGGGTCAATAATCTGGAAAAATGAGATTAACAAAGTTGAACTCTAAATGAACCTGAAAACATAAAGGGACAGAAAGTATATATAGACAGATGACAACATAGTCTTGTCATCAGCAAATGACATTTTTTCCAAAATATACTGACTCTGGTATGATGGCCAATACCAATTTTGACAAGAATCTTCATTTCCCTTAAAGCCTATCAAAACTTCCCACGACATCTAAGCAGTAGAAAGGAAGACTGTTAGCCAGGTGACATTCTATGACAGAACCAGAAAGTCATTAGATGACATCAACAGGAATAAATTTTCTGAAACTAGTGGCATCTAAAATAATAATTTCTCTCTTTTGAATTAAAATGCAAGAAAAAAAATGTTTTGTTGGAGTTGTGAACTAGGAAGTTACTTATTTCCCTTCTCAAGCCAAGTGGAAGATGAGAGGTCTCCACTATAGAGACCTAGAGGGAGAGAGACAACCTCAAAGCAAAAAAGAAATCGAGAGTTTTGCGAGAGAAATAGGGGCAGAGAGAAACATCTTCAAGAGAGAATGAAGTTTACTGACAGCATAGTAACATGAGTTTGACAAGGTCCATCAGGCTGAGAACCAACTCGGGGATAGGACACAGATGGATAAGAATGTGAGAGTGGGAGAATACAGCTGATTGCAGGCGCTTCCACTGCGGGTTAAGGGAATAAGGGTATTGGTTGATGAGGGATATACAGAAAAAGCACACACTAAATAAGTATGCATGCAATCTCTGTGAGGAATTGTACTAACAGTTAAGTGACCCGCCTCCTCTGGCTTTCGTTTCTTTAGTGAAGTCATTAGGCAGCCTGAGCACATGTTGTGAGAATGCATAAGAGGAGAAAGATAAAGCAGGGATAGAAGTACAAAAGAAAGACAAAAAGTTCTTTTACTGAACCCTTTCTTGGCAGTATAACTTAATAAGCTCAACCTGGTAACCCAGGGATCCGATATGTCTTACATAAGATGTGCGTGTAACTCCTCATCACAGGCGGTAGTAACTTAGTGCTTTTTGATTCACCTAAGTTAATCAATGTAGGAAGAAAGCGGTGATGACACAAAAGGTAAATACTTTCATTACATCACCTTTCTTTCTTTCTTCAGTGATGTTTCGAGTTGTGTCTCTGGATGATCATTTGAAACCACTTGATGAAACGGTAAGTTATAGCTAGAAAGAGGTAGGTATTTGTGCATGGTTTTGCTTCTTAAAATTAATCCATGAAAATGAGGCAGGCCAGTCTAAGTTACTGGTTTTACATTCTTATTAGCCTATTTATTCCTCCCTTACCATCAAACTTTTTCCTTTTTTCTTCTTCCTCACTCTCTCTGGTCAACACAATTAAACATATTTCCTAATTACAGATAAAAGTCTGTAATTTACTGAATGCTGACCACTTATAAAGCACTGTGCTAGGTAAGCCGAGACCCAAAGATACAGGAGATACTCCTTCTGTTCCCAGAATGATTACATTAGAACAGAGGTTGTTGGAGAAGAACATAAATGAAGCAACATGCATGACTATATTCCTGACATCTGGAAGAATAGGATACGGCAGATAGCAGGCTCTTAATATTATACCATTATTAAGTTATGTATTGAGTGAATGAGTAATGTTATATAGAATGAATATTTTATTTATTTATGTATTTTAGAGATGGAGTCTTGCTCTGTTGCCCAGACTGGAGTGCTGTGGTGCGATTATAACTCACCAGCCTTAACTTCTGGGCTCAAGCGATCCTCCTGCCCCAGTCCCCCAAGTAGCTTGGACTACTGGCAGCAGCATCATGCCCAGTTAATTTTTTTTATTTTTTGTGGAGACAGGGTTTTGCTATGTTGCCCAGGCTGTTCTCAAACTCCTGACCTCAAGCAATCCTCTTGCCTTGGCCTCCTAAAGCGCTGACATTACAGGCATGAGCCAGTGAGCCGAGTCACAATAATACTTTATAATGACTGAATGAGTGAATTACATGACCAGTGAATTTAGCATTACGGCTGCTTTGTATTTGGAGTTACCAGGAGAGGTTTTATCTCAGGCCAACTTCTCCAGAATGAGATTCTGAGAGAGGGAAAAATGGACAACTGAATTACTAAGAAAGTGCTGCCAGGAGAAACCAATAAGAGAGTGGAGAGAAGCAGGGCAGGGGAGGGGAGGAAACCAAGCATGGATGCAATTGATTTTGGGCAAAGTCTTCAGCCTGACTGGCAGGAAGCTCTGGAGTGTAAATTACACCTCAGAGTTCGTTCCACTTTAGGAACCAAAGCTGGGGGCTTTTGTACTCCAGCATCAGGCAGTTATTGGCTCTGGGCACCCCCACAACATAGGAGTAAACCCCTAAGAACTTACCACCAGGCCCCAAAACAGGCCTCTCAAAAAGTTCACAGGTGAAAGCTGTTAGAAGTAAAACACAATGGAGCTGGGCGTAGTTGGAAAGAACCAGAAAAAGGGATCGAAGGGGGAAGCATTGGCCATGCCTGATACAGATGTCACAGGGTAGGTGAAATCAAGACACTCCTTAGGGAACAGAGATGACCAAATGTATAAATTAGGCCTAGAAGATACTGTAGGCAGAGAAAAAATGTTAGTGAAGGCATGTGGGTAGAGAATCAAGAGGATTTAGGGAATAGTCATAACCCAGCTTTGCTGAAACTTATAACAAATATAGAAAGTCATGTTGAAGGGCCGGGCGCGGTGGCTCGTGCCTGTAAGCCCAGCACTTTGGGAGGCTGAGGTGGGCAGATCATGAGGTCAGGAGATCAAGACCATCCTGGCTAACACGGTGAAACCCTGTCTCTACTAAACACACAAAAAACTAGCCGGGCGAGGTGGCGGGCGCCTGTAGTCCCAGCTACTCGGGAGGCTGAGGCAGGAGAATGGCGTGAATCCAGGAGGCAGAGCTTGCAGTGAGCCGAGATCGGGCCACTGCTGTCCAGCCTGGGAGACAGAGTGAGACTCC
>NW_012102576.1:650762-655378 GCF_000951045.1 Mandrillus leucophaeus | reverse complement strand
AAAAAAAAAAAAAAAAAAAAAAAAAAAAAAAAAATAAAAAAAAAAAAAAAAAAAAAAAGGTCATGTTGAAAAACAATTTGGAAAGTAGGCTTGGTGCCATGTTGTGAAGACACCTGAATTACAGTTGGTCATAGAGGAGCAGTTTGTGTGTAGAGCAGAGAAATAGCTTGACTGAGGATGTGTTCCAGGACCCCTTCCAATTTTTCCAGATATTGCTCTTTATTTACACAGGGATAGTAAAGGGGGAAGTGTTGCTACCCATTAGGGAAGGTGACGCTGCCTCATTTTCCCTAATGGGAAATTCAGAGAAGTTATTTCATAGACACTGATGTACAGTTAAGGAACTAAATACAGAGCAAGAACATGGTGATGGTAGTCTAAGACAGTATTTCAGTAGGCAACTACAACCCTGCTAGAGACAATCTGAGAACAAAGGTGATTAATAGTGAAAACAGTCAAAAGACAACGAATCGTAACCTGGAAAAGACTGAAGTCTTTACAACAGGATACTTGATAAATTTCATTTCATGTAGTTTAGAAACCTGTTAGAACTAAGCATTCTTTTGTAGTCTCTTAGGTCAATCTCTCAACTGAACGCAGTTGCGAAAAAGCTTCTTAAGCTTACAGAAAGAAGCAGTACAGATGGTTTCTCTGTTACTGCCTTTTCCTCCGTCCAATTTGTACTTCATCCTTAACATATTTAAGATGTCATCACTTTTAATCCACCTCCTTTCCCCATCTTCTATGGTTATGCTACATTCACTAGATTGTTGCTTAATTTTAATTTCCAGAGCAGGAATCTAATTTTTAGTGCCCCAAAGACCTTGTATTAATCTAAATCCAAAATCACTTCTATAAGATAGCGTGTGCTTCCTGTTCTCCTTGGCTCATGGTTGAAGCTTCTATTTCTAAGAATGCCCCTCCTCTATTTAACCAAAGCAGTGAGAATTTCTACTGCAATCCTTTGACAATCATCCTCGATTGGAAGCACCATGGGGAAGTAAAGGGCTCCTTGAAAATCAAAGCAGCTACAACAGTATCATAATTCCCTTGTTAGTTCTCACCCCTCATTGTTGACTTATTATTATCAATTAGGCCAAATATGATTATCCAACTCCCTGCTTGATAATAACTACATTTGCATAAGAACAACAGGATTAATGGACTGTTCCTTCAAATATGAGTCATAGATAAGAAGACATTTGTACCAAATGTTTATGGCATGGAGTTTCCATGGCACAGCAAACTGCATGTGTTTATGTATAGAGATGGAAATTGATGTAGCAGTTCCAAAAATGATGGCAGCTAAGAGATCATGTGGTTTTATCTTTCCAAGCCAGTGTTTCTAATTGCTGGATATTATCCGGTTCAGTATTCCATTTAAATAAATAGATTCAATGCATGGCTGGCCTATGAGATTTGGGCATTCATAATAAATTGGACTACATAATCAAAGTATAGTAATGATGCAACTTGGGTCATTATCAAATGAGCCAAGATATACAGCATATACCTAGTTTCTTCTGCCCAAATCTTACATCAGTCTTTTCTTTCATTTTCTGCAATTTCATTACTGATGGTGACTTTCTTTTCCTTTAGGTCAGTGTTTTGTAGAATATTCAAACATATTTTTTTCCAGAAAGTTTCATTTACATCAAGAAGTTTCAGATCTTTCTTGAAACATATCTTAAGACCTGGAACTACTTGTCTTCTAAATAGAGGCCCTCTTTTTAGGGAGGTAGTATGAACCAGAAGGGGACATGAAGGAGTTGTTGTATTGGTTCTTGACTGGTGTATACAAGATTTAGTGCAGACGGTCCTTAGTGACTAGAGCAGAATCAGCCTCATTTTAATAATTGTTTTTGGAAAAAAATCAAGCAGCTTAGAACAATGAAAATGTGGTTTTATTATGTTCTTGCTCACTGGTTTTTTGAAATAGACCAAGATCAGTTAAAAAAAAAACTAATTAAAAAAGACAAATTAAGTAATAAAAACTCAATTTGTTGAACACAGTTGAAGCCATCTGCATTGGAAACATTGCAAATAGCAAACAAAAAGGGACAGTACTCTACGTTCATTTCTCATTATTAGAATCTCATCCAAATGGTTAACGTCTTCCCATGGCACCTTTGGGTAATATATTCTTCATTTTCTTCCTATGAGGAAATCTCATGAGAAGCTCTACCTCTCTTAATGCTTGAGTTAATGATGCAGCAGTATTTCTTCAATACCATCTCAATATTTCATCGAGATTCAATTCCATGAATTTAGAATAACAAGTGAGGCCCTTAATCCAACTGTTCTATTTCTCAGTTACAAGAATTCTGGACAAGGTTTATGAATCCTATTCTTGTCTCCAGACACATTATGTTTTATTAGTGAATGAAAGCTGCAATTAGTGGGAAGGAGCACTTGGCAACTTGGGGAGTGGGCAAAGGACCCTACGTACTCATTTTAAAAATTTTCATCAGTCTATTCACATGAGGGCTTCTGGCCTGGGAGTCTTTAATTTCAACTTGTCAGTTTTAGGGTCCTGCGAGAAAACACTAAGGGATGAAAGTCAAACTGTTGACTGTAGGTTTAGAGGGGGCAAGAGTAGCAAACGTGGAGAGAACTGAGAGGAGATACAAAGAGGTGGAAGGAGAAGGATAAAGGAGAGGAGACTCTGCAAGGGAAACTTGGGCAAATGTCTACATTTATTTACTTGTCTGATAAGGAAATGGTGGAGTATAGGAATGGTCAGTAATCTAAGACAAAAGAAATTAGTGCTAGATACAGAAATAAAAATTGAAGCATTTCAAAAAGAGGCAACCAGCAGTGTAAAACATTGCAACTGTCAGAGTGAAGACCGACCACGAATTTGTCGATAAGGAAGTTATTATTCATGTAAGAGGGCATTTTTATTATGTTGGAAAGACCCAAGGGCAGGGTTGCTTACAGAGTGCAGGGTGTGTGTTGTGAAAGAGAGAGAAGTAAATGAAAATTCTTGAAAACTAGGCAGATGAGTCTCAGTATAATCAACAGATATTCAAACTTTCAGTCAGAAATCAATATTTGTTTGGGTTGTCCTAAATGTGCTTGTTTCTTTGCTTAATAATAGATTTATAATTAACCTCTTCACGCATCTAGAAAAAACCTTTGAGTTCATATAATAACATTATTTTTATTTTTATTTCAGTATCCAGTGATCACCCTTCAGGTAAGATAACTACTAGTTGAAGAATTGTTTTCTCATTTTTTGAACGTGTCTCCAAACCTCAAAATCAAAAGGCAGCTCACAGGGAAGACTATCTATTTAAATGGTCACGAAATTATTTATTTCATGTAGACAGCCTCAAGAGGACAGAAATAGGTTTCCACCCCCACCACCATGTGATTCATATTAGCATGCACCCATTAATATAGATAATAATGATATAGACAATGGGCAACTCTGACTGTATTTAATTTAATGCTTAGTTGTTGAATATATATAAATTTATACTTAATGTTTAATGCACTGGGGATAAAATATGGCCTGCCTTTAAGAAATTGACACAGAGATTGACACAGAAAATAAACGTAAAAAAATCACAGCTAGCTCTAAAATATACTAAGTGTTATAATATACACCTATGTGACCCCAGATAGGAGAGTAACCAAGTCTCCTTGGGGAATGTAAGGACACACTCATGTTTTGAATCTTAAGTAGGTTAGAAACCTAAGTAGGAAGCACCTTGCTGAAACTTTATAATGAATAAAAACATCCAGCATGCAAAAATGCACTTTCTTATTCCTAGGATCCAGAAGGCAACCGAATACAACAGTGGGTGAATGAGGAGTCTGTGGGAGGAATTCTACAACTTTACTTCCAGTTAATCTCAGAGCCCATCCTCGGATGGTATAGAATCACCGTGGAGATGCTCAATGAGGAGAAAACGTATCACTCCTTCTCTGTGGAAGAATATGGTAAATAAATAGCAATGAAAATATTACCTATTAGTAAAAAATTATAAAATCTTTTCAATTTTGCAAGGGCAGGATTATTAAATAACAAATTCTCAAGTGAGTATCTCTTCCTTTCCTCTTTCCTTGTCCTCTGTTACTATTTTAGGGTTCTCCATCTACTCTGATTTTTATCTCCTAGTTCAGCCCATAATCTTCCTGCAATTCTCTGTTGACCTAGGCTATCTATTCTATCTTCCTTTTGTAGTATCTGGATTCTATTTTATATGATAGCTTCTGGGATGTAAAGCACTTCTTATGAAAAGAATGGAATTAACATTAGTCATATGTTAGCCATTAGTCCTTTCATATTTTCTCCTAAAATCTTCATAAAATTTTTATTGTAGTATCATTATTACTTTTTTAAAGATGAAGACATTGAGAAACACTTTCCCAAGTTCAACACCTGAAAAGTGATGAATTTAGAATTCAAAATATGCATTTTTCTATCCAATTCCAAAATCCAGTCTTATGCACTTCAGTGTCGTCCTCACACTGTTTATTAATGGCAAACATAAGCAAAGGTGGATGGTTTGTAAAGGAGAAACAATTGTTTTGTATGAATGTATTTATGTTAATATGTATTTATGTTAATAATAGTTCTGTTAATAATATATAATATATACATTATA
>NW_012102576.1:648705-650712 GCF_000951045.1 Mandrillus leucophaeus | reverse complement strand
ATGACGGGTTGATGGGTGCAGCAAACCACCATGGCACGTGTATACCTATGTAACAAACCTGCACATTCTGCACATGTATCCCAGAACTTAAAGCATAATTTAAAAAAATAATAATAAACAATTTTCTTCTTCCTTTCCAAAACAAAACAAACAAAAGAAGGAAATGATCCCAAAATCTCATGTCTTAAAATGACATTTATAAAAAATAAACAAATATAATTTACATTTTAAAAGTAAAAAACCATAAAAATATGCTCATTATAGCAGTTTAAAAACAAAAAACTAAAAAGCAAAATGTTATTTTTATTTTATTTTTTGTTTTTTAATACTCCATTGCTCAGTATGTAAAAAATACTATTTTTAATGAAATAATGACTGATGTATTTTTCCCTTTACTATTAGTTTTTTTGTTTACATTGTATTTTAGTGACTTAGATATATGACTTCTACATGTCTATTTCAACCTTTTTATTTAAAATACATCTTGGCCTAAAGCATTCAACTCAATTTTAGTCAGTACCATTGTTTTAGATTTCCTCTAGAAAATAAAATTTATGATAACTAGCTATTTAAATGTTGTTACAGTGCTGGTTTCAGCTACTAAATAAAAGTTTCAAAACCTTATACAGATTTAAAATGACCTTGACCTCTGTAATTGTATTGTTGCTGTATTCTTCCATTAGATATACCTATGGTGAACCTGTGGACGGAAAGGTCCAACTTAGTGTGTGCAGAGAATCTACTGCTTATCATTCATGTGGTCGTCCTATCAGTTCACTCTGTAAAAATTTTACCATTCAGGTAAGAGGTATATCTGCAAAATTATAAATAAGTTTGCATTAACCTTTTATCCTCACCTTCCATTTACCTTCCTTTCTTCTTGTTTCCCTTTTTACAGTTAAAAATACATACGTTTATTCTATATTTCTATTCCTAATTGTAAATTTTATATTCCTCTTATGTCATGCTAATTTTCATTTTCTATTGACTGACAAAAAGCAAATTATAGTATCAGAAACTGAGTAGTAAATTTCAATTCTTAATTAAAAATGGATTTGGTTTCATATCAAAATCTACACCTTATCAATTTTCTGGGAACATATGTCCTGTCTTTGTTTTTTACTTTGTGGATTTAGTCAAGGAGATATGATGATGTTTCTGTGTATTCGAGAGTGTTAGATGTATAATTATTTTCCTCTCAATCTATCCTCACTGGAAATAAGTGTATATAGGAGCTCCAGATGGGAACCCTATCAGTCAGGGTTCTTAACCACTAAAGAGAAGAGTCAACTTTTCCAAACTGACAAAGGAGGAATTTCCTAAAAGATCTATCATGTGTGAATACATGTGACTAGTGATGGATGTGTTTATTTTCTTGTATATTGACAAAATAATGTCACCATGAAGAGATTTTTAAAACACAATATTGTAAGAGTTAATATTTATTAAAAATTCAAAGGTAGTTATAGGTAAATCCATAAATACATGAACTGGAAATATAATTATAGAAGTACAATGGATTATTTTATAGAATTGAAACTTGGGTAATACAATATTCTTGAAGTTGCTTCAGTGAGGTTACACATTTTCCCTATTATAGCTATTTCTTACAGTCTTCTTTTAAAATTTAACTTTTCTTTTATTGTTCTTTTCAGCTAGGGAAAGATGGCTGTGTCTCCAAGTTTATTAACACAGAAGCTTTTGAGTTAAATCGGGAAGGATACTGGAGTTTCCTCGAAGTGCATGCTCTTGTTACAGAAGATGGAACAGGTAATGCTCTCTAAGAAATCAGATCCCAATGGATATCACTGTCTCATTCGAATTGTTACCTGGTTGCCAACTACACAATGTTAATATAGTCATTTTTTCCCCGAGGGCTTTTCACTGGGTTCATATGATTTGAATTCTGAATGTTTCATATATCAACCAAACTTTTTACACACCTGTTGATGGATGGTCAAGTATTAAGTTCAAATAAGAGTACAATGGAAGTAAGAATGCCAGTTT
>NW_012102576.1:640134-646070 GCF_000951045.1 Mandrillus leucophaeus | reverse complement strand
TTACTGGCAGTGTTACCCAAATTTCAAATGACTGTGGATGCACCAGAAAATATCTTAGTAGTGGACTCTGAATTCAAAGTGAATGTCTGTGCCTTGTAAGTTGAAACTGTACATAATACAATAATGCATTCACAGAAAGATATTAGAATGGGATAGATGGCTAAAAAGCAGTAAAATATAAATGTATGAAGGTAAGGGAAAAACACGGTATGAAATTATTTTGCTGATTTTATGAATTCTTCCATGCATCTATAATTATTTTAATGCATGTTATGACATGTGGTTTTATGTAATGTTTTAAGACAACTGACTACTATCTTTTTTACATCATAATATATTATTTTGCACCAGCCAATAGAGTAGCCACTGACCATATGTGGTTATTTAAGTTTTAATTAAAATTAAATATTCAGTTGTGCTAGCCACATTTCAAGCTGTCACATGTGACTAGTGGCCACTGAATTGGAGAGCATAGACATAAAACATAGAACGTTCCATCTCCCAGAAATTTCCACTGGACAATATCTTCTGTTTATGATGATTTCTCAATTCAATCTTTATGTATTACGTGATTATAAAAGAAGACTGAAACTCATGACATATCATGGAGAAAACTGCTATAAGAGTTACAAGTGGCTTTAGGGTAGTGGCGGGGCACAGTATGGAGGATACTAAGGGCAGACAGGGACTTGGGGCAAATATTGAGGATTAATGTGTGGCAGGAGTAGCAGTGAAGCAGGTCAAGTTGTTTTCCCCTCTTCTTGTCACTAAGTTAAGCAACATTCACAGAGTTTATATAACCAGCAAAGACAGCCAGGGTGCAAACATAAAACTTTGTCTCCTCAGACCTGATGTGAGGATTCATTCTTTCCCTGACTCATGTGTACTACTTTTCCGTTTAATTTTGCATAATTAAAAATGAAAAGTGACATGGTAATTTCTAGTTGTTAGGAGAGCTTCATTGCAGTAATCTAAAATTCCATGCCAAACTTTAAGGTGAAAGCTTTACCTGTCCTCCTTCCTGTGTCTACTTTAGGCTGAAAGTCTGTAAGAGTCAAGAAACATGGCTAACTTTTTGATGTCACTACCTTGTGCTTCACCTCCAGAGTTGGAGTGGGAGAATACAGAAAAGGCAGAGACTGAAATGTCTCATTGTAGTTGGATCGTAGAGGCAGGGAATTGCCAGCATTGCTGGAAAATCCCCTGAGTAACAGAAATCCCCAAAGCCCAGATGTCTAGGTACTTCCCTATCACAGTGGCTGTGTGTTGGCTCCTGTGTCATTTTTACTGGAGAAGTATTGCATAATTGAAATAAAGCACTCTAGGACAAGCCAGCTGGGAATCCCAAAACATAAGCATGAATCACTAAATGGTTGAAGAGTCTAAATACTTGAAATCAAGGTATTAAACAAATTTTTTTAAAAAAGCAATATATACCTGAGAAAACTGCTGAACATCAATCCGAAAAAAATTTAGAAATAAGTAAAATTTATATACTCAGATATGGGTCAATAGTGTAACTTTAAAAATAATTAAAGACCTTGGAGTTAAGCATATTATTAATTTAAAAATATGTGTGTAGAAAGGCTGACTAGAAGGATGGATGATGCTGAAGAGAGAATTAGTAATTTGGAAGATGAAATTGAGAAATTGTCATAAAATGCAGCCCAGAGGAATCTACTGTCATTCCTTACAAGCAATTTTGTTCTTTGCTCTTTCTACCTATTTAAATTTTTTAACAATGAACAAATATTTGTGTACTTCCATGTAATTAAAAATAAATATAATTGGAGCCCACTGCGGAGCTGCAAAGCTGCTGTAGCCAAACTACCTCTCTAGATTCCTCCTCTCGGGGCACAGCATCTCTGAAAGAAAGGAAGCAGCCTCAGTCAGGGGCTTATAGATAAAACTCCCATGTACCTGGGGGAAGAAGCAGCTGCGGGAGCAGCTTCAGCAGACTTAAATGTTCCTGCCTGCTGGCTCTGAAGAGAGCAGCGGATCTCCCAGCACAGTGCTCAAGTTCTGCTAAGGGACAGACTGCCTCCTCAAGTGCATCAGGGACCCATGCCACCTCACAGGAAGACACCTCCCAGCAGGGGTCGACAGACACCTCATACAGGAGAACTCTGGCTGGCATCTGGTGGGTGCCCCTCTGGGACAAAGCTTCCAGAGAAAGGAGCAGGCAGCAATTTTTACTGTTCTGCAGCCTCTGCTGGTGATACCCAGGCAAACAGGGTCTGGTGTGGACCCCCAGCAAACTCCAGCAGACCTGCAGAAGAGGGGCCTGACTGTAAGAAGGAAAACCAACAAACAGAAAGCAGTAACATCAGCATCAACATCAACAAAAAGGACAACCACACAAAAATTCCATCTGACGGTCACCAACAGCAAAGACCAAAGGTGGATAAATCCACAAAGATAGCCAGGAGTGGTGGCTCATGTCTGTAATCCCAGCACTTTGGGAGACTGAGGCAGGTGGATAACCTGAGGTCAGGAGTTTGAGACCAGCCTGACAAACATGGAGAAACCCTGTTACTACTAAAAATACAAAATTATCTGGGTGTGGTGGCACACACATGTAATCCCAGCTACTCGGGAAGCTGAGACAGGAGAATTGCTTGAATCTGGGAGGCGGAGGTTGCAGTGAGCCGAGATTGCCATTGTACTCCAGCCTGGGCAACAAGAGCAAAACTGTGTGAAAGAAGAAAGAGAGAGAGATAGAGAGGAAGGGAAGGAAGGAAGGAAATCCATGAAAATGAGGAAAAACCAGCACAAAAAGGCTGAAAATTCCATAAAGTAGAATGCCTCTTCTCTTCTAAAGAGGAGAGGGGAAAAAGCAAGATTTTCTTATTTTTTGGACATCTCTCCAAACCTCAAAATCAAAAGGCAGCTCACATTGGAAGACTGTCTATTTAAATTGTCACAAAATTATTAATTTCATGTAGACAGCTTCAAGAGGATAGAAACTCCTTGTAACAGTCAGGCCCCTCTTCTGCAGGTCTGCTGGAGTTTGCTGGGTGTCCACTCCAAACCCTGTTTGCCTAGGTATCACAACTCCTCGCCAGCAAGGGAACAAAACTGGACAGAGAATGAGTTTGACGAACTGACAGAAGTAGGCTTCAGAAGGTGGGTAATAACAAACTCCTTTGAGCTAAAGGAGTAGGTTCTAACCCAATGCAGGGAAGATAAGAACCTTGATAAAAGGTTAGAAGAATTGCTAACTGGAATAACCAGTTTAGAAAACAGAAATGACCTATTGGAGCTGAAAAACACAGCATGAAAACTTCGTGAAGCATACACAAGTATCAATAGCCAAATTGATCAAATAGAAGAAAGGATATCAGAGGTTGAAGATCAACTTAATGAAATAAAGCTTGAAGACAAGATTAGAGAAAAAAGAATGAAAAGGAATGAGCAAAGCCTCCAAGAAATATGGGACTATGTGAAAAGACCAAACCTACGTTTGATTGGTGTACCTGAAAGTGATGGGGAGAGTGGAACCAAGTTGGAAAACAGACTTCAGGATATTATCCAGGAGAACTTCACCAACATAGCAGGACAGGCCAACATTCAAATTTAGGAAATGCAGAGAACACCACACAGATACTCCTTGAGAAGAGCAACTCCAAGACACATAATCGTCAGATTCACCAAGGTTGAAATGAAGGAAAAAATGTTAAGGGCAGCCAGAGAGAAAGGTCCGGTTAACCCCAAAGGGAAGCTCATCAAACTAACAGTGGATCTCTCTGCAGAAACCCTGCAAGCCAGAAGAGAGTGGGGGCCAATATTTAACATTCTTAAAGGAAAGAATTTTTAACCCAGAAATTCATATCCAGCCAAACTGAGCTTCATAAGTGAAGGAGAAATGAAATCCTTTACAGACAAGCAAATGCTGAGGGATTTTGTTACCACCAGGCCTGCCTTACAAGAGCTCCTGAAAGAAGCACTAAACATGGAAAGGAACAACTGGTACCGGCCACTGCAAAAACAAACCAAAATGTAAAGACCATCAACACTATGAAGAAACTGCATCAACTAATGGGCAAAATAACCAGCTGGCATCAATCATAATGACAGGATCAAATTCACACATAACAATATTAACCTTTAATGTAAATGGGCTAAGTGACCCCAATTAAAAGACACAGACTGGCAAATTGGATGATGAGTCAAGACCTATCTGAGTGCTGTATTCAGGTGACCCATCTGATGTGCAAAGACACCCATAGTCTCAAAATAAAGGGAAGGAGGAAGATTTACCAAGCAAATGGAAAGATAAAAAAAAAGCAGGGTTTGCAACCCTAGTCTCTGATAAAACAGACTTTAAACCAACAAAGATCAAAAAAGACAAAGAAGGGCATTATATAATGGTAACAAGATCAATACAACAAGAAGAGCTAACTATCCTGAATATATATGCACCCAATACAGGAGCATCCAGATTCATAAAGCAAGTTCTTAAAGACCTACAAAGAGACTTAGACTCCCACACAATAATAGTGTGAGACTTTGACACCCCACTGTCAATATTAGACAGATTAACAAGACAGAAAATTAACAAGGATATTGAGGACTTGAAATCATCTCTGGACCAAGTGAGCCTAATAGACATCTACAGAACTCTCCAGCCCAAATCAACAGAATATACATTCTCGTCAGCACCACATCACACTTATTCTAAAATTGGCCACATAATTGGAAGTAAAGCACTCCTTAGCAAATGCAAAAGAATGGAAATCATAACAAACAGTCTGTCAGACCACACTGCAATCAAATTGGAACTCAGGATTAAGAATCTCACTCAAAACCACACAACTGCATGGAAACTGAACAACCTGCTCCTGAATGACTACTGGGTACCCAACGAAATTAAGACAGAAATAAAGAAGTTCTTTGAAACCATTGAGAACAAAGACACAATGTACCAGAATCTCTGGAACACAGCTAAAGGAGTGTTTAGAGGAAAATTTATTGCACTAAATTCCCACAGGCAAAAGTGGGAAAGATCTAAAATCAACACCCTAACATATAATTAAAAGAACTAGAGAAGCAAGAGCAAACACATTCAAAAACTAGCAGAAGACGAGAAATAACTAAGATCAGAGCAGAACTGAAGGAGATAGAGATATGAAAAACCCTTCGAAAAATCAATGAATCCAGGAGCTGGTTTTTTGAAAAAAATCAACAAAATAGATAGACTGCTAGCAAGACTAATAAAGAAGAAAAGAGAGAAGAATCAAATAGACGCAATAAAAAATGGTAAAGGGGATATCACCACTCATCCCACAGAAATACAAACTACCATCAGAGAATACTATAAACACCTCTATGCAAATAAACTAGAAAATCTAGAAGAAATGGATAAATTCTTGGATGCATACACCCTCTCAAGACTAAACCAGGAAGAAGTTGAATCCCTGAATAGATCAATAACAAGTTCTGAATTTGAGGCAGTAATTAATAGCCTACCAACCAAAAAAAATCCAGGACCAGACAGATTCACAGCTGAATTCTACGAGAGGTTCAAAGAGGAGCTGGTACCATTCCTTCTGAAACTATTCCAAACAATAGAAAAAGAGAGACACCTCCTTAACTCATTTTATGAGGCCAGCATCATCCCGATACCGAAAACTGGCAGAGACACACACACAAAAAGAAAATCTCAGGCCAATATCCCTGATGAACATCGATGCAAAAATCCTCAATAAAATACTGGCAAACAGAATCCAGCAGCACATCAAAAAGCTTATCCACCATGATCAAGTCAACTTCATCCCTGGGAGTCAAGGCTGGTTCAACATATGCAAATCAATAAATGCAATCCATCACGTAAACAGAACCAATGGCAAAAACCACATGATTTATCTCAATAGATGCAGAAAAGGCCTTTGATAAAATTCAACACTCCTTCATGCTAAAAACTCTCTATATACTAG
>NW_012102576.1:638163-638922 GCF_000951045.1 Mandrillus leucophaeus | reverse complement strand
TTATTTTTATTTTTACCTAAGAATTACTTGAGTTTTAAGTTTTCTTCTCTACTATGTGTGATTATGGTGGAATATTTTTTTTTAAGTAATTTTTTCTTTTGCAGTAACAGCTGCAATTTATTGAGCACTTACTAGGTCTTAAACATTTGCTAAATACATATACGGTACTCACAATAGCCCTAGGAAATGATAGATGTATTTAAGTTTTGGATCAATGATTAATGATTAGCTGAGTAGAAAGCTCTTTTCTACCCTACAATAAGCTAGACATTAAAGACTGACATTCCAATTAATATAATTCACCCTGAATGTATGGAACTGTTTTCTCATAATAATGCACATCTACTGCTAAATGACTACTCTCAAAGTTGTTTTCTTTTTCATATTCAAAGAAAATTACATTTGCTTTCCTCTGACTTTTACAATAGAATGCTTTTCAGTGCTACTGTAGAATCTATTAGAAAATTCTTCAAAATATAAATCAATTTAAGCCCTATAATCAGAGCTTCTCTTTTTGTTGAACTGCTTTGCAGGGGGGAAATGGCATACATATGTAAAATAATACTCTGCTGAAACATACAACACTGATTCCCAAGAATATTGATTACTTTACTGTTTGTCAAACACTGTTACATGCTACCAATGTTAGATGAATCAGGACTCTGTTTTCAGTAACTATGGTTCTTGGAGTCCTGGATAACTTAAAAAAATAGAGACCAGTCTGGCTAAGGAAATTTAAAAGTTCTGTAACTCTCAGTC
>NW_012102576.1:633126-635883 GCF_000951045.1 Mandrillus leucophaeus | reverse complement strand
AGAAAGGGCTTACTAAATGATAACATATGTCTATATTTTTATGAGAATTATGTGACCATTAAAATATAAGTTTTTATAAGATTTTTGCCAAAACCTTATAACATAATGATAAAAACATGTAAAACTACATATACATTTGCACATATTGAGTGTATGTGTGCATGTACACATATACACACACATAATCTCAAACATATTAATATAAATGATAAGTATAAAGGTAAATTGAACTTGTAGGAAAAAGCCTAAAATGTTAATTTTGGTTGTCTTGGGGATATCTGATGTTTGGTAATTTGTATTTGCTTCTTTAAGCATTACCATTTTTAATGATATACATATATTATAATTCTTACTATTAATAAATTAAGGCATATGTTTTAGGCAAGCAGAGAGTAGAAGAAATGTTATTAATTACTTAGGAATAATGAGAAATCAACATTTACCAATCCATCATGAAGGAATGGTAAGTGAATTGAGTATTTTATGAAAAGCAGTAACACCAGTTGGTAGAAGCATTTTGTGCCATCTTGATTAACTTTCTTTATAAAAGACATCTGAAGAAGTACCTATATATTAAAACTGCTTAGGAAAGGGAAGGGAAACTATTAGAAGGAATGGTGAGCTTTTGTGTTTTATTTTCAGAAGCTCTGTTTGGCTGTTTTTGGAAGTGACATTTTCTCAATAATATTAATTGACTGCAGGTGTACAGCTTACAGGCTCCAAGTACGTATACATCGACTCATCAGTGGTGAAGATTAGTTTTGAGAATATGGATATGTCCTACAAACAGGGACTCCCTTATTTTGGTCAGGTAAGAGAATCAATCATTTTTTTACATACCGTATTCATTCATTCATTTGTTCCTTCATTTATCTATTAATCTTCCAACAGCTATTCCCTAAGAAATTACTACATAGGAATCTCTGTGGTAAGCACTGTAGGCTGACCTACACTGTTGATTTTCACAGTTCTGTCCTGATGTATATGTTTTTTGTCAAGTTGTAACTGTTAATAGTATCCCACTTCACTCTCAAAATGTCCAAGTTTGGACAATAAATTATATGGTCTACATCAGTATTAGGAATAAAATGGTGATGTAGAGAGGCACTACTATCACTGCTTTTATGGAGTTGATAGTGTAACAGAGATAAACATTAAACAGATAATTTTATAAATAATTCTTTATTGTAGTTGTGATAGGTGCTATGTCAGTGAAATACTGACCATTTAACTACCCTGCATCAGGAATTGGCAAACCACAGCCCGTAGGCAAATCCAACGGAGGCCTGCCTTGTACAACCAGTGAACAATGAGTGGTTTTTTAACATTTTTAAAAGATTATTTAAAAAAATAAAAAAAATAAGAGACCGAGACCATGGTGCTTTACGAAAGGAGTTTGCTAAAATCTGGACTAAATGATCGTGGAAAGTTTCCCTGAGGAAGTAATATTTAGGTTGACACAAGAACACTAAAAAAGAAATACGAAAGTGGGTAGCCTGGCTTACATCTTACAGAGCAGTGGTTCTCAAACTGGCATCAGCATCACCTAAAGGACTTGTTGAAACAAATTTCAGGAAAAGTCATTTTATGAACAAATTTAGATTGAAATACAGCTTTGGCAAATAGATACATTTGATACATGTTCACTTACTGAATAGTGGTGGATAATGTTACCATAATTTTTTCTAACCTTTCTCTTTGCTTTGTAATTTTTGCTTTATATATTTCCAGGTTCTATTACTAAATATATAAAACTGAGAAACATTATACCTTCAAAGAATATAAAATTTTTTCTGAATATAAAATAATTTTTTCTAGACTTGAGAATTCTACATTTCCTCCCTCTTATGTTGTTGTTACCCAAGATGATTTCCTGGGTTCCAATTTGTCTCCTGTATCTTTTCTGTGCTATTTAAAAGTATTTTCCACGTAAAGAGCATTTTGTGTGAAAGTGTTATATTTTAGCTTCCTTTCTGAACTTTATCTTCTGAGGTTTTTGTTATTAGTTAGTTAGTTTGATTCGACTGCCAAAGATCTCCAAATTGAATATTAGAGATGATAGTAGACTTCCTGGTTGTATTTTGCATATTTTGGGGAATGCTTTTTAAAATTTAATCCACAAACCTACTAAGTAACTGTTGAATTTTGTGAGATATACTTTATCAAGTCAAAAAATTTTCCTTTTTTAGTTTACTAAGAATTTTCTATAACGTGTTAGTTTCTATATCTAGCTATTTCTTATTAAATTTAGGTTTTAAAATAGAGAGCATAAAAATATGTTCACTTATGATTTGAAAAAATAAATCTATCATAATTTATTTCCCCTTTTTTATTACTAGTTGTGCTTGTGTTTTTTTCCCATTAGATTTTGGATTTGTTAATTATCTTTATTTTTAATGTTATTTTAAATGATTTTCATTTCATCATTTATTTTTATTATATTTTTTCTTCTACCTCTTTTGGTTTTTTCCCCCTAGCATCTTGTTAAAAATACTGATGTTAAACTTCCGTGTTTTCAAATTTATACAATTTTTCCTAAATACTACTTTCCCCCTCACAGGTGTTTTTCTATACTATTTTTATTTTTTAAATTATGAAAAAATGCACATATCAAATTTACCATCTTAACAATTTTCAAGTTCAATTAAAATCATTTTTGATGATTTCATTATTTTTATTTTTATTTTTACCTAAGAATTACTTGAGTTTTAAGTTTTCTTCTCTACTATGTGTGATTATGGTGGAATATTTTTTTTT
>NW_012102576.1:631771-633076 GCF_000951045.1 Mandrillus leucophaeus | reverse complement strand
GTAGACCAATGGAACAGAGCAGTGGCCTTAGAAATAACACCCCACATCTGCAACAATTTGATCTTTGACAAACCTGATGAAAACAAGCAATGGGGAAAGGATTCTCTATTTAATAAATGGTGTTGGGAAAACTGGCTAGCCGCATGCAGAAAACTGAAACTGGACCCCTTCCTTACATCTTATACAAAAATTAACTCAAGATGGATTAAAGACTTAAATGTAAGACCTAAAACCATAAAAACCCTGGAACAAAACCTAGGCAATACCATTCAGGACATAGGCATGGGCAAAGACTTTATGACTAAAACACCAAAAGCAATTGCAACAAAAGCCAAAATTGACAAATGGGATCTAATTAAACTAAAGAACTTCTCTACAGCAAAAGAAACTATCATCAGAGTGAACAGGCAACCTACAGAATGGGAGAAAAATTTTGCAATCTATCCATCTGACAAAGGGCTAATATCCAGAATCTATAAGGAACTTAAACAAATTTACAAGAAAAAGCAAACAACCACATCAAAAAGTGGGCAAAGGACATGAACAGACACTTAAAAGAAGACATTTATATGGCCAACAAACATATGAGAAAAAGCTCATCATCACTGGTCATTAGAGAAATCCAAATCAAAACCACAATGAGATACCATCTCATGTCAGTTAAAATGGTGATCATTAAAAAGTCAGGAAACAACAGATGCTGGAGAGGATGTGGAGAAAAAGGAGCGCTTTGTGTAAAAGCATTGGTGGGAGTATAAATTAGTTCAACCACTGTGGAAGACAGTGTGGCCATTCCTCAAGAATCTAGAACCAGAAATACCATTTGACCCAGCATTACTGGGTATACACCCAAAGGATTATAAATCATTCTAATATAAGGACACCTGCACATGTACATTTATTGCAGCACTATTCACAATAGCAAAGACTTGGAACCAACCCAAATGCCCATCAATGCTAGACTGGATAAAGAAAATGTGGCACATATACACCATGGAATACTATGCAGCCATAAAAAAGAATGATTTCATGTGCTTTGCAGGGACATGGGTGAAACTGGAAACCATCATTCTCTGCAAACTATCACAAGGACAGAAAACCAAACACCACATGTTCTCACTCATAAGTGGGAGTTGAACAATGAGAACATATAGGCAGAGGGAGGGGAACATCACACACTGGGGCCTGTCAGGGGTTGCGGGACAAGGGGAGGGATAGCATTAAGAGAAATACCTAATGTAGATGACGGGTTGATGGGTGCAGCAAACCACCATGGCACGTGTATACCTATGTAACAAACCTGCA
>NW_012102576.1:620320-631721 GCF_000951045.1 Mandrillus leucophaeus | reverse complement strand
TTAACAATTTTCAAGTTCAATTAAAATCATTTTTGATGATTTCATTATTTTTATTTTTATTTTTACCTAAGAATTACTTGAGTTTTAAGTTTTCTTCTCTACTATGTGTGATTATGGTGGAATATTTTTTTTAAAGTAATTTTTTCTTTTGCAGTAACAGCTACAATTTATTGAGCACTTACTAGGTCTTAAACATTTGCTAAATACATATACAGTACTCACAATAGCCCCAGGAAATGATAGATGTATTTAAGTTTTGGATCAATGATTAATGATTAGTTGAGTAGAAAGCTCTTTTCTACCCTACAATAAGCTAGACATTAAAGACTGACATTCCAATTAATATAATTAACCCTGAATGTATGGAACTGTTTTCTCATAATAATGCACATCTACTGCTAAATGACCACTCTCAAAGTTGCTTTCTTTTTCATGTTCAAAGAAAATTACATTTGCTTTCCTCTGACTTTTACAATAGAATGCTCTTCAGTGCTACTGTAGAATCTATTAGGAAATTCTTCAAAATATAAATCAACTTAAGCCCTATAATCAGAGCTTCTCTTTTTGTTGAACTGCTTTGCAGGGGGAAAATGGCATACATATACAAAATAATACTCCGCTGAAACATACAACACTGACTCCCAAGAATATTGATTACTTTACTATTTGTCAAACACTGTTACATGCTACCAATGTTAGATGAATCAGGACTCCATTTTCAGTAACTATGGTTCTTGGAGTCCTGGATAACTTAAAAAAATAGAGACCAGTCTGGCTAAGGAAATTTAAAAGTTCTGTAACTCTCAGTCGGACACCTTGGGAACTAGCATATGGGTATGTCCCACCCAGTTCCCAGGAGTACATTATGAAAAAGTTTATATACATTCCACATCCTCTGCAATATCTCAAAACTCTCTTCTGGTTCCAGCATCCTCCCATCACCACAAATATCAAGAGTATTGATCAAGGAGGGACAAGCCTGCCTCTATATCCTTCACTCACAATTCCAAAGATGTTTGTCCTGGAAATTCTGTCTTATTTTCATGAGCTCTTAGCATATCGTGATAGCAAGACATTTTCCCATCAAGTATACTGCTTGGCTAGCATCAATAATAGTTCAAACACATAGCAACAATTTATGTACTTCACATCAACTAGGGGAAAGGTGACAAACATTGTAAGACAGCCTAAAGCAAAGGTTATCACCAAGATCTGTGTTTAGGAGATAAAACATGCAAGATAAACAGAGGAAGAACGTTGACTAATTCTGGGGAAACATGGGGAAGAACTATAAACAGCTTAGCAGAGAGAAAACAGTTCACTGATTCACTGATTTGTAATAAAATCCATTCACAACACTTATTTGTAGTTACTTTTATGGTGGATAATATTCAAGTCATATTAAAGTGCTTCAAGCAAAATTTAGCAACTCCTGTAAGGCTTCCTGCTGTTCATCATCAAGTTGGGATACACATTCCAACCATAAATTTTCAGGAGTCTGTACCTGACGCATGACATCAGCTAGGCGTTTGGCACAGGGATCTTCATAGTTAATAGTCCCATTAATTTTTTTCTTCTGCAATTACTCTTGATTATTGTGGGAAGATTGGAATTACTTGGACCAGTTACAACTGGGTGGTTACTTTCAATTAGGTTACAGAGAAAACTCAGAGTCTGAATAGCTTCCTCTTTATCTTCATGCAATGGAAGCCATGATAACCAGTATGGAAGACCTTCACCTACATTTACACAGTTAGGCTTAAACGTCAAAATCTTCCCTATTGTGAAGATACAGTTCTCTGTAGCAATGACATTTCTTTTGGTTTTGGAATTTGCACACTTAATAACTTTTACCAGCAGTGGAACAGCTTGTGAACATAAAGAACGATAATCATCTCCAACAAATTATGCCATGACACTCAGGCCATAAGCAGCAGCTTGCCTGACTTTGGAGTTGTTATCTCGCATATTTAGTAGCATTGGTCACTGAAAATATTCTATATTTTTAAATGAAGTTGGACTGCAGTGCTCTGTGATGTCATCAAATGCGCACAATCCACACTGTCTGTCTAGCCATGGCCTACTTGAACAACTTAGATTTACAATTCATGGAAGTCGTTGTTCAAATCATGGTAAAGTCTTTTCCTTATAAGTACTAAATAATGTGTGCAAGATATCTGATACTTTGGTCAGAATATAAACATCAGATTCATCCTCATCTTACAGAGACATCTCAGCCTTTTGATCATAGTTTTCTTCCTGTCTTTTCACCCGTTGCAATTCTTGGTTTTTAAAGTGCCCTTCAAATTTTGCTCTCAGTATTCCTCCCAGTTCTTCCAAGTATTCATCATTAAAGCAGTCATCTCCCATAACTTCAATGAACTTTGCAAAAGAATTCATTATTTCTGAGAGCACGTATGTATCTGTTTCAGTACCAATAGCCTAGATTAAGGGGTTACATATGAATTGCCACATCTGTGCAAGATACTGTAGCCACAAATTCTTGCACATTCCAGGAGAAAAGGCATGGACTCTGCTGCTGTCACTCGAACATTGCCGTGGAAATACATTTCAGTAAAGGAAGCATCAGCTTCACAACTTGTTCTGTATAGTCCACAAACCCTTCCCTTAACTCCTTAGCAGAGTAAACCAACATCTGGCTAGCAGTTGCTTTTACTTCAAGTCCTGAAGTTTTAATTCCAAAACCCTGTTGGTCTCCAAGATTTACATATTGCCAGCCATCATCATCACTCATATTCTCCACATCCTGTGTGTCTAAGAGAGCAATACCAGGTTTAGCTGAAGCAGTCTTAATAAGAGGCTCGATAACCAGTGGAAGGAACTGTTGAAAATCTTTTCCAAGAATCTGACACATTTATCCCATGCTGAAACCATGTAAGAGGTCTGAGGGCCATTATCTTCCATATTATTTAAGTCTGATTGTGTCTTCAACAACAGCTGCATCACATTTGATGCATCTTGCATAAATTTTTTCTTCCCAACAGCAAGACCAATATGGCTAATGCACTCAACAGTTTTTCCTCTCAGAAGCTTGAGTTCCTTCTGAACAGCAAGCTCAACGATGTGCTTTAGTGAGGGCATGAATATATCATAACATGGGAAAAAATTTTCTTCGATTGTATCTGCAACCGATGCAATGGTTGCCCCAAGTTATTCCAGGGCCAACTTAGTTCCATTCTGAATCAACTCTTGAAGTTTAATCGCCAAGATAGAATGTAGATTTTTCACCATACTGTCCAAATACAGAACTGCGAATGATTTGGGGCATCTTCAATAAAAATAATAAGAGCAGAAGCTTCATGCGATTACACACGCTGATTACGTTGATTTTCCATGGTACGTAACAGAGCTGCAATCACCATTTCATGAAATTTCTTTCGGAAATTAGGTGCAAAATCTGTAGCCATCTGTCCAAGTGTAGTACAGGCTGCAGCCCTCACCCTTGGATGAGGATCCTGGGATATTTTCATAGATTTCCTCTTCTTGCCTCCCCACCATACAGCTTGGATTGATGAGGTTCTTCAGAAGCTGATAAAACTCTTGCTTTTCCGACAAGGTCGCCGGCACCCCTGCAGACGTGGTTGCCGCCATTATGCACTGTCAAAGCTACCACGACCGGGAAAGAACATAAGTAATTTTTAAATTGCAGACAACACATATATTAGCAAGAAAAATAACACTATAAATTCAAATACGAAGAACAATGAGCACCTCTCCCCTCTAATCCCTTCATTTCGTGAATACTTCCCCAGAAGCAACTACTTTCAGTCCCCTGTGTTTCCTATAAACCAGTAGAGAGGTTCAGAAGCTTGATCAGATTCAAGTTCATTTTTGGTGGGTACAGTAGGCAAGAATATAATATAGGTAGTGTCATGTACTTTTCACAGAAAGCACTCTTCCTCTCTTACTGAGATGTTAGCAGACATTGACAATAATTATTTAGATGCATTGTTTGTCTGAACCATTCTTTCTTAGCCTAGGCACAACTGAAATTTTGGGCCAGATAATACTTTGCTGTGCGGGCTACCCTGTGCATGGTTAGAGTTTAGCAACATCCCAGGTCTCTACCTACTAAACGCTAGTAGCACCATCCCCTTCCTATTTGTGATAGCACAAAGTGTTTGCAGACATTGCCAAATGGTAAAATGTATTGGCCAATAAGTTAAAAAGTGATAAATTAGAATTTTGCCACTCTTAGAATAGTGATTCTCAATGAAGGGTTATTTGAGATGTTTTTAAAAAGATTACCTAAATCCTATTATCCCATCTAAAAAATTAGCAATAATCCCCTAAAATCTGCCAGTCAATCATGCTCCAGATTAACTCAGGGGTTTTATTTCTGTCTTCTCTAGCATAAGACATGGTTGAGAGGTGTGTGTCTGTGTGTGTGTGTGTGTGTGTGTGTGTGTGTGTGAACTTAAGCCCTAGCCTAGTCATTAAGGCCCAGCTCCTTCCCATTCCCTCTCAAAGCTTTTTGAAACTTCAAGGTATCGTATTATCTTATCCTATAATCAAGAACTCCAAGACATCTTTTCCTATAGAGAGCTGGGAAAGCCAGCTGAGGTTTGTAATAATTTATCAGGGTGGTAGGGGATAGG
The DNA here is from genome assembly GCF_000951045.1 of Mandrillus leucophaeus. NCBI lineage: Eukaryota > Metazoa > Chordata > Mammalia > Primates > Cercopithecidae > Mandrillus > Mandrillus leucophaeus. The sequence goes on along the minus strand of NW_012102576.1, from coordinate 627,102 downwards.
TGGTACCTACATGAATCAGGCATCCCCGCGGACAATGTAGTCTGTTATTAATATATTGTCATGCAGGTACAGTGTCCTGCCTGGACACACCCTCTTCATTAGCATTTGAAGGAATCAGTTCTTGAAAACTCGTATATAAGAGCTCTTATTTCCTTGATCGTTTTAGGGAGACCAATGGCAGCTATAAACAGATGTGAGTCTCAAAGAATAAAATGTTTTAGTTCAAAACCATGGTTGTATAAAGTGGTATCTTTCGGATTTTTGGCCATTTCACAGTGGTAAATGTTCTGATCACTTTCAGGAGATGTGCCAGGAGAAACAAGTCATTCCTGTTCTACTTTTGGAAAAGGGACTGGTTTCTCTGTGATAGAGTGAGTCACTATAGTAGCTGTATTAGTGGAAATTAAAAATGGTTTATCTGGCCATGTGTTGTCATAAGGGTCATCAAACACGTGGCTCACTATTACCAGGGAGCATTTTTGAAGGGTAAGCTTTATTGCCAGAATAGAGGTACTATCTGCTTTTTAAATATCCCCTACAAAGTTCAAGACTTCAGAGGTATGACTCCAAGAGTAACATATTTGAACATAGGAAGCTGGGCAAGGCAGAGAGCTAACAAGGGAATTCCTTCAGAAGAGACAGTAGTAGCATCCGTGGATGGCTGAAATGATACTGTTTAAAATTGTAGGACATATGACAAATACCTCTGCCACAAGAAACATCTGCTAATGAAGTGCTGCATGCCTGGCCCCAGCAGTTGATAACGGGCCTGGTGTCATCACTTGGGCACTATTTGGGTTTGGGGACAAAGAAAGAAAGGAAAGTGCCCAGAAATCATATGGCTTGTTCATCTTCCTGTGACGAGAAGGGACTCAAAGGATCTTTCTAGTCTACGTGTACTAAAATTAGAGGAACCTCTGTGTGATCCTAAAGGCATGGTGTCATGTGTCTGTGGCCTATGGATTGCTGAGACAAGTTAATTTTTCTTACAAGATCAAGCTATGAGATGAAACTACATTCAAAATCTGTGTAGATGGTGCAAATGAGGCATAGGTCTACAGATGCTGAGCAAGAAAAAAGGATTGTGTTTGCTTGGACCAGCAGGAAAATGATAAGTGGCAGAAATAAGATGAAAGGCTCAAAGCAGAAGTGGTTTTGCAGAAACTGACTGAGCTAAAAAAAGGATGTCTCAGACAGTTTTTGTCTGGCTATTGTGGCCTTAGATGTTGCTAAGAAGGTTGCCTTTAAAGGCTTCAAACTGGCATAGATACTGATGCAGGCATTGTATCTACTATATATAATACAATTTCAGAAGGGACTTTTTAAAGCAATCATTGCCTGTACTAGTAAGAGAATTAAAAAGAAATTTCTAGTGAATAACCATGGCCTATCAGAGCAGTCACTACAATGTTTTAGGGAGGACGATGCTAAATTTTGCATTTTAGAAAATTTGGTTTGATGCCAGTATAGAGAAAGAACAAGCAAAAGCAATACAGGAGAGAGAGACTAGATAGAAAAAATAGAAGATGTATGAGGGATAAAAGATAAGAAATTGATATAAGGAATAGAAACAGGAAAGAATGTGATCAGTTGGAAACAGAAAATGTTAAAAAGATACAATTGAAAATATTTTATCAACAATTGAAAATTATAGGAAAAAGAAAATAAGTCTAGGATGTCTCTAGATACTTGACTTCAGTAACTAAGTGAATGGTTGAGGTATTCACTGAGATAAATAAGAGAAAGAGAAAAAAGGGAAGTGTGGGCATAGTAATAAATCATTCCAATTTGAGGGTTTCTGTAGCATTTTTATTATAAAAAATATTCAGGGTAGTTAATGATATGGGCCTGAGTTTTCAGAGATCTTTGTGGGCAGGAGAAACAGAATTTAGGCTCTTTTGTGTATTAATGGTGCATGTCATACACTCAACAGGAGTAGATGAAGCCTCCCAGGAAGTGCATACACACCAAGGAGAGCGGGGGTCCCCATGATAGAACCTTGGCAAATGCTGTCAACATGGATTCCCAAATTTACTACATGCTTCAGAAATGTATTTTCTTCCTCCTGTACAGATTAAATTGCTTAATCCAGACAACTCTCCAATCCCAAATGAAGTTGTCCAGTTGCATCTGAAGGACAAAGTTGTGGGCAACTACACCACAGATGTAAATGGCATCGCTCAGTTTTTCTTGGACACATCTACGTTTACATACCCAAACATCACTTTGAAAGTAAGTTAAACCAAAGGCAAGTAAAACAAAAACAAACAAGCAAACAAAAAAACTGCACTGGCTTGCTAAGGTTTAGGTCTATGCGAGATTATATTTATGGAACAGAAATGAAAAGATACATCTCGGTATGAATCTACAGTACCGAAAAATGGTTAAATATTAAGAATATAGACCCTATGAAAAGCAGATTAAAAATTATTTTAAGAGTCCTGGGAAAAGGACGGATAGCATACATATTAAATTGTATAAAGGAGAATTAGCTGAAAATAAGCAACGCTTCACTTTTATTACGGAAATAGAAAGAGAATTGTATTTTTATAGAAGGAAATACTTGAGAAGTCCTGTAATGTATTACCTTGGAATAATGTAGATAATTTCTCTGGATATATTCAAGAGAGAAGTAAACTACTATCTTTAATAATTATATATCAATCTTTCTTAGATATTTTTAAAGGACTCCTCAGACTTTTTGTGTTGAGAATGGTAAATTAGTATGGTCAGAGTAAACTCCTTGCTGTATTTCATAAAAACTTTCCCGTCCGGGCGCGGTGGCTCACGCCTGTAATCCCAGCACTTTTGGAGGCCAAGGCGGGCGGATCACGGGGTCAGGAGATTGAGACCATCCTGGCTAACACAGTGAAACCCCGTCTCTACTAAAAATACAAAAAATTAGCCGGGCGTGGTGTCGGGCACCTGTAGTCCCAGCTACTCGGGAGGCTGAGGCAGGAGAATGGCGTGAACCCGGGAGGCGGAGCTTGCAGTGAGCTGAGATCCGGCCACAGCACTCCAGCCTGGGTGACAGAGCGAGACTCCGTCTCAAAAAAAAAAAAAAAAGAATACAGTAAAAAATTTAATGTAATATTATTTAATTAGGACTTGAATAGACTAAGTTGTAGAAACCATAGTGGTCGCTCTAGAGTATAACCAGAAAATGGGGAATTGGCTTAGACTTAATGTAGAATGGCTGTAAGATGTTCTTGTAGAGATAAAGCAGCATGACGATAAACCATCTTATCAAATATTCTTTCACTCATCCTTTCTCTTTATCCTAAAATACCCATAAATTTGATTTTTTTTGTCTAGGCAGCCTATAAGGCCAATGAAAATTGCGAGGCTCATGGCTGGGTGTTGCCTCAATACCCTCAGCCCGAGTACTTTGCATACCGATTTTACTCCAAGACTAACAGCTTCCTAAAGATTGTCCAAGAGATGGAAGAACTGAGATGCAACCAGCAGAAGAGGGTGCTAGTGCACTACATTCTCAATATGGAAGACTTTGAAGACAAAACCTACACAGCAAACTTCAATTATTTGGTATGAACTGAAAATATTCTTCCACAACCAAATTTGTTTCTTTTCTTTAAAAATTCTTTAAACCTAATGAAATCCCTGTACCTATATGCCACGAGGAAGCTCAAAGTAAACATAAATGATAAAACGTATATAACTGGTATCTCTTTTTAAGAAAGAAGGGAAAAGACCATGCCACCACAACCCGTATGCACTCTGTCATTCTCAGGCCCTTTCTTCAGAGTTACCCATTTCTATTTGGACGTAGCTGGGATCAAATCTTAGTTCTGATACGTACTAGCTTTGTGTTACTTTTTGAAAGTCACTTAAACCTCTAGAGAATGTTAATTTTTTGTAATATATTGTCTAATTTTGTAATATATTGTCTAATCATCAAGATAAGTATTTAATAATACATATAAACCCTTTGCCCAACTTCTGGCACACAAAAGATATTAAATATTAGTTTGATTTTAATATATTGCTATTATGGAATATTTTACACTGTCTAAATGGATGCATGATACTTCACTGAGATTTATGAAGATGACATAAAATTAATGAAACATGAATTAACTCAATCGGCCAACACTTACTGAATCGTTTTCATATTCCAGGTACTGTATTAGCAATTGTAACAATAGAAAAAATAGAAAAAGTATAACTGGGGACAAAACATAAATTAGAATTACATAAGTGTAACAAATGAAACATGTATGGCCACTAAGGTGTTACAGAAAAATGAATGATTAACTCTAGCTAGAGTTTAGAACAGTGATTACTAGAGTATATTTCCTAGAGTAGCAGTATCAGCATCACCTGGGAATAAGTTAGAAATTCTGGGAATTCAAGTGGCTGGGCACGGTGGCTCACGCCTGTAATCCCAACACTTTGGGAGGCCCAGGCGGATGGATCCCGAGGTCAGGAAATCGAGACCACCTTGGCTAACATGGTGAAACCCCGTCTCTACTAAAAATACAAAAAGAAATTAGCCGGGCGTGGTGGCGGGCACCTGTAGTCCCAGCTACTCCGGAGGCTGAGGCAGGAGAATGGCGTGAACCCGGGAGGCGGAGCTTGCAGTGAGCCAAGATCGTGCCACTGCACTCCAGCCTGGGTGACAGAGCAAGACTCCATCTCCGAAACGAAAAAGAAAAGAAAAAAAAATTCTGGGAATAAGTTAGAAATCTTGTCCTCCAGGTGATTTTGAAGCACATTAAAATTTGACAACCACTAATTTAGGAAAAAGATATATACCTATACGTTTACATTTATATGTATATACATATGTTTAAGGAAAAATACATAAACAGAATATGCCTAAGTAGGGTTTTGTAGGATGAATAGGAGTTTTCTGGATGATTAGAGGATATGAGAAACACATTTAAGTTTATTTTAGGAAATAATATAACAGGTCAAAGATGTCTGAAGTGTATTATTCTGAGAACTAAAGGTGTTTGAGGCTATCTACATGAAGAGTGAAAGTAGTACCACATGATTTCTCACATTTTTCAAACTTAGAATTCTGGAATAATCTTTTGATACTTCTTTTTTTCATGCTATTTACTGCATCACCAATTTCTATCACTTTTTCATTATATTATCTCTCGCATTTTTCTTTCCTTCATCATTTCCACAAACATTAAAATATTTCAAGCCAGCAAGGTATGGACACCAAACCATCAGAAAAGGTATGAATCCAAATTCCACTGAAGCCCTTGGCTAAGCCAAGCATGGCTCATTTAGACTGGGGGCAAAGTGGTGGGAGTGGGAGGAGCTGGTTGTGGAGGAGAGGTTCTAGGGAAGCAAGGAGGGGACTCTGGGGAGCTCAAGGAAGTGGCTCTTTACCAACCGGTACAGAAATTCTTCAACATGTCAACAATAATATTGCCATACTGGGGTGTGGGAAATACCAAGCGTCCTTGGAGTGAGAAGCTAAACCTCTTAACTAGTTTTTATAAAGACACGCCCACATGCCCCTGACTTTTGCCGCCTTCGTTTCTGGCCACATCTCTGCTCGTCTTAATGTCCAATACTTTCCAATGCAGAGCTGAGCCATTTTGCAGATCAGTCCAGAGCTGAGCCATTTTGCAGGTCTGTGGTGTGAATTGATTTACTTGTTATCAGCTTCCCTCTTGAAATAGCTTAGGTTTGCCCCTCTCTGATCTGATAAGGCCTTTACAATTACTTGACTTCATTTCCATTTTAAATGAGTCTCCTAACAGCCTTTTTCTTCCTCGCTCCCTCGTACCTTCCTCCCTCCGTCTGGAAATCTAGAGTGGTTTTTTTCAAAAGCAATTAGGATTATTTCACTCTCCTAATCGAATACAGTTAATGACTTCCTATTTCTATTAAAACAAATACCAGACTCCTTTCTTTTGCCTGCAAGACTGTATCTGGTCTGCACCTGTGAAGCTCACCAGCTTCATTTTGCATCTTTCTACACTTCGGCCTTCTTCATTGCAGACAAAGAGTGCTTTCATTTTCTTGGACAAGCCATGTGCTTTTCTGGCTCAGAAGCCTCCCACAGGTTTTTCCTTCTGCCCATAACAATCTTTGTTCCCATTTGCTACCACAGCTCCCAACCTGCCTGCACCTCATTTTCCGAGCTGATTCCTCCTCAGCATGCATCTCCTGGCTTAAATGAAACTGTCTAATCTCCTAGATGATTCAAGTCTTCTCCTACATATTCTTTCACAATAGGCTGGGTGGACTTTAATTCTGCCTAGCAGGGTGTACATCACAGAGAAAACCCCCAATATAATATTTTAGAATGAATGGATAGAGGCTGAATTAATTTGATTCTCAGGCTTTCAATCATTAATTTGATACTCAGGCTTTTAAGCTTTTTTCTTAATTGTGTGGCCTGACAAATATCAGTGCCTCTGTGTGCCCCTTCAGTTTACTCATCTGTTACAACAGCTGTCTTTCTGTTTTGAGAAGTCAATGAGTTAATATAGCCAGCAGTGCTAAGGCCTCCCAGGCTCATTAAACTTTCAGCTTTATGCCTTTTTGCAAATGTTCTAGTTCCCAAAACAATATCTTCCAGCTAGTTGAGGCTCAGTTCTTTTTTTATGAACTAATCACCCAAACTTGGCACTTCAGAGATTTAAAGCAATTTTAATATTCAGTGAAATAGTAAACGGACTAGGAGTACCAACTCCAGCAATTTCAAGCTGCAAGATCTTACGGAAGCTTTAAATTATCTGCAAGTCTCAGCCTCTTTTAAAATAATATTCTAAAATTGTAATTTAAAAATTCAA
>NW_012102576.1:617221-619325 GCF_000951045.1 Mandrillus leucophaeus | reverse complement strand
ATTATATTAATTAGCTATTAATATATAGTTAATTATATTCCAAACACTGCTATAATGCAAAAGGATCATTGGTCCTTCCCTTTCTCTTTCAAGAAAGGCAGGTAAGTATTTTTACATTCAAACAAGAAGGGATTTTTTTAAAAGAAACAAAAGTAGATTGAAGTTTGAAAGGTAATAAGAAATGTTCAACTATTTCTTTCTTTTATAATTTATGGAATAGGCTATGAACCCCACCTAGAAATGCTTTATAAATTAAATTTGGTGGGTCAGGGCAGTCTCTTTGGCAGTGGGTAGGATGGCTAGAAATTCAGTGGAGGATTTCTGCAAGATGACAGTTAACTATCTCACCAAAGCACTTTTTCGGTTTAAAATTTTCTTTTCACAGGGAGGAAGGGCATATTTTCCATTTCTATAGACGTTAGCCCTGAGTTAGCGCCCTCAGTAGATATGCTTGTCTATAGCTTGCATCCTGGAGGAGAAATGGTCACTGACAGCACCCAGTTCCAAATTGAGAAATGCTTCAAACATCAGGTGGGTGACGAAAATTATTCTTTTTTAATTTTGGGGAAAAGCAAGGAGAACTTAAGAGAGTGTTGGGTTTAAACTCCCAATTTTTCATAGACTTGCAAAATGAAAAATAAAAGAAAGTTATGGAGAAGTTAATATGTTGGATGATTGAAGAGTAGCAGGATTATAACATTCACTGTGGATGTTGTTCCTGTTTTTCTAAATTATGGATATTATTAGGTGGGTAGAGCACAGAAAGCCCTTTTAACTTATGTGTGTTTTTAAAAAAGTGAAGAATAGTCTAAAAGATGATTCTTCTCATATGGCTTGCCTTCCTTTTGCCCTTTTGTTTATTTTCGTTTTCAGGTCAACTTAAATTTTTCTAAAGAAAAAAGTTTACCAGGATCCAATGTCAATCTTCAAGTCTCGGCTGCTTCAAACTCTCTTTGTGCTCTTTGGGCTGTAGACCAGAGTGTACTGCTGCTAAGGAGTTATGGTCAGCTGTCAGCACAAAGTGTGAGTAATTAAAACCACCTTTGTTCACCACCAACGGTATAGTTTCATGTATTTACCTGTGGATAAAAACAGGTTACCTTAAATGAACTAGAGGAGAAAGAAATTGCCCAGAGTTCCAGGAATAAAAAATATTTGAGGTTAGAAATCATGTAAAATGATTCTACTCCAATTATACTAATTCTCTTACGGAAAAAGTGAGCAGCACTTTACAAAATAAATAACAGTTGCTAAATGTCTACTATTTGATACTTGCTCTACTGAGTATTCCCATAATCTGTTATTTAATTTTATTCTCATATTAATCAACCCTATAGAACTAATGCAGTATTCCCATTTTGATTAATGTCTAATCTTAGGCTCGGGGAGATTTAGTAAATTAACCAAGAATGTTCTCTAACAATGTCCTTGAATGAGTCCTCAAAGAGTATTGAGCGGTGCCTTTAGCTGGGATGTATTAAAATCCGTGTACTTTTTGTTAGTTTTAATGTGATTTAGCCAGCAATTATTTAACTGATTAAATAGTATTTCAAAGTTTTGACAGATCTAAGATCCTATACTTTCTCAATATGTGTGTTTTTGGTATAGGTCTGATGATATATACATAGGCTATTCATAGGATTATATAGGTAATTTATATACTGCTTGTGGGGAAAAATGAATTGTTTTCTATAAAAAAAATACAGTTTATTTTCTTCTACCATCTAGGTGTATAGTCAGCTATATTCCAGGGAACTACATGGCTATTATTTCAGAGGACTTAACTTAGAAGATGGCCTTAAAGTGCCATGTCTTAAAGATGAACATATCCTTTACAATGGAATTTATTATACACCTGCATGGGCTGACTTTGGAAAAGATGCCTATGACCTTGTGAAGGTAAGACAACTATGTCTTAAAACGGTGAATATACGTGACAATATGTAAATAAATAGAAATATTCATGGCGTGGGTTTTTAATCTCAGAATTCTTAGAGTACAAATTTACAATTAGTACTAATGTCTGAGAAACAGTATCTCAAAGAATGTTATAATAGCAAAAAGACCTGATAAAGTTATTATTATATTATAGTTATAATTATAT
>NW_012102576.1:614150-615766 GCF_000951045.1 Mandrillus leucophaeus | reverse complement strand
GGTAACAAAAGCAAAACTCCATTTCAAAAAAAAGAAAGAAATAAAGAAAATAGGTTTAATTGGCTCATGGCTTTGCAGGCTGTACAGGGAACATGGTGCTGGTATCTGTTCGGTTTCTGGGCAGGCCTCAGAAAATGTACAGTCACGGTGAAAGACAAGGGGGAGCAAATGTCTCCTGTGGCCAGTATGGGGGCAAGAAGAGGAGAGGTGTCACACCCTTTTCAACAATCAGATCTCACAAGAAGCCACTCACCATTGCAAGAACAGCACCAAGCAATGCAGGATCTGCCCCCATGACCCAAACACTTCCTGTCAGGCCCCACCTCCGACGTTGGGGATACCATTTCAACATGAGATTTGAGGGGACAAATATTCAAACTATATCAATGGCATAATTTCAGATGGTAATAAGTGCTCTGATAGTTAATCTTTCCTGAATTGTTGCTACATCTAGGCATTTTACAAATGTCAATCCATGTATTCATCACAGTCTATAGATTAGAAGCTATTATCTACAATTTATCAATGAGAAAAATGAAGCTTAGGCGGGTTAAAGAAATTGTTCAGTGTAACAGATGCTAAATAACAGAGATGGGATTATAATCCAGACGTTCTGATCCCAAAGTCCATGTTTCTCTATTGTGAGTTACTATCTCTCAAAGAACTACTGTATGGAAAACAAAACAAGTTAAAGGAAAAGAGCAGAACATCAGGATGCTATTTTAAATAAGATAGTCAGAGAAAACCTCTATGAAGAAGTGACCTTCAATCAGAAACCTGATCAAAGACTGTGCAGAAAAGTCCAGTAATATTTAAAAATAGGCAAAAAAATAAAGACATGATACAAAAAAGGGGAACCAAATAGATAAGAATGATATGGAGAAATATTTAACTTCACTAATAATCAGAAAAAAAAATTAAATGAACATCAAGAAGCCAGTTAACACATCTGCCAATGGTTAAAAGAAAGAAAATTTAAATGGTAATTGTTATTCAAACAAGACAAATGCGAGCGCTGTATGTACTATTGGTGGGATTATAAAGTGGTACAGACATCGTGTGGGGTCTCGTAGTACTCAAATTAACAGGCATGCACCTTCAAACACAGCAATTAAACTTCTTGGCATAAACATTCAAAAATGGCAGTTAAACTTCTTGTCATAAACACCAAGGCCTGCAACTCGAGTCCCTACGAGGAGATGCACACTATGTAATATTTGGTGCATTGTTGGTTGTACTAGCATGGAATGGAGACAACCTAGGTGACCATAACTAAAGGGATGGATTAAGTAATATGTGGTAAATATAGGCTATGGAATATTGGGAAGCACTAAGAAATAACATAAGTAAATTTTAAGAATGAAGTTTGAAGTGGGAAAAGTAAGAAACATAGTAATATCTAAATTATAAAATTATTTACATGAGTTTAAAATAAACATACTAAGCAAAATTACATATTGATGAAAAATTTGTACAGATCCAGGATATATACAAAATACATTAGAGTGCTAGAAAATGGAGGGAAGGGATGCTTCAGGAAAAGGGCAGCAAATAATATTTAAATATTTGTATATTGTATGTATTATATATTTGTATATATAATATATTAAATTTTT
>NW_012102576.1:583922-612410 GCF_000951045.1 Mandrillus leucophaeus | reverse complement strand
AGCCCCCCTACTTTTTTATTTTTATTTTAAAGTTTTATTTTAGTTTTAATTGATAGATAACTGTATATATTTATGAGGTATACTGTGATGTTTCAATACATTTAAGTACTGTGAAATGATCACATCATTAGTTAGCATTGCCATTAGTTCAAATACTTATCTTTTTTTGTGGTGATAACATTCTTATAGATATTTCTTTATATTCATTCAGAGGCTTATGCAGGTTCAGACCTCAAGAGTAAATTTCATAGTGAAACTCTGAGAAAATCATTTCCTGAAACTTGGGTTTGGAATCTTATTACAACTGAGTGAGTATTTTTAATTGCGTTTTTCTTCATTTAATTTTTCTTTTTATCTGAATGAAAGACAACATTCATATTTGCCAGCCTTATGGAAATAAATATGTCCCCAAGACTGAAAACTAAGAGTGTGTCAAAAATTCTGCAGAGCCTATGGTAGGATTCTAACTTCTCTTTTTTCTTCCTTTCACTTTCTCCTTTTATTTTTTCCTTATTTCTTTTTCTTACTCTATGTTTTATGTTTCTTACTCTTACTCTATTTATTATGTTTCTTACTCTTATGTTTTATCACTTTTTTTAATAAGAACTTGGATGTTGTTGGAAGGAAAGTTGTACGGGAGACTATAAAGCACACTGAAATTTTTGTTGTATTACATGATGAACATAATACTCAACAAATACATATGGAGGTAAGGGAGAAAGGAGAAAGAGGAGAAAAGAAAATGTAAAAGAGGAAGAAAAAAGGAAATAATAAAGGGGAGGAAGAAGAGGAGGAAAGGAAGTTGGAAAAAAATAAATTTCTAAGTAGGTGCCATAAAAATTTCAAGTATAAGGCTAATGTGCACACTTTAAACTTAAAAACTGTATTATATGGCTCATGTTTTATACTTATCAGTAAAGTTGGATGAATGTGATAGCAACGACTTATAAGTAAACTAAAGTTAAACAAATTGCCAATTTAGATATTCTGACTAAATTAAATGAGTCATTAATTCATGTCTCCTACTCACTCAAACATTTCCAAATATTTTGGTGTTAAAGACCACTCATAGTGTCTACTGATAACGAAAGACAGAAATGCACAGAGATGAAAGTATCTTTCTCAGTGTTTTATAAGAAAGTAAAAGATTAATGCCCATGTCGAGTATTTTAATGGTTCATAATTGTTCAGGGTTTATAAGAAAATACATAGTATCATAAAATTTAAAATAGAATTAAAAGATGAGATCTCACAATTAAGAAACAGTAGAGTCAAAGATGACTCAAAGGTAAGGAAAGCTAATGCACTGGACACAAAAGCTTAATGTTAAGCTTCTTTACAGATAAAGTATGATATGGAGCAAAACAGAGGAAGAATGGGATTAAAAAAAAAGAGAGAATTTGCCTACTGTAGTTTAGCAGACCATTGAACCATCAAAGGAGGAAATGTAGAGCTCCAAGGAAGTGGAATGATCCAATTATACATGTGTTACACGGTGACAGCTTCTCTCTGAATCTGTATGCTATCTCTTTTATTAGCTCCTCAGGTGCAGCCAACCTTAGGCTTACTGTTCCGGATACAATTACACAATGGAAGGCCAGTGGATTCTGCATGAATGACAAAGCTGGATTTGGCCTCTCCCCAACTGTCTCCATGACAGCTTTTCAGCCCTTCTTTGTGGATCTCACTCTGCCCTATTCGGTGGTTCGAGGAGAAGCATTCACTCTGAAGGCCAATGTCTTCAACTATCTGAAGAGCTGTATTCAGGTACCAGCTCTTCTTAGTAAAATAGCAAGTTCTTCCCTATGTAAATTATCTTCAAATATCAGTTGCCTGATGATCAGAACTTGGTAAGAACTTGTCTTTCCTTCCTAAGTTTTTAAAAAACATTAACAAGCTCTACCAACCACTCAATGTGTGACTTAGATGTATAAATTATTTTTTTGGTGGGGGACGGAGTCTCACTCTGTCGCCCTGGCTGGAGTGCAGTGGCCGGATCTCAGCTCACTGCAAGCTCCGCCTCCCGGGTTCACGCCATTCTCCTGCCTCAGCCTCCCGAGTAGCTGAGATTACAGGCGCCCGTCACCTCACCCGGCTAGTTTTTTGTATTTTTTTAGTAGAGACGGGGTTTCACCGTGTTTGCCAGGATGGTCTCGATCTCCTGACCTCGTGATCTGCCCGTCTTGGCCTCCCAAAGTGCCGGGATTACAGGCTTGAGCCACTGCGCCCGGCCAGATGTATAAATTATTATATCTAGGTGACTGGCTGAACATAAAAGAACTTAAGCTCTATGGTGTAAGCTACTTTTTATTATTGTATGTGAGGGGAGGGTGGGTAGAAATGATTGAAGAGATCCCTAGAACTTTTGATTCTTCAACGTATTCAATAATTTTATGTATAAGACCCTTTTGAAGCCTTGTGAATAATTACGCTGAATGTTCTCAAATTAGATTTTAAATTTGTTTACCTTTGGGATACATGAGGATATGCAAAATACACGACAGCTTAGGAGTTTCATAGGCTCTTGAGAGCTGACCAATAGCTATGGAAAAAAACCCCAGCAATTTCACAATAGAAAAAACACACACACCATTTCTATGTGGGTTTATATCTTGGTTTTTACACTGTCTAGTTCTGTTGCTTTGAACAAGGTACTGATCTCCATCAGCCTCAGTGTATCTGGTGTAAAATGCTTTTAGTAATACATACTTGGCTGGGTCCTTAAGAGAATTGAATGAGATAATGTAAACCACAAGCCTTACACAATAGGCTGCAAATAATAGGCATTCACATTTGTTTCCCATCTCTTTAACTTTTACCAAAATAACAAACTTCAACTAGATCTATAATAATAATGTGGCCTTTGTTTTTTGCATTACCTCATCTCTTTCAATGGTTTGCAATATGGTATGATCCCCAAACCCAACCTTTTATTGACATCCAATTATTTGGTGAACATCAGTAGAGAGTAGTGACAAAATGACATGTCCAAAGTGCCAGGTAACAAACCTAATCAACAGATTTTACTTTAAGTGATACTGTTTACTTAAAAAAAAAAAATCAAGCAAGTCGAACTACTCAGTTTATTAGGAAGCTATTTTTTAGGAAAAAATAAAAGTACATTTTTTTCATTTTCAGGAAAGTTTGTTTTTGCTTCCTTGTTAGTAAAGTTTTTATTCGTGAGCCTGAGTTGCGATACAGTCTTCTAGATGCTTTGTATCTGCTATTTGCCATAGCACACATGGCTGTGAACTGTAGATGACAATGTCCTCAATTTACAGAAAAGAAAAAGAAAACAGGCTCCCAAGAGCTTATGATAACTTGGTCAACCCAAATTGGCCAAAACATCTGCTTATTCCGCTGCAGTTCTATGAAGTAATGCATTATTATATAAGACCTAAATACTGGTTTTTCAGAGTAATTAGTCACTAAGTGCCAAAGGTCAAATTATAACTCTGTTGTAAGACTTTGAAGGTCTCATGGTTTGGAAACCATTCTTTCCACAGCAGAAAATATGAAAGGTGGGGAACTTCCTTTCTAACTTCTCAGACTTGTATGACTATGTTATGTTTATGTATGGAAAAGATTAAATACTTTTTCTCTCTCTCTCCTTATCGGGCCCTCACAGGTTAATACTGTACTGAAAGCATCTAGTGTTTACCAAGCCAGACTTCTCTCAACTGAATATGAAAATATTTGTATATGTGGCAATGAGAAAAAATCCTTTACTTGGCTGGTTACCCCCCAAACACTGGGTAAGATTTACAGTTATTATATGTTTTCACATCCCTTTGTAAATCCCCCTAAGAGCTCATGTTAGACTCTTTGTCTATGATAGGCAATTTACCCATTACTTACCAGCACCGCTTATCCATTCTTCCATTCCTTATGATGGTATTCTCTTTCACAACCCAAGACCAGTATGCCTGAGGACAGGGGTGGGGAGTTGGAATCAAGTCTTGACTTCAAGAGTGTGTATTTTCCAGGTCATATTTTATTCTCTCCCCTGTCAAATTTCAATTATTTTAACAATTTACCTCAACATAGAGTTCAAAATGATTTCTACCTCCTTATATCTTCATTCAAATAACTGCCATTTACATTTTATGCCACTTAAGGTACAGTCAACCTCACTGTCACTGCTGAAACCCTGCAAAATAGTGGCTGCGGGAATGGGTCATCTACAGCTCCAGACATTGGCTGGAGGGATACACTGATCAAACCCTTGCTGGTAGAGGTATGACTTCGAAGTAAAACTTTTGGGCCTTGAGGAAAACAATCTGTGTGTATTTCAAAGATTTATCTCCATTAAGAAGCATAAAGTATAGCTTTCAGAACCCATAGAAAGAGGAGTGAACCACTTATCCAAAGATAAAACACAGTATTTCAATCAAATATTTGGAAAAGAAGGCCAGAGGTACACATCTCATCCACTTATGCAAAGAATATTTAAAGTCAACTATATAATAGTCTTGCAATAGAGGGAAAGAATTTTGGAGCTTGAAGGATCTTTATGAAAATCCTTGATTTTCATTTTGGTAACACAGCTTATTGTATAGCATGCAAAATCAAATGGGTCATCTCTGCATTATCTTGGGCTTAATAATTCATAGATGCACTATCTGGAATAAATTTTGAAGGTGATTTGTTCTATTTAGGCATTATTATTAATTTATGAATAAACTGAATATTCAGAATATTGTTGATTATGAAATTAATCATGACTACTTTCTTTTTTTCTTCCAACAATTAGCCTGAAGGTATTGAAAAGGAGATGACACAGGGCTCACTTATTTGTACAAATGGCAAGTAGATATCTTTACATGTTTTTGCTGACATGGCAATATTGAATGGAACTTTTATTTGTCTTTGTTTTAGAATGAAGGGTTTTATTATTTATCTTCTCAGAACATGGCTGCTGGGAAAGATTAAATTACGTTCAAGTAATAAAACTTAATAATTTCACAAGCCAAAGCAAATTTTAAACTTTTAGTTCTTCCTTGTTGACTGTTCCCTAGTTCAGAAATTCAAGTATCCGTGACTTTAACCCTTATCTCTACCATTTAATTTCTACCCATCTAAGCCTTAATTTTGTCATTAAAAATAGTAACTATGACTCTAAAAGTTCTGTCCAAAGCACTCAACCAGAGAAGAATTTCTTCTACCTAATGTATGTCATTTATTTTATCCTCCCACCTCTGAACCAAATTCTGACAAGTCTTTTTTTCTGATTACCACATCTTCTGAAGTCCATTACCTATCTGGGCTTTGTCTCACATCTATTGCTTAAAAATATTTGTTTCCAACACTGCAACAATTAATTGCCCTATAAATAGTACCAGACTGCAACTGGATTTCTTTCTATTATCTAATTTATTTTGCTTTTGCCACCATTTATTTGTTTGTTTGAATGTTAGAAATATTAGAGGCCCCTGGAGTTAATAGTAGCCAGAGATCTCATTTTATATTCCAATATTTTGTCACCTTAAGGAGCATACACAGGTAGTGGAGTATTTTTAATACCAGTATGAAAATTATGTTCAACCCAATTCAAAAAGCATGGGTTCAGATTCAGTGTTTTATCACTTACAATTAGGAGATGTTCCAAATTTATTTTCTTTTGGCCTAAGCATACTCTTCTATACCAAGGCAGGAAAAACATCTAGTCTATTCATCCTATAAGTTGTTTTGTGAAAATCCAATTAAATCATAGGTGCAAAAGTAAATTGGAATGTACTCACCAAAGTTAAGGTTTCATTATATGTTAAATTGTAACTGATTGTAAAGAGTTTATGTGAATATGATTAGTTATAATTGTAGGAATCTCTTTGACCTTTTTTCTGATTATTTCAGAGTTGGGGATAGTCAATAAGTAGACATTAAGTGATTTAACAATCAAGAAGATAACTTATATTCAAAGTCAAAATCATGGTTTTTAAAATAAATGAGAGGTCTGAATTAATAATTTCACTTTACTGTTTCCTAGGATCCACAGTATCTCAACCAGTAGTGCTAACTTTACCAGATAATCTTGTAAAAGATTCACCTAGAGCTTATTGGTCTGTCCTTGGTAAGTCTGCAAAGCACTATAATACACAGGCTTGGAAAGAAGAGAAAAATTATACCTATTTCTGCCATGGTTCTATTTTGTCATCTGTTTTAGACTGCATTTCTAGCCTAAGAATTTTATAATTGAGGTTGGTATATATGACTAAGTTGTTATATATGACACACTCACTTTCCTTTCTTAAAGGCCATTTCATCTGACACATAAAAATTTACTCCCGTCATTAGCATTTCTGGCTCATGTCTCATTTAAGGCTACCTCAGTAAGGAAAAACTTTATGTTTTCTCACAAACCAGTGATTTTTAGAGTACAGTGTGCTGAACTGGTTAACATCGATATTTCACTTCTTTTGCCCTGAAATTACAACACTCAGGTAGGAGCAAACAGCATTCCACACAAAGGCAGTGGTCCCTGTGGGACAATGACCAAAGCTGGGCAAAACGTCCTACTCGTAACTTACAGGCCCTATAAACCTAGAACCCCAGTAACGCGCCAACAACTGGAAAAGCTTAAGGGTAATAAGAATAACTGTAAGACGTGTTTAGATATAGAAACATAAAATGTATGCCAAAATTAAATAGAATATATTCCTGTCATTGTTCCCATGTTAAAAAGGGCAAATTGCTTTCTTGCTCATTCCAGATTTCAAAGATAGTTACCTCTATGATTTATTTCTATCTTTTCAAAAAACAATTCTGGACTGTTTAGCCCCTACCTTCTAGTCATCACCTATATACAGCCCAGATTAAAGATTTAAGAGGAATATCTAAAGAATACTGTACAATAGAAGGAATTCTGCACTCTATGTGGCATTATGGTTGTATCTTGCATTGTTGCAGTAGAAGAAGTATAGACCAGAAAAATACTAACAGGGAGGGGAAGAACACTCAGCTTATATCCAGAACATCTTCCAGTATCAAAACCAAAGAAGACCTGCACTTACTTGAGCTTTTGGCTTTGAGCAAATAAGTCTCATTACCAAAATGATATCCAACAAATACAAGTCACAGACGCTACACCATTATATCCAGCACCATCATTCTAAACCCTTCTTATTTTTAGGCTCTCTTAATAGCAAATGGCTCAGTTTCCATCTATTTAGTGAGCCATTGAATTCAATTAGCTAGTTAGTATTTTGTTGAGGATTTTTGGGGTTTATATGCATCAGGGATCTTGGTCTGTAGTTTTCTTGTAATGTCCTTGTCTGGCTTTGGTATCAGGGTAATACTAGACTTGTAACATGAATTTGGAAGTATTACTTCCACTTTGATTTCTTGGAAGAGTCTGGTAAGAACTGATGTTAGTTCTTTAAATATTTGGGAGAATTCATCAGGGAAGCCATCCAGTCTGGGACTTTTATTTGATGGGAGACCTGTGATATTGATTAAATCTCCTTACTCACTATTAGTCTTCTCAGATTGTCTGTTTATTTACGATTCGGTCTTAGCAGGTTATATGTGTGCATGAATGTATTTACTTCTAGATTATCAGTTTACTGGCATATAATGCTTCATAGTAGTATTATATGATCCTTTGTATCCCTGTGGTATAAGTTCTAATATCTCATCCTTCATTTATGGTCCTGTTTATTTGAGTCTTCACTCTTTTTATCTTAGGTAATGGTTTGTCAATTTCATTTATGTTTTCAACAAACTAGTTTCATTGATTGTTTTTCTAGTCTCTACTTCATTTATTCCTGTTCTAATCTTTGTTATTCCCTTTCTTTTGCTACCTTTGGGCTTAGTTTGTTCTTTTTCTGGTTCCTTAAAATGTAACATTAGATCATTTATTTGAGATCTTTATTCTTTTATGATATAGCAGTTTTTGAATATACATTTACCTCTCCAAACTGCTTCTGCTGTATCCCATAAGATTTGGTATGTTGTGTTTCCATTTTCTTTTGTCTCAAGGTATTTTTTTATTTCCCTTTTGGTTTCTTCCTTGACCCAGTGGGTATTCAGGCATGTGTTCAATTTCTACATATTTGTGAATTTTTGTCCTGTTATTTATTTCTAGTTTCATACCCTTGTGATTCAAAAAGATACCTGACATGATTTCAGTCTTCGGACTGTAGAAGTTCTTTACAGTGGCAAAGCACAGTGGATAAGAGAACTGACTTTCCCAGAAGGCTGCCTTGGGTTTGAATCCCATTTTTACCACTTGCTGTGTCACTTTGGGAAAATTGCTGAACCTCTCTGTGTCTCATTTCTTCATCCCTTACATAAAGATAATAGTATTACTTATTTCATAGGATTGTTATAAAAATTAAATGAGTTAAGATGCTTAGACATCTCAAGACATGTAGTAAATGCTACACAACTATTAGGTATTGGTAGAAAGTGTGTAGGGAAGTGTCCAAGTCCAGGCACTCTGAAGCACTATTTTGTGTGCTGAATTCCTGACTCTGCGGTGTCTTTTCCAGATGATGCTGGGAAAATTTTCAGCCTCTCTGTGCCTCAATTTCATTATAAATGAAAAAAATAATACCCATTTGTGTTATTATTATAAGCATTGAATGAATTAGCATGAGCAGAGTGTTCAGAACAGCATCTGATAAATGGCAAGCATTTTACAAAGGTTTATTTTGGGCCCAAATCCTGTTGTTTTTGAAATGATGATTGACGTGGAGTTTTCTACTTCACCCTGGGAGCTCTCCAGAAATTTTGATTCCCACAAACTTTTGGGTTCTTCTGCTCTTGGCTGTGCTGCTTTGGATAACATATCTCCACCATGGTTCTGAAAACAAGGCCCTGAGTTGTCTTGCTAATTCTATAGTGTGGGTCCAACAAATAGAAGAGAAAATAAGATCCAGATAATAGTTAAAATAATTATTTCCGGTATCTATGACATAGAGATGTTGAATACAAACTAATATTCTTCATCTTATCAATTTTTACAAAGTCCTTCATATTGACTTGATTGATTTTTCAGGAGACATTCTCGGTTCTGCCATGCAGAACCTACAGAATCTTCTTCACCTGCCTTTTGGTTGTGGAGAGCAGAATATGGCCCTATTCACTCCCAATATTTACATCTTGGACTATCTGAGTCAGACTCAACAACTGACCGAAGAGATCAAATCCAAGATTATTGGATACCTGACCACAGGTAAAGCATTTGGAAGCCTTATTTTGCTCCTCTCAGTTAAATCCCTGAATCCCGGCTATTTTGCTTGTTAAGTACGTGACTGTATTTGTCTGTATGTATACATCCATTTATAACTAACACAAATATTCAACTTATCCAACTTTTCTTCTGGATCATCCATTTTAATTTGAAAAATAATATCTCTTCTTGTTTCAGGTTATCAGAGGCAGCTGTCTTATAAACACTTCGATGGATCATATAGTACCTTTGGACATAAAGATGAACATGGACACACATGGTTTGAAGTTTTGTTATTTACATCAGTTTAACTAGATGTTTCTAATTACTTCTAATCTACTAATTTTTTTCAAGTGATTTTTGAGAATTTTATAAAAACTATGGATCTTCCCCCACAAACTATAAATATACAAACTTCCACACACATATACACATTCTTTTAATAGGATTCCTGGGCTCTTGGGTTAAAGACTTATGGTATTTCTATCTTTTACTTACAAAAAAATTATACATGATACATAAGCAAATTACTAGACAAAGTAACTCAATAGAGCAGGATAAAAGGTATGAAACTACATTTATTATAGAAGCAAATTATTCCATTGAAACAATAATATCCCAACCTAACCTAAAGATAGTCTCAAGATTGTTTATGATAACTGATAGTGCCACTCAGAAATTGTGCTGTGTAATTATGAATCCTCCTAATGAGACTTTAAAAACCTATATTGGAGCAGAATCCTGGTTGCGACAAATGGGGAAATAAGCACTAAAACCAAAATAATTTAAGCAAAGATTGCATTATTACTGTAAGCCTAAAAGACAGGGTGATTAATGAGATGCAAGTTAAATTTTAAAATTTATTCCCTATATTGTTAACTTTTATTTACAAATACATATTCACCCCTAGCTGCTATGTCCTGGGAACAGTAATACATCCTTGAGATACAAAAAGACAGATGCTCGCTATAATAATCATTATTGTTTCTTTTCTAATTGAGGATAATAAATCTCCATAATTACCCAGTGAGGCAGATAGCATCATGACACCCATTTTACATATAAAGAAACAGAAACACAATATATTAGTTTGCTAAGTACCATAAAAAAGCACCACAGACGATGGTGTAAACAACAGAAATTTGTCTTCTTATGATTCCGGAAGCCAGAAGTCCATGACTCAGGTGTTAATAACGTTGACATTTTTTTGAACCTGTCTTCTGGGCTTGGACATGGCTGTCTTCTTCCTGTCTTCTCATGGTCTTATCTCAGTGCATATCTGTGTCCAAATTTCCTCTTCTTGTGAGGACACCAGTCATATTGTCGTATTGGATTAGAGTCTACTCAAATGACATCATTGTAACTTACCTCTTTGAAGACCCTATGTTTAAAAACAAGTCAAATTCTCCGGTACTGAGGTATAGGGGTTCAACATTTGAATTTGAATGAGGAGGCAACACAATTCTGCCCACAACCCATCGAGAGGTTAAATAATTTGTGCAAGTTCACATTGCCAATATTGTGGCAGAACTTGAATGTCTGTTCCAGAATGTGAACCTTCACTCACTACATTATTTTGCCTCTTGATAGTACATGACCCTTGACTCTGAGAAGTGTGGAGTATAGTGGAAAAAGGCAACTAAGAAAAAAAATTAAAACACAACGTGATAAAAGCTGTAATAAAAATATGCACATGATCCTATGGAAGTATACAGGCATGCCAACTTTTCCAGCAATTGTGTGATGACGTGTTTGGACTAAATGCAATGCATATTACACACATGGATGAATCCCACCGTGTTTACCTGTTAGGAATGCCAGTCTACAAGGGAGAAGTTAACTAAGGATAAACTACAGCTCATTTTGGATGAGCCATTTAAACCCTGTAGACCTCAGGTTATCATGAAATCATAATAAGGCACACATGCCTCATCTTGTCCTCTTAAGATATTTTTCTAGTTACAACATCCTATAATTTCCCAATAAGCTCTTAGATGTTAAGAGGGGACAAGTGCAGGAATTCTAGTTTTGCTTCGGGTAGAGATAAAAGAATCTGGGAAGATGTTATAGAGAAGGTGACTCTTCATTGAGGGCATGAATGATGAATTCAGAGAAGGAGGAAGAGAAAGGATTTAAGTCAAATGGATGGAGACTTGATTTAAGTTATTAACCAGCAACATATAAATTATTACCAAATCAGTAATATGCAAATTAAGCAAATCAGTAATATGCAAATTAATAAAAATATTATTCTTACCTGAGCAACTCATAAATAATCTCCATTAATGTTTTGGCAATATTTTCCTTCAGTCTTTTTCTCCTATGCTTTATAAACATAATTGAGATTATCCTGTATGAGAGGTTAGTCTTCCTTTCTTGAAACCTAACATTATTTGTAATAACTTTGCCATGTCATTAGAATAACTTAAATCATCCCTCAAGCCAAAGAGATGGGTGGGTGGACACGTTCGGCTAGAATTTGAGAAAGAAATTTTCAGGATGTGAAACTAAAAACATAATTGAAGCAAGTTACACTTTTTTTCTTTCTTTTTCTTATTCTTTTCTTTTCTTTTTTTTTTTTTTTTTTGAGATGGAGTCTCGCTCTTTTGCCCTGGCTGGAATGCAGTGGTATGATTTCGGCTCACTGCAACCTCTGCCTCCCAGGTTCAAGCGACTCTCCTGCCTCAGCTTCCCAAGTAACTGAAACTACAGGTGCCCACGACCACACCCGGCTAATTTTCATACTTTTAGTGGAGAGGGGGTTTCACCATATTGGCCAACCTGGTCTCGAACTCCTGACCTTGTGATCCACCCGCCTCGGCCTCCCAAAGTGCTGGGATTACAAGCGTGAGCCACCATGCCTGGCCAGAAGCAAGTCACATATTTTAATGAGAATTCACCTGCCTCTCAATGGTTGTTATAATATGCACTGTATATCTTTTTTTTCCAGGCTGACTGCATTTGTTTACAAGTCATTTGCACAGGCTAAACGTTACATTTATATCGATGACAAAGTTCAATCCCAAACGCTTATTTGGCTCTTAAATATTCAGAAACCAGATGGCTGCTTCCTAAATTTTGGCAAAGCCTTCAACAATGCTTTGAAGGTACTGATGAGATTCTACCTTACAGTTTTCTATTCTTTCATTATAATTGTTTAGTGAATCCCAAAGTACACTGAAGAAATTGGTAAAAATTGTTGAACGGGAATTTCTACTAGCATAAACTAATTATCTTGAAAACCAATAAAACATTTCTTTATAGCAAATGCAACATTTTCTTTCCTTCAGTCAGGTTAAAAACTCTAGAAGATTCTAACAGTAATTGTGGTAACTGGGGGCAGGGTGCAGGGGCAGGATTATTAGTCAAAGTGTGAACAAACAAGTAACAGAACCTGGATAATTCTTAATAGCTTAGTGCTTTATCATTTAAGAAATTCTTTATCAATATTGTTTTATTATTAGAATTCAACTTGTTTTGCTCTTACTTGCTAATATCCCTGAGATAAGTGTTCATAATGAATATGCCTTTTATTTCTAAGTGTTTTAAAACTTATGTTTTCTTCATAATTATCATAGTAGTATTTATTTATTGAAAGTAGCTCGGAGATTTCATATAAGATATTGACCAAAATATTATTCATATGTCAACAATTCAGAAATAATCACCATTAATGTTTTGGCGATATTTTCCTTCAGTCTTTTTATTTATGCTTTATAAATATAATTGAGATTATCCTGCATGGATTTTTAGTCTTCCCTTTTTGAAACCTAACATTATTTATAATAACTCTGCCATGTCATTAGAATAACTTAAAAACATAAAATTAATAGCTCTCTATACATCATCATATGAATAAACCAAAATCTTTCTTGAGGTTTCAGTAATGCTTAATAAACTCAAAATAATGTTTTGTTAACATTCTTATATGTAAATAGGCCCCTAGTTCATTATTGAAGTAGGATAGCTATCTAAAAGTGTAATTTTTTAAGGTTCTGATAAAACGTTACCAGATTGATTTTTAGTAAAATTGTGCCAATTTTGATTCTTTTTACATATAGAGTATCTAACTCATAGCACTACTACTGACTCTGAGTAATATAAGTATGAAAACAAAAATCTTTGAAAATATACAAGAAAAAAGATGGTGCTTAATGTCTATTTTTGTTTATAGGTCAATTGGTTCAAAAGTCAAATATTTTTCGTATGATTATTTTTAGTTTATTTTTTCTTATTTGTAACTGTTTTTTAATCTTTTGGAGCTAGTTTGATTTTCTTTATAGCTAATATTATTGACCTACTAGAATTTATTCAGTATGTTGTGTAATTTATATGTAATTTACTTCTATATTCCAAATAGTTCACCACTTATCATGACACCTCTTGTTAATTAATGCTTTCTGTTTCTACCGATTTTTGAGGCTAACTTTGTTACATTGTTTTCTATACTTGATATGATTTCTTTCTGCTCTATTGATTGATCTACTGATTATACTACTATAAAATATTTCTATTTTATACTGTACTCTTTTAATCATAGTAATATCATAGCATGCATTCTTTTCATGATACTTTTTATATTATTTCTAGGGTAAATATGAGGGTGAGAATTAAATTAGAACTTTGCAGAACATTCTCTCCCTCCTTTGATTCTAAATGCCTTCTGAGGCCCGTAAGTTATTTTGACAAGTGATGTTCCTGTTTATATAA
This sequence comes from Mandrillus leucophaeus, assembly GCF_000951045.1. Classification (NCBI taxonomy): domain Eukaryota; kingdom Metazoa; phylum Chordata; class Mammalia; order Primates; family Cercopithecidae; genus Mandrillus; species Mandrillus leucophaeus. The sequence continues at coordinate 598,528 of NW_012102576.1, read as the reverse complement.
AATGTTCAGGTGTTTGTTCTCTATTTCCTACTTTTTATAAACAGTATCTTTTGAGGACATGAAAAACTTCACCTCCCAAAAATATAGGAAAAGAAAACAAACAAACTGAGTTTTCAAATATATTAGATTTAGAAATACCCTTCCTCTGAATTCCATGAGACTGACATGTTACCCCTATGTTTCATTCAGGGAAAAGAAGATAATGAAATCTCTCTAACTGCATATGTTATCGGTGCTCTGCTTGAAGCTGACCACCCGGTCTCGGTATGTAGCCCACTGGTGATCCCACTAACTTGCTTCTTATGAACTCAGAACATTTTATGCCAACAATATAGTAACAGGAAGTAGAACTATATGTTTGTAGCTACCACATATGCTGAATAATACTGAATCAATATTCTTCTGAATCGTCAAATTACACTGTGCAGATGGAACTATGTAGAAATTAAAATGAATATGTTGTATTTGCCCTTTGAACGTTTCAGCACAAACAAAATTCATTCCTAATTTTTTTCCAGCAATGATCATATCTACATCTGTGTTTTTGTATGTGTTTTTGTGTGCACATTTGATTTTTTCTTTTTTATTCTTTGCAGTTTATGGCTATTCAAAAGGGTCTCCAGTGCTTAGAGACTGTATCTAGGGAAAGAGCTATGACTACTTATGAGCAGGCCCTCCTAGCCTACACTTACAGTTTAGTAGGCTATGAAGACAAAAGGGAATTCTTCTTCAATGAGCTGAACAAAAAAGCAAAAAGAGTAGGTGAGTGTTTTTGACCCTTCCTGGAGTAACATGCTGGATAAGTAGAATGATTGGCAGTGGGATAATTATCATCCCCTCATGTTTCTTTATTACCAGTTGTAAGGTTTGCACTCCCTCAAATACCACCCATTTGACCACACACAGTTATATGCCATGCTTTGACACAGACACTGTTGAATTCCTTTCACTTTTTGGTCAGGTGGCTCCGTGTACTGGGAACTGGAAGAGAGGTTTTCTATGGAAGGATTGTCATCTTTGTACTACCCTCAGGCTTCCTCCGCAGATATAGAGATGACCTGTTATGGGCTATTGGCTCTTCTTTTCAAGCCACAGCTGACTTCAGAAGAACTGTCCTATGCATCTCAGATTGTACACTGGGTGGCAAAGCAGCAAAATTCCCATGGAGGTTTCTTCTCCACAAAGGTAACTCTATATCTTTGTAAAATTTCTATGCACAAGAAAATTGAGCACTTGCTTTGCGTTGGTGGTATTGGTCTTTAAATTTATATATTATATTTATGCAATTAAATGTAATTGTTGTCACTATTAAACTTGCTATCATTTTTCAATTTGCTGTCTTTCAGGTTTTTCACAGATGTAGCATTTTATCTAGTAATAATCTCTAAATACTTATTCAAATATGCTTTACTTTAATTTTTAAAATAAAAACTTAAGTACAACCTACTAAATGTTCTGTATAAAATTAGCTATGATTTTATCAGAAAAGGTGTTCTCAATTTGCATTATCATCAGCAGTGTGTACCTTTCATTATATAATTTCAAAATCATTTCTCTTGATCTGATACAATAAAATTAGTAATACATTCTGCATAAAAATAAATCTCCCTGGTTTCTACTTAGATAGAATATGCTTTCATTTTTTTAAAGTTCTCTTTTATTTCGTATATTATAAATTTCCTGGTCATATCATTTGTACATTTCCTAATAGGGATATTAATGTTTTCCTTGATTATGTGTAAGACGTCTGAATATAGTAAAGATATTAACCTTACTAATGCATGTAACATCCTTGTCAACTTTCTGTTTTTCTTCCAATTTTTATCATGCTTTAAAATACACATTCTTTTCTTTTCATTTTCACTGAATGTAATTATTCTACTGAAGATTCTCACTTTAAAACTAAGAGTATTACTCAACACAAAAAATTATATAAATATATTATCAGACTTTTCTGTAATATGAATTAATTCATCATATTTCTATTATGATTCATTTTATAGGATATATTTTGATTTTATAGGATGTAATTTTATGGGATATAATTTTATAGGGTGTATTTTGATAGAGTTACAGTAGAGACCTAACTTTAAATGGCCAGCCAGTTGTCTCGATGTCATTTATGTAATAATTAATTGTCTCAATGATTTGAAATGCTACTGTTATTGAAATATAAAGTCATATATATTTTGTCATCTCTTTAGTCTTTTTGTTTTTTCCATTGATATTTTGGCCTCGTTGTATGCTTTGATGTTTGGTAAAACAAAACCTGATTTGATAGGCATTTAAAAAAAATTTTCTTGGCATTTTCTTACATTTTTATTCTATTAAACAATGTTTTGTTTGTGTTAAAGATTTGAACAGAAATGTTGCCACAAACCGCATTTGTCTGTTTAAATTATACAGCACCCAAGACAGTATAGTTCACAAAACAAAGTAAAATGCATGGAAAAAGATGTAATCGCATTTTAAATTATTTTTAAATAAATCACAGCTGTGTTTGACTGATTGCTAAATCCCATGGTATGCTTTAATACAATTTGCCATTCTTCTATTAGGATACCATTGTGGCCCTCCAAGCCCTGACGCTATTCCAGAGGCTCACTTTCTCTAAGAATAGACAAAATTCAGTGCAAATTTTCTCTGACCAAGGATTCAATACAGCCTTCCAAGTGAATGATAAGAACCGTTTGTTGCTACAACAAATTCCATTGCCAACAACTAAGGGAAAGTATATGGTGGAAGTGAATGGCAATGGCTGTGTTTATGTGCAGGTAATTTTGGACTTTTTTACCCCCCAACTTATCAAAACTTATAATCTAAGTGAAACTAGAGAGAATAGTATAATGAACGAATAACTAGATTTAATAGTTTGTTCACATTTGGTCATTTTTGCTTCACGTTGTTTTGCTGAATTCTAAAGTAAATTAGAGTTATCATGCCACTCCTAAATACGATATATATGGATCTCCAAAAAATAAATAAGGACATGCAATTATGTAACTGCAATGCCATTATCAGAGCAACCACACATTAACAATAGCTTGGCCAGGTGCAGTGGCTCACACCTGTAATCCCAGTACTTTGGGAGGCCAGGGTGGGCGGATCACTTGAGGTCAGGAGTTCGAGACCAGCCTGGACAGCGTGGTGAAACCCCCATCTCTACTAAAAATACAAAATTTAGCTGAGCGTGGTTGTGTGTGCCCATAATCCCAGCTACTCGGGAGGCTGAGGCAGGATAATTAATTGCTTGAACCTGGGAGACAGAGGTTGCAATGGGCCAAGAACATGCCACTGCACTCCAACCTGGGCAACAGAGTGAGACTCCATTTCAAAAAATAAATAAATAAATAAATAAATAACAATAGTTTGTATTGTGATATAATTTAATTATCAAACCTCTATCCCCAAATATACTTTATGATTGTTTTTCAAATCAGGATTCAATCAAAGACCATACTTTGCAGCTGTTTGTTATGCTTCTTAAGTCTCTTTTAACCTAACAGATCTATCAAGTTTTTTGTATTTTTTTGTGACATTAATTTGTTGAAGAGATCAGGCCAGTTGTGGTGTAGAATTTCCCTAATTCTGAATTTACCAGATTGTTTTCTTCTGCTGTCATTTAATTTGTTGTCTCATTCTGTGCCTTCTGTAACTAAAAGTTGGATCTATATTTATATTGTATCACATCCAGAGGCACATCATTATTAGTGATGTGAAGTTTGATCACTGGATTAAAGGTGGTGATAGCCATACTTCCCCACTAATGTTGCTGCTTTTTTCTTCTTTGCACCAACAATTAACATTCAAAATATTACACTGGGATCGTAAAGATGTTGAGTTCATCATCAATGTTTACCTAAAAGTCTTAACATGCATTGATGATCTTTACCTGATCAACCATTTCATTAAGAACTACGAAGTGGTGATTTTCTAATTCTATCACACCTTCTACCTTTATTAGCTGGCATTGCCATACTGTATAGTCCAATATGCCAGAGTATACTCAATATGTCAAATGTTTCTGGACAGTTGGCAGTAGTTCCCCTCTTTGACCATTACATATGACTTTGAAATTATTAATGTGTATATATGACTTTGTACTTGGACAGGTATATCTTCTGGAAATATTTCTTGAAGTGGGATTGTTAGGTCAAGTTAAGTCTTTAACCAAGCCTCTTACCAAGTCATTTTATCTTGGATTTAGATTCTGCAATTTCTCTTATAATTTATTCATTGTATTCATGGTATTTACCTTGATTCCTGAAGTTCTGACATTATAGTAATTTTATCAGTTGCTTAAGGCTGAAATCAGATCATTTTAATTATTATCCAAAACACAGCATAGATATAGTCTAACTCTGCTACTCAGTAGCTGTATGAGTTTGGACAAGTTACTCATCTTTCTGTCCCCCGTTGCCCTCATCTATAAAATGGAGGTTAAAAATAGCATCTACCTCAAAGGATTGTTGGAAACATTAAAAGAATTATTATATAAAAAAGCATTTAAAAGTAAGTACAGAGTATATGTTCAATAAATGTTAGCTAAAGTTACTAGTGTTACTAATATATTGTATAGAATTAGTGTTACTAGTATATTGTATATAATTGTATAGAAAAAAAGAAGCAAAGAAGTAAAAATTAACTTTAAGTTGAAATGTTAATGTGGAGGTAATAAATTTAAAATTAATCCTTTAGTTAATCAACAACGTATTCTATGTTTCTCCAAGTCAACTCTGAGATATAACATCCTGCTCCCTAAGAAGTCATCTGGATTTTCCCTTTCTGTGAATACAGCCAATGCTTTCTGCAGAGGATTATTTGATGCAAAATTTGACCTTGTTGTTTCAGCCAGGTAACAACTCTTTTTTTTTTTTTTTTGGTAAACATAGATATCCCTCTACCTCTAATTCAGGTAGCCTAGTGTCTTTCTCTGCCTCCAAGTGAAACCACATTCCAATTATTGTATGTGAAAGACTGGCCTATCTTTATCCTCTTGGAAAATATATTTCATCTTGTTTAAATTGTCTAAATTTTATAAGATTATGGTAGGTGCAAAAATAAATCTGACTTCGAAAAAATATGGACCAGGAGGAAGTTGTAAGGGAAAAAATTTCTATAAATTCCTCCTCAAGAGGTACATTTTCTTAGTTTCTAGTTTGTAAATCAACACATTGCAAACTGTTACTTTTGAAACATAAAATTCTAAAACGAGGTTATCAGACCTAGGTTCAATTCTCTGGGTCCACTTAGGAATGAATTAAGACGCATGTTGTGTCATTTCGGAGCACCACTAACTTCAGTTTATTATTAAATTATTCCAGTCTCAGAAAAATAAACTCTATAAAGGGGATGATAAAATAAACTTTTTTTTTGCATGAAAATACATTTTATTTTTTGTTTTCCTAAATAATTTTGTTTTCCGAAATAATGATCAAAGTTTATCTGAATTTTAAATTTTGTACTTTTTTAAAAAAAAGTTATTATGGAAAGCGCAACTCTTCCAACATGGCAATCATTGATGTGAAGATGCTTTCAGGATTTGTACCAGATAGATCATCAGTTAAGAAGGTAAAGATTTAAACATTGTTAATTGAAATAACTTCAGAATAGATACAATGTGTTGAGCCCTGTGCTATACTATACATTGGCCACAAGTTTATTTAAAAAAGGAATACATTTTCTATTCTTAAGGAGTAAAATTTGAATCTTATTGGTATCTTAAAGTAAAACATTGAGGTTCTCAAATTAATTTATATTCTTATATTGTCAAAACAGTGTATCACTAAAAAACAGGTAAATGAGTTAGTGTTTAGTTATTATTATATTCATTCTATTATTCTATTTATTTAAAATTAGAATCTAATATATACAGATAGATGTTTCAAAAATGTTGAATGAATAAATCTCAAAGATAAATATTTGTTGTTGAAGCTTTATAGAAACATGGCAAGTGTTTATAAAGATGCAGGAAAACCTCCAAGTTGAAAGCAAATATTTTATCTTTGGATCACTAGATGTTTGTAATCCTAGTTCCCTGAATTTTCAGCACACTTTTCTTCCTTATTTTTAGCTTCAGGAAGATGGCAAAGTACAACGAGTAGAAATCAAGACCACTCATGTCTTTTTCTATCTGGAGAATGTAAGTTTACTGTCATAACTTGGTTTGTGTGTTGATGTATATGCTTGAGTCACAATGTGGTTTTACTTTTGTCTTTGTTTTTTTATGTTTAAAAAAGTTTTCCTAAGAGCATAAGTATCGAAACAGTATTGCTAAAATAATTCTGAATATTTGAAATGGAGAGAAGTTGAGGGAATACATCTCAATATGCATAACAATATTGATTTATTCTCAGGTTACTCAAAAAGAAATTCAATTCTCATTCTCCATCAAACAAGATGCACTCGTATCCAACATCAAGCCAGCATCTGTTCAGCTCTATGATTATTATGAAACTGGTAAGAACCGTATTTAGTTACTGCGGTTTTTGTCATTAAGTAATTGCAGTTCTGGCGATTACATTCAAGGCGAAAACCACGATTGCTTTTGCACCAACCTAAATAGTTAAACCAATTTTCATTTTCCCTACTGCTGTTACAGTTCTTATGTTTGAAATCTTCTTCCCTTATTTGGTGTTTTGTAACTGTTCATACTGCCTAATACAAAAAGCATCAGAATTTCAAGAGCAAAATTTGAGGATTTTTTTCTACCTAAATGGACAAAACTGGCCTGATTTTTCTTAACCAGTCTTCTCACTAAGATGTTCACTTAAATTATTGGAAAATAAATGTGAAGTAGGCTATCTAGCTGAATATAGATTCAGGCAAAATAAAGTCAATGGCTATGAAGGTTGGCATAGTTTATGCATTAGTGTGAATTACAGGATACAGAAATCATGTGCTTATTTGAAGAGAGAAAGAGACATATACTATTAGAGATGATAAAGATACGTTCATAAAAATATTCTTAGAAAACATATTTTTAAAGTCACAACCATTTATTATTCCTCGCAATTCTATGGATCAGCCAAGCTGATTGATGCAGAGTGACTGGTTTGGGCTGGTTCAGCTCTTCCCTCTTTGAATTGCACCTGTAATTCACCTGGTGAGTTGGTCAGCTGGATGTTCTAGGAGGCCTCATTCATATGTCTAGCATTGTACTGGCTCTTGATTGGCGGCTGGCTGACTGCCAGCTGAATCAGCTTATTCTTGCCTCTCATCCTTCAACAGGCTAGTCTGGGCATCTGTTTATCTGGTTAGCTACCATCTATCTATTCATGTATTGCTTAGCACAGTGAAATTTTTAAATAAAAAATTTATAATCAGAGCCAACTTGGTCAGATAATTTTGGGTTTCTGGATTTTGTTTTGTTTTGTTTTCAACCAAGTTCTTATGGTGTTATTAATGTTTTAACCAAGGCTCAGGAAAGGCAAATTCTTACTGATAACACCAAACAGGTAAGTAGCAGAATACAATCTCTAAATGAGGTCTTCTGTTTCGAAATTGAAGCTTATCTGAACACTGTGCTTTTGCTAGGTAAAAATTATGTCTATGAACACATTAAAACATAGGTCTAATAACTTTACCAGTTAAAGAATTAAAATGACAAGTTAATTATTTTCAAGTCAGATTACCTCAGCCAATAAATGACTCACAGACTTTTTGAGGAAACAAAAACCTGTTTTATACATGCTATCTTGATAAATATTTCATCCAAAAAAGGGAGTGAATCAATAGTGATACAAACTATTAAGTGTTAAGTGTAAGTCAACAGTGGTTTACAAACTTTGAGTACCTACACATTTGGTAAGCACAAATGTGTTTACTTCTTTACAAAAACCTGGATGGTTGAACTAAGTCTTCACTGTCCCTCCAGCTCTTGTGGTAAAATAGACACTTTATTCTAGAAGAGAAAACCCTAACCTCTGTTAGGTTTCAGTATGTATCATATACAAAACATCATACTTGAAACACTTAAGAATGATCATATGGGTATGCATGCAGTGTGATGTAAATCAGAAGAACAAAAATACAGTATATTTGGAAGCTGTTAAGCAAAGAAACTGTTATAGTAGCACAGATTTAGGGGAATTTATTTCTAAACAGATAAGAAATAAAGATGCTTTCTTCTTGAACAATGCTATAAAACTTTCTAATAACAATTACTGTCTTTCAGATGAATTTGCACTTGCAGAATACAACACACCATGTGGTCAGATGTCCCTTGAAACCTCCTCATTCTAGGATAAGGAAAATGAGATGGAAAAGAAGATACTTTGTAACTGAGATATCGATCAAGTTTGTTCCTGGAAGCTTTAAGCCTGCACTTCCCAAAAGCTTCAACCAGCAGAGACCAGGGCCAGTAGACAAACGCTCTCACCTCTGCTCTTAGTCAAGAACTGTGGGAGGCGTTCCAAATGCTTCTCATGAAGTCCCCTTGAAATCCATCTCCCAGATTTTCAGGAAGCAGACTCCACAACAAATCCTTAAATTAGCCTTTGTCCTTTTTTGACACAGTCTCCCTCCTCTCTCACTCATGTTTCCTGGGCTCCCCAGTGAAATGAATTATCTGCATCCAAGCCCTTACCTCAAATTCTACTTTCAGGGCAACCCAAGCAGAGAAAGCCTATCCCATCAATCACTGAATAACTATAGAAAACACTTCGTTAGATAAGGAGTATTCTAACGTATTGATACTTTAGTTCTGGTATGTGTTTCTGAATAATTTCTCTGGGAAGTGTGGAAAAGTAAGCCTTCATGTTATTTAAACGTAAATATGTTTATTTTCCTTGGCAACTATTGTTGAGTAAAACCTGACCAGAATTCATGGGTTTTTTTGTTTGTTTTTTGTTTTTTTTTTAAAAAAGAACCTATGTATTTTTAACTTCCATTTTAAAACTGAATTTTCTTTCTCCAGATAAGCTTAGGATGAAACAAACACCCCCCATCTCCTCCCTAACTCAATCACTTAGAGCATCATTTCTGAAGATATATTTGTAAAGTTTTCTTGGCTATAAAATATTATATACTTGATTTAATTATAAGATCAAATATTCATTAGTATGTTATTATTAAACACATATATTTTAGAAAATTATTTTTATACATGTACCTAAAGCATTTACTTGTAACTGTTAAGATAAAAGAATAAATTTATGTTGTTTTGAGCCACAAAGTATGAGATAATTTGTTACTGCAGCAATAGAAGAAGAATGCACTATCTCATAAATATCTCAAACATAACGAACTTAAACATTTCAAATGTCATTTGTCATTCCTAACTGCTCCCCAAAGCAATCAATCTCGCTTTATACCTGGTCACCCAGTCATCTCAGTAATGATATTCACATCCACCCAGATCTATGGTGCAGGTGCAAGACCTGTGTATTTTGCTTATTTCTCCCTGGCTCACAGACTTTACATACCTATCATTTATACCTCCAACATCTATGTTCTAAAAGAGAGGTTTAAAAAAATGTTTTTTCATTTGCTTAGATCTCTTCTTCTATAGCTTTCCATGGTACATCAGATAACAATGAATGTTTTACCATAGTTTACAAGGTATTAAATGAAAATGCCCCTGCTTATCTATCAAATATCATTTTATTCCCCTTTCCCACTTCAATCAAATATTATTTTATTCCCCTTTCCCACTTCAATCACAGTGACTTCTTTCAGCTCTGGCTGTATTCAAGTATCCAAACCATACAATATCTGGAACAGGCAAAACTATGGAGACAGTAAAAAGATCAGTGGTTGCCAGGGGTTGTAGGGAGGGAAAGATAATTAGGTGAAACACAGGAAGTTTTTAGGACAGTGAAACTATGCTGCATGGCACTATATATAATGTATATTGGATACATATCATTCTACATTTGCCAAAACTCATAGAATGTACAACACCAAGAGTGAACCCTAGTGTGAACTATGGTCTTCAGTGATAATGATGTATGAAGTAACTTCATCGATTGTTAACAAATGGATCACTCTGGTGCAGAATATTGATAGTGAGGGAACCTGTCCATATGGGAACAGAGGGTGCACATGAGAGGTCTCTCAGTTTCTGCTCAATTTTTCTATGAAACTAAAACTACTCTGAAAAAATAAAGTATATTTAAAAAGATATGAAGGGTATCTTCATTATTGCTGCAATAATGGCGATTTTAAAACCCAACCCCAAACTCAGTGGCTTCCAACAAGAAATATTTATTTCTCCCTCTCATTGATCTATGGATCAGATGTGGCTATGTTGGGCTTATTTGGGCTTGGCTAACCTTGTGCCCAGAATGACGACTGGTTTTAAGTCTGATCCATGCGCCTGTTAACCTATGACAAGTAGCTACTACAAGGTCCTGAGTACACAGCCTTGACTTGTTCTGTGTAAGAGGCGGGTAGATATGTTGGTCATTGTGTGGTGGGCATGCATACCATAGAGGAATGCTCATTAAATAAATAAATAAATCTTAAACAATTTTTGTTGTTGTTGTTATGAAGAGTGCCTATAGCTCCCAAATTCAATTTCTAAAAATTGTGCCCTCCCAAACATTTATTCTTTGGTCAGCTTTTTAATGTATTTTTTTCCTTAATCCTCATTGGCATCACCACTGACCTTTCCATCATTTTTCAATAAAATAAAAGAAGAGGTGATTCCAAAGAGTAAAACCATGTTATAGAAAAATTTACTACGAAAAATTATGATATGATTAATTATATGATTGAATATATTTCCAAGCATTGATGTGCTATTTCATCCTGTCTGGTATAGCTGTTGACAGCCATACCATTGGCAATCTCCATTTGTCAGTTAAACAGAAAAGCATGCATTATTGCAGGGTGTAAGGACAAATAAATACTTTAAATAGTTTTAATTCTCTCTGTGGAGAATAAAGGAAGAGACCAATCCTCCCTCCCTTTCTTTAGTTTCCTTAGAAAACCTGTTACTTTAAGTCTTTTCTCCTCTTTGCAATGTAACCAAACCTTTCTGAACGCTGGGTAGGACTCGTCAGCATTATGAAGAATGTGGGAGTCATTTCTTTGAAACATCAACATCAAAGGAGATAGCATCCCTATCTGCAATTTCTGCAGGAGGGTAGGAGGCCAGCTTCGATGGGCACCTTGCTCCAAGTTAAACTACCTCTTATCATGAAGATAAGAAGAGTTTATTTTTTATTTAGAATAAATCCCATTAACTAACACACAAGGTCACTCCTAAGACCAAGTGAATCTAGGACAAATTATGTGTGATAAATGGTGCAGTCAAGTCCCCTTACTTGAAGGCTAGTTAGTGCTTAAGAACATATATGTAATGGGCTGCATCAGCTCAGCCATACAAAAGGCTGAGGTTCCTTTCTGTCTTTGCAAACTCTTACCAGATTGGCTGTGATGCACTCACGTTCTGGCTTAATGATTATTCTATAATTAAAGTGCTTTCCTTCTCCAATACCTTTATGGAGAGGACTTCTGGGTTGGGAGATTTTACTTTCATTATATTTCCCCAACAAGGCACACCTATAGAAATGAAGATGTCACACTTAGCTTTTCAAGGTTACCTCTGAGTGTAAAAGAGAAAAAACTTAGAAAAAGTAAGCTAACTAGGGAAAAGAAATTGAACAAATGGAGAAATGTGCCTCAGACTAGAATAGAAATAAAGCATATATTGGTGCGAAAGTCCAAAAATAAAGAGAAGCACATTTCAAACTCCTATTTTTTTAATTGAACATAGATAAGAAAATTAAATTAAACAGAAAATTAAAGAAATACAGCCTAAATGAGTAAGAATTCCCAAAACAAAATTGCGTTGTGTTTTCTTCTTATTCTTGGAAAATTATTCTTCTTATTCTTGGAAAATTATTCTTACCATAATTTCTCTTACCAATCATATTCTTACTAACAGTTTTAATTTTACCAACACATATTTTAATTCTGAAGATTTGGAAAAGATCTAAACTAGTTTTAAAGGAAAAGCTAAAATTTTTTCAAAAATAAAGACCCATTAAGATTGTGATTGAATTAACTACATATTTTAGTCTCAGTCCAGATCTAATCAAGTAAAAACTTGACCTTCTGGGAGGCAACTTAGAGCCACAAAGAGGCACACAGAGATACATTTTTAAGCGCTGATCATTTCCAATAAGCAGGGTTACTGTATTTTGCTCAAATCTCATAATAATTTTTTTATTTTCCAAAAACATTTCATTGAATTTTCCTTTGAACAGGCCCTTCAGGAGGTACATTTCTCATAGAGAGATGCTTTTTCCAGCACTGTCCCATTTGCTTTCATTAACATTTACCGTTTTAACTTTTTCAACATGCTTCTATCCTGCTTGGAAAAAAAACAGGAAATCATTATCTAAAGAAAAAGGAGGGGAAAGATAAGGATGAGCTTGTCTCTTTTTTTATTTTGAGAGCTTTCTACTTCTATTTCACTCCGAGACCTAAACATTTTGTGCCATTTTCTCTCTCTCTCTTCGTTTATAGGCGACAATCTCTCCCTCCCTCTCAAACTCTCCGTACTACGTTCTCCATGCCACCCCCTGGGCCGTAATTTTTTTTTTTTTTTTTTTTTGAGGCGGAGTCTCGCTCTGTCGCCCAGGCTGGAGTGCAGTGATCTCGGCTCATTACAAGCTCCGCCTCCCGGGTTCACGCCATTCTCCTGCGTCAGCCTCCGGAGTAGTTGGGACTACAGGCGCCGCCACCGCTCCCGGCTAATTTTTTGTACTTTTAGTAGAGACGGGGTTTCACCGTGTTAGCCAGGATGGTCTCGATCTCCTAACCTCGTGATCCGCCCACCTCGGCCTCCCAGAGTGCTGAGCCACGGCGCCCAGTCGGCCCCCTGTGCCATAACTTTAATCCATGAAGCAGGAGTATCACTGCATGTTGAATAAGAGGAATACTTTTTGGTGAAATATGCTTTCCTAAAAAGTTCCAGTTTTCAGCAAATTTTTCTATATCATCAGGTAAACCTGCCATTTGTGATGAATTTCGCAAAATGTTTTTACAAAATATAAAATGAAAGAAGACATGAAAATGCTATTGGAAATGCTGGCAAATGGTGAAAAAGAAATGGGAGGAAAAAAACGATATTTCTCAGGTCACTTCACCGGGTTAGTCTTTCTCTAAAAGGGATTTTACAAAACAATTGGGATGGAGAAAAGGGGTAGAGATGGGATACGAGTGGCAACACGTTTTAGTCTTGATTTTCTGTACTTGCTATTTCTGGTTCCTAGCCTCTACCAACTGAATTTTTGTGCATGTATCTCCTTTTTTATGTGTATATTCCTGTACACATGGGGCACGGGGGCCTGTGCTAATCTCAAATGTCACTAATACTGAGTCAGGAAAAACAGATGCCTGCCATTGTCCCCACCAGGGTTGATTTGTCTGAAGGACCAAATTTAAAGCCAGGTAATCAGGAGTTGGAAAAGAGTTCCTTGGTTTCTGAGAGTGACCAGGATGGATTGTGTGAGTTGAGAACAGAGAGGATACTAAGGAAAACTTGCCACTGTGATAGAAAAGAAGTAAGGCACAGCAACTGGTGAGTCAGAGCCATCTCCCACAATGGGACGCCCCTATATTGCAGCAGAATGGGCTCCTTGAAAGAATTGCTCCCAACTTGGTAATCTTAGGAAGTAAAAGCTAGTGGTTCCAAATACCTGAAATTTCCCTAAGTTCTAATCTGGAGAGTACACAAACAAGAAAATTTTACAGTGATATAAAATGGACAATGAAGTCATACAATTTTGGAATTTAACATTAAATTAAATTAAATATAATTGAATGATGGGTGTTATTTATATTTTAATTAAGGTACTCTTAAGAAGAAGAAAAGATTTCTCAAAATGTTGCACGAAGTAATGCAAGAAGTGAAGAGCTGTGTGAGTACTATTTTTTCACAATTTGGCTCCATAATCACTGAAGAACTCTTTCTCCAATACCTTGATTTATTTCTTTGCAATGCTAATTTGACTTAACAAGGAGCTGTGGCCCTCGGTTGGGATTGGCAGTGAAACCTGTAAGCCCGCAGACGTCACCCTATCCAGGTTTGTTTCCTTTAAGAAAGGGCATAGGGCGAGAACCCTGCTCAGACGGGTGGGGTCGTCGGCTCGCTGGGTCTCCGGGTCTCTGAGGTTGCATGGGTCCTCTCTGCAGGCCACCGGCTCTCTGAGGAGCCTTTCCTGAGAAGGCAGGCCTGGGTCCACAGCCGTGGCCTCTATTGCCTGGGAAGCCACAGTGCAATCCACATTAGTAAAGATGGCCTCCAAGGGGATGGCCACGTGGTGGAGGCCTGCGGCAGGGTCGCCGGCGTCTCCAGGGGCAGATCTTCTGGCTTCCTCTTTCCATTCCCTGTGCAGAGTTAGTACCCACCCGGGGACCTGCTGTTAGTTACCCCCTCCCTCCCTACTTGAAAACAAAAGAAAAAAAAAAAAGAGAAAAGAAGAAAAAGAGAAAAGAAAAGAAATAAAGTACACAGTTCAGGTAAAAACAACCTTTTCAGAAGAGCCTAGCAAAGGTCTCCCAGGATGACATTCTGATCTCCCCAGGTCAGGCAGCACCTGGGACACGTGGTCATGATGGATGAGGCTGAGTTGTCTCAGACCTTCTCAGCT
>NW_012102576.1:580872-583872 GCF_000951045.1 Mandrillus leucophaeus | reverse complement strand
TTCCAAATACCTGAAATTTCCCTAAGTTCTAATCTGGAGAGTACACAAACAAGAAAATTTTACAGTGATATAAAATGGACAATGAAGTCATACAATTTTGGAACTTAATTAACATTAAATTAAATTAAATATAATTGAATGATGGGTGTTATTTATATTTTAATTAAGGTACTTTTAAGAAGAAGAAAAGATTTCTCAAAATGTTGCACGAAGTAATACAAGAAGTGAAGAGCTGTGTGAGTACTATTTTTTCACAATTTGGCTCCATAATCACTGAATAACTCTTTCTCCAATACCTTTATTTATTTCTTTGCAATGCTAATTTGACTTAACAAGGAGCTGTGGCCCTCGGTTGGGATTGGCAGTGAAACTTGTAAAGCCCACAGACTTCACCCTATCCAGGTTTGTTTCCTTTAAGAAAGGGCATAGGGCGAGAACCCTGCTCTGACGGGTGGGGTTGCCGGCTCGCTGGGTCTCCGGGTCTCTGGGTCTCTGAGGTTGCATGAGTCCTCTCTGCAGGCCACAGGGTCTGTGAGGAGCGGTTCCTGAGAAGGCAGGCCTGGGTCCACAGCCGTGGCCTCTATTGCCTGGGAAGCCACAGTGCAATCCACATTAGTAAAGATGGCCTCCAAGGGGATGGCCACGTGGTGGAGGCCTGCGGCAGGGTCGCCCGCGTCTCCAGGGGCAGATCTTCTGGCTTCCTCTTTCCATTCCCTGTGCAGAGTTAGTACCCACCCGGGGACCTGCTGTTAGTTACCCCCTCCCTCCCTACTTGAAAACAAAAGAAAAAAAAAAAAGAGAAAAGAAGAAAAAGAGAAAAGAAAAGAAATAAAGTACACAGTTCAGGTAAAAACAACCTTTTCAGAAGAGCCTAGCAAAGGTCTCCCAGGATGACATTCTGATCTCCCCAGGTCAGGCAGCACCTGGGACACGTGGTCATGATGGATGAGGCTGAGTTGTCTCAGACCTTCTCAGCTCAGGACAGCCCGCAGGTCACGGCCCCTTAAGGTTTTCTGCTTTCTTGGTCACATTGCCTCCCGACTTTCATCCCAGGTGCATGCTGCTGGCCCTCATTCTTCTGTGTCTAAGCCTTATAAACCAAAAATACAATTCTAAGCCCCTCTTCCCCAACACCACCACCAGCAGCCATCTGCAGGGACCCCTACTCTCGGCCAAGGGCATTCCAAAGTTAACCTGAAAAACTAGTTCAGGCTGTGATGGGGAAGGGGGGTCCGACATGCCTCATCATTCTCTCCTCCCTTTTGGAATTCAGGCACAGCTGACCGGCATTAACATTAAAACAGATCATAAGGCTGACAAAACAGACTCTTTATAGCAATAAGATACAAAATTTTAGTATAGCACCAAATGACAGATAGAAGGCCCTGAAAGAAATTGAAGTAGTTTACCCCACATTATGTTTCTTTGCTGTGTCTTGAAATAGTCCTGCAAAGCTGTCTCTTGGAGGAGAAATCTACATTCTGAAGAGAATCCTCCTCCTTTTCTGGGCCTTTTTCCTGATCCAGGAGAGTGTCAGCTCTGATAGGAAACATTTACAATCTATTCTTTCTGTTGTTTTTTTTCTTTTTCCAATTAGGAGCCTATAATACTTTGAAATATATATTTGCTCCTCAACCCTGTTTCCAAGCATACAATTCGTAAAATCCTGAGAATCTACAAAGTGATGTTTTTGTGTGTGCTAGTGAGTTGACTGGTGGCTGGCAGCTCCTAGTTCGCTTCAGGGCTGGTCAGCAGAAAGACCAAAGTGGGATTAGAGGCTTGGGACTTTCAGCCCCTCCAAACTGTGGAGGGTTGAAGGTTAGGCTGATCACCAATGGCCAGTGATTTAATCAATCATTTCTACATAATGGAGCTTCCATAAAAACCCAACGGAGTGGCATTGGGAGGGCTTCCAGATAGCCGAACACTGTCTGTCAAGCCGGTTCACCCGGAGAGGGTATGGAAGCTCTGTGCCCCTTCCCCACACCTTGCCCTATGCATCTTTTCATGTGTATCTTTTGTAATATTCTTTAAGGTACCTTCAATATACCTTGACATGTTTTTCTGTGTTTTATGAGCCAATAGACATGTTTTCCTGAGTTTTATGAGCCAATAGACATGTTTTCCTGAGTTTTATGAGCCAATAGACATGTTTTCCTGAGTTTTATGAGCCATTCTAGTAAATTAATTAGACCCAAGGAGGGGGTCACGGGAACCCACAGTATATAGCCAGTAGGTCAGAAGCACAGGCCACAACCTGGGGCTTATGATTGGCATAGAAAGGAGGCAGTGTTATGGGACTGAGTCCTCACCTTGTGGGTCTCACACTTTCTCCAGGTAGACAGTGATGGAATTGAATTGAATTGGAGGACACCTAGCTGGTGTCCACTGCATGACTGATTGCTTGCTTGGTGTATGAGGAATATCCCCCACTCCCACTCCCTCACACACACATTTGATCACAGAAGTCTATGGGTTTTGTGGGGTGAGAGCAGAAGAAAAATGGTTATGTTTCTTCCGCTCAGAAAATCCTACTGTGTTTTTTTTCTAATAATTGTTAGGTCGGTTGTCACAGAGTTCAGAAGAATTTATTTAAAACAAAAACTAAAGTTAACCACATCTCAACATACCATTTCCCATTGCTTCCTACCCCATCTCATCAAATGCACGTTTTAAATATTTATATTTACTCACTCTGCTCTGCTTCCCAGACATACACCATGTACTAAGATATAGACTTTGGAATACTTTTTCTACCTCTTTCCATCAACCAATATGTAGATTTTGCTTTTGGTTATAAACCAATATAATAATTTTCCTTACTGTATATTTCTTATATTTAAAAAATTCGTAGTTATAACTTATATTGCACATCAACAAACTTCTTACACTATTTAAGCTTAAGTATATGTATTTCATATGTGCATCCATACTTAAAATTTGAAGACATATATGTTCACTACCCATCCTGTTTTACCCTATTTCTTCTATCTAGAGGTT
>NW_012102576.1:552628-579702 GCF_000951045.1 Mandrillus leucophaeus | reverse complement strand
GTCCAAACCACATCAGATAATGCTGTGAAAAGGACACTTCTATGGGCGATATCTCCTGTTTAGAGTATGTTCAAATTAATATCCAAGGAATGATTCTAGAAAACCAAATTCAGATTTTTATTACTGTGCAATTTTTGAACAGAAAGAAGCAATTTTCATTTATTGGACCTAGTATATGGCTGAATCTGGTGTGTGCCTCTTTTCACTAAATATTGACTCCCAGAAGAAGTACAAGTAAGGCTATGATTATCCCCGCAGGCTTAAAGGGTATCCAGTGGACTTCAGTTGAAATGTTCACAAACAATTAGGTTATTGAAATCAAGCTGGAGGGAGCGCCATGGTTTATAGTTTTGCCCCAATGCCACTGTGATTCTACTACAGCAGTGAATCTATATTTTGTCCTTATACTACCATATTATTCACAAGTAAATTTACAAATACATATAATTTTCTAGAGCCCACACAGCTATTAAGTAAAAAAGAAGTTCAAGCCACTGACAGTTCCTTTAGGCAACATTTCCTTAGTCTACAGTGAGCCCTGAGCATGGAGTCACCAGCATTTTCTTGTGTGCGATGTGAATTTCTCTTCTGGCACCTGGACAATGCTTGTCTGCCTAAAAGAATTACACGACCTCGTTAACAGTTTTTTGCTAATCCAATTTATGTCTAACTCCTGGGGATAAATGATTACTTGCTTTAGATGGCAAGCACTCCATTTCTGATATGGTTTGGATCTGTGTCCCCACCACATCTCACGTCAAATTGGAATCCCCAGTGTTGGAGGTAGGGCCTAGTGGGAGATGATTTGATGATCATGGAGGTGGTTTCTAACAAATGGTTTAGCACCATCCCCCTTGGTCCTGATTGCTGCTGATCTTGCGACAGTGAGTTCTTGTGAGATCTGGTTGTTTAGAAGTGTTTAGCACCTCCCTACTCCATTTCTTGTTCCCATTGCCACCATGTGATAAACCACACTCTCTCTTTGCTTTCTGTCATGATTGGAAGCTTCCTGAGGCCTTTCCAGAAGCTGAAGCCACTATGCTTGTTGTACAGCCTGTGGAACCATGAGCTAATTAAACATCTTTTCTTTATAAATTACTCAGTCTCAGGTATTAGGTTGGTGCAAAAGTAATTGCAGGTAGGGCGTGGTGGCTCATGCCTATAATTCCAGCATTTTGGGAGGCAAAGGTAGGTGGATCACCTGAGGTCAGGAGTTTGAGACCAGCCTGGCTAACATGGTGAAACCCCATCTCTACTAAAAATACAAAAAATTAGCTGAACATGGTGGCGGGCGCCTGTAATCCCAGCTACTTGGGAGGCTGAGGTAGGAGAATGTTTTGAACCCAGGAGGAGGAGGTTGCAGTGAGCTGAGCTCCTGGCACTACACTCCAGCCCAAGCAACAGAGCAAGACTCCATCTCAAAAAAAAAAAAAAAAAAGTAATTGCAGTTTTTGCCATTAAAAGTAATGGCAAAAATCGCGACTACTTTTGCAACAACCTATTATTTCTTTATAGCAACGTGATAACAGACTAATACAATTTCTGAAACCACAAAAAGAAGACTTCCACCACAATTTTTAGCTTTCTAAAGGAACACAAATTAAATCAGTATAAGTTCAATCAATGTGAATCAAGTAATTAGGTCAGGTTTGTTTGGCTCCCATATACCCCTTATGTTATGCCATTCTTTCCACACTATAAAGAAATATCTGAGGCTGGGTAATTTATTTTTAAAAAGTTTTCATTGGCTCATGGTTCTGCAGGCTGTACAAGCACAGTGCCAGCATCTTCTCAGCTTCTGGAGGGCCTCAGATGGAGGCCCTCATGGTGGAAGGCAGAGTGGCAACAGGCACATCACACAGCCAGCGCAGGAGCAAGAGGTTGCAAGGGAAGGTGCTACACACTTTTGAACAACCAGATCTCCTAAGAACTCACTATGTCCAGGACAGCACCAAACCATGAGGGATCACCCCCATGACCCAAACACCTCCCACCAGGCCCCACCTTCAACGCTGGGGATTCCACCTTGACATGAGATTTGGAGGGGACATCCAACTATATCACTCCTGAAAATCTGATGAAAGCTTCAGACTCTTTGACCATGAAGATTCACGTTCTCATTTTTACGTGAGTGTGTACAATCTCTAGGGGTTCTTATAATCCCTGAAGCCCATTTATGAGACAATCATGTTTATAGAATCCCAGGATAACTGAATTTTCCCTGAAGACTCTAGTGTCCATGTACGGTCATACTTATCCTGCACCTAAAATTTAGGAAGATTTTTTTTGTGGTGCCAAATATTAAGTATAATGATATTGAGACGATAGCCAAAAAAGAACTGCTCTCTTCCAACTATGTGTTTTTTTCAGCTTAGCCTTTGTATTTGAGGAAGAACATGTAAGTTTCGCATTATGTTGGTGACTACAAATTTTTTGATAAATCCCTATGGATTTGTTTTTACTCTGTCAAGTGGCAGTCTGTCTTTCTCAGCAAGGGTTTTTGTGTTTGTTTGTGTTTTGGAGGAATAAGATTAGCCACAGATCCTACAGAGAAATCAACCAGAGACGGTGTCTCCCCTGACTCCTGAAAACCCTGCGTGAAAGGGCAGTTTGCTACATTGTGCCTGAGGGTTGCTTGAACGAAGTTCTCCATCTTTGGTCAGAATTGAAAGATATTTCAATCCCGGTGATATTAAATGTTATTTTGGCAATCTGTTCAGAAGGCAAAATAAACATTTGTAAAATCCTTTGATTTTTGTGTCTTGGTGTCTGTAAATTTTTCACCCCACTGGGATGAAAAATATTAAACTTCAATTTGTTCTGAGAAGGAAGTCACTCCTAATTAGGAAATGATACAAAACTCTTACTAAAACTTTCCTCAATTCTTAATAACTCCAGATCTTTCAGAGACTTGTAATTTTCATTAACTTTCCTAAAGGATAAACACACAGAGAGTAAACTATAATGTAAACAAGTTTCGTAAACAACAACAACAACAAAAAAAACAGTCACTGCAAACTTGGGAAGTAACCATTCTTTGTTACCAGAACAGGATTTCTTTTAGAAAATAGTTTATGAGGTCAGGTGCGATGGCTCATGCCTGTAATCCCAGCACTCTGGGAGGCTGAGGTGGGTGGATCACCTGAGGTCAGGAGTTTGAGACCAGCCTGGCCAACATGGTGAAACCCCATCTTCATTAAAAATACAAAAATTAGCCGGTGTGGTGGTGCACACCTGTGGTCCCAGTTACTCGGGAGGCAGAGGCAGGAGAATCCCTTGAACCCAGGAGCTGGAGGTTGCAGTGAGCTGAGATCATGTCACTGCACTCCAGCCTGGGCGACAGAGTGAGACTCGGTCTCAAAAAAAAAAAAAAAAGTTATTCATTTATTCAAATCATATATTGTTATGGTATTACTGAGAGTTAAAATCATTCTTTGCAAGAATTCTCCCACCATCCTCCCATCACCCCTGCAGTCAATCTTAGAACAGAGAAATTGTAAAGTCTTCCTTACTTTCAGCTCCCAAGGCAAGACCTGAAAAAGCCTAGACTAATGTTTGGCAAGGAATAAAGGCTCAAAATAGTTTATCAATCTCTTTTTCAGTTTTTTTCTAATATGCATATCCCAGCAGCCACTGACTCTGCTGTTTACTCCTGGAGTAACAGTTAGGTGTTTGGGAGTGGGAGGGAGGGCTGGGCTGACACAATAAAACTGATGCAGGCCACGGGGTCCTGGAGGGAGATGAGAGGGGCTTAGGTTACTTCACCCAACCAAGTCCTGTGGCCTCACCAACATAAACATGGAGTTAATTCAATCAGCACAGGCTTAATGGTTCTGTAATTTTGAGAAAATCTTAGTGTCTCCTTTGAAATACTTCATATTTTTCTCACTCTTCAGAATAAAAAAAAACATATTGATAAGGTTAAAGTTACTGGTAAGAATGCGAGACTGTAAGAAACAGTCTCTAATGCAATTTCGTTTCGAAATGTCTTACTTAAATTGCATTTACTTGTTTGTCTATAACAGGCTTTTGTTCATGCTCAATCAAAAACAGCAATTTGAAATGTGTGTTTATTTATTTTTGGATTTCCACTGCAGAATATGATTTATTTCTGTTCCGGCCCATGGCAAATTCCTGCACCTGTTTGAGGGAGGCCCCACTAATCACTTTTTCCACATGTCTAGCTCCTCCCAAGTCTTTTCTCTTCTACACCCAAAAGATGAACTTTCAATTTAAAAGCAAAATGTGACATTTTTATGCCTAAGAATACTTTTACCATTTGGTAGGATGTTTTAACTCATTACCATTCTACATTCAGTGCGTATCTATCTACATCAGTAATTCTATTTTGAGGCAGGTTTATTTTATTTTAAACTGAAGTTTTATTATTTTAATGGTTCTGTTTCTGGATTTTTCACACTCCCAAAAGACGTGCTTACCATAATGTACCTTGTCCCATGCTCGGGTCTAGTTGGGAGGGGGACATACAACCATGTCTATTGCTTTTTCTCCCAACACCTATCCTTCCCTTTACCTTGGAGCTCCTATATCATCTGGGAAACTGAAAGATCCCTTTTAGATTTTCAAAAATGGGCACTGTTCTCTCAAAATAATAACCTTATTGTTCCTCTTAGTTGTGCCTTAAAAATGTATGAATTTTCTTTGCTTAATAAATTGCAGATTAACCTCTCTCAAATTCACATTTTTTTCTACAAAAAGGCAGGTTCCAAAGAGTGCTATAGTACTATAAATTACTGCTATTACGTGCCCTCATTTTATTGCAAAATCAATCATGAAAATGTAAACATGTTTACCACTTTCAATGACCTTTAGTTGGCTTTTAATTCTCTGGTCATTCATTGGCTATGGTAAACGCTACATGGACTCAAAATAGATTTTTATGATCTTACAAAATCTTTATTTTTTGTTGTTGTGCCACATTTATTGAAAACATTACAGCATTGTAGAAAGAATCAAACAGCCCTCAGAGGCATTTTGAAATTCATCCCAACTGTAGGCTGAGTGATCGGCAGGTGGGACGGACTGCCAAAGTCCAAAAGCTTCAGCATTTCCTCAGTGTCAGGATCTACTTCAATGATCTCCTGATCCGGGGCTGAGACCTTGGGAACATAATTGTCTCTCCTTTCTCTCTCCTTCTCCTGCAGCTTAATGGAAACACCTCTCAATGGGCCCCTCTGCATCTGCTTCATCAGATGCTTGACACAGCCTGCTATGTTATTACGGAGCTTCTTGCTGGGGATAATGGCCATCTCCTCACACATGCATTTGTTTCTGTGGAAGTTGTTACCTACGCACATGTAATACTTTTGTATGATGACCCGGGCCGCCTTCTTCACAGTTTTGGTGTGAACGTGCCCCATGTTGGCAGGTCCTTGGTAAAAGAAGAATTCTTATTTTAATGCTATCTGTGGAGTCCTAACTGAGGAGAAAGGGTCAGGCTGGCAGGAGAACAGGAAAGCAAAGAGAAAACAGCAGATAAGCTATGTGTCTGCCTTTCTTTTTGGTCTGGGACATGTAGCCCTCTTGTTCAGCTAACTCACAATCTTCCTGTTCTCAGCTATCACCACACCCTCGGCTGATAGAAAAATGCAAGTTAGCTCACGGCAGCCTTGGCCTCATCAGTACTGTGCAAAGCCCTCTTCTGCACAACCACAGGCACCATTTTGTAATCAACCCAGCAATATTTTCTCAAGAAATAATAATAAACTAGAAGGATGTAAATGAGAACCTCATTCTTTCTTTCTTACATTAATCAATATTTTTAATGATTTTAAAGACTGTGTGGGTGTGTGTGTGTGTGTATATATATATATTCATCTATGTCACTAATAAAAGAGAAAGAAGGTCCAGTGATCTGCTGATAAAACTATATAATTGACTCTGTTACATGATTACTTGTACAAAGACTGACTTCACATCATCTGAAGTTATTCTTAACTCATTCTCCTTGAAATATTATTGCTTCATTCTATATTAAATATATGCATACAATTCGATTTATCCATTGATCTTTTTATATACTTTTAAGAGAGAAAAAGCAAGTGTCGTGTCTCATGGGCACATAATTTTTTTCATTTATTTATTCAACAAATAATTATTGAATGCTTGTTATTAGTGGATATACTTCTCAATAATAAGAAACAGTGAAAAACAAGACGTCTCTGCCTTATATTCCAGAGAGGAGAGACAGGCAATAAACAAGAAATATAACTAAGTTCATTATATAACATGTCATAAAATGACAAGTGTTATTTTTAAAAAGGCACAGCCAGGGAGATCAAGAGTACCATAAGATTGGGAGTTAGATTTTGCCATTTTAAATGCTGTGATCAGGGTAGACCTCATTGAGAAGCTGACAGATGAGCAAAGGTTTAAGGTAGCAAGGAAGTTAGCTATCAGAACATCTGCAGAAGAACAATACAGGAGAAGATGATAAACGGTGTGAAGGCTTCAAGTCAAATAGAAAGATTCTCAACTGCCAAAGAAAAGCAAGGAGCTCGGTATGACTGAGGTGGTGAAGGTAGAAGATTCGTCAGGGGATCCCGGGGTTTGTATGTCCAGGTATGGAACATTTCATTCTCCTGAGCAAAATTTCCATTGATGATTCACTAAGAGCAAGAAAGAAGACTAGTCTGGAATGACTTAGAATGAACACATCAGTGTTTTTGTAAATAGAATTATATGATTTGTAATGTGTTTGTGTATACGTGTGTGTGTGTGTGTGTGTGTGTGGCATCTTTTGTTCTATATTCGTGGGATTCATTGATGCTGAGGCAGTTAACATTATTCTATTTCATTGAAAAACACTACATGGTTATAATTGTACGAATATGCCATAATTTACATATCCTATTGTGAGACATTTGAGTTGTTTCAATTTGGAGCTGTTATAAATAATGCAACTGCAAATGTTCTTACGCGTGACTTTTTGCACATTTACTGTCACTCTCCTGGGTATTTATGTAGCGGTAAAAATTGCTGGGACAGAGGTCATGTGGATGGTGAATTCTAGTAGATAGTGATGACTCATTTTCACAATTGGATGAGAGATCCGGTTGCTCCACATCCCCACTAAAACTTGGCATTATGAATCTTAACTTTAAACATTTTGGAGGATATGTAGAGGATTTCATTGTGGTATTAATTTTCATTTCTCTGGAGACCAAGTAACTTTTCATACGTTTATTAGCTATTTGGATATTCTTTTGTGTAAGGTGCTAGGTCTTTTTCTAATTTATTTCTGGAAGTCTTCAATATATTCTGGGTATAAGCACTTGTCAATTATATATACAGAAAATATCTCTTTCTTCTCTATGACTTTTCCTTTCACTCTCCTAATAATGTTTTGAATGAATAAAAATTTTAATTCTAGTATAAAAAAAGAAGACTGGGCTGGTAGAAGATTATTTTGCCACTAGGGCAGTTTTTAATAATGTGTATAGAAGGAAGCGTGATTGCAGTATGACTAAAGCAGTCTGGTGGAATTACAGCTCAGTTGACAAGCCCACTGGCCTGATCTCTGAACATTAATATAGTGTCATATTAAGTGTGAGTCTTTCCAATAAGACAAAAAGCACATTCATCATATTCTTTTTATCATTTGTTCTGCCTCTCGGTATCCATGCAGGGAAATACTTGAAGGATGGAAATATGGTCTGTAATCTCCTGATTTTTCCAGCCTGTTCTCTGCCAGCCCAAGTATTCACAAGGAGAGAAAATGTACAGGATTAATCAGCATATTAACATGGTAGATAAATTTTACAATGAAGATTCCTGATTTTTTTGTTTATTAAAAGTATTGCTATTCACATCCCTTATGTGCTAATACATGCATTAATTTCATTCCACATATGCCAATGATTCCAACTCTGCCTCCCCCAGTATATACTCCAGTGGCAAGGATACTTTCAGTCTCAACCCACTCAAAGTTGCTCAATGCTTTGTAAACACAGTTCTCTTTGAAAATAAAGTTGGTTTAGAAATATGTCCAAAGGTAATAATGTCTTTTGTAGAGTTCCTTTGAAAAGTAGCTTTATTTTGGATCATTTGAAAAATGTGCCATACAATTAATGTGTCAAAACTATTTGCAATTACGAAGTCAACTTTTTTCACATGTATCTTTTCTCTTCTAGTCCCTATATTTATGGCTATAATTACAGTCATAACTTAGCTTTTGTCTTGTCTTTTTCATTGAAGTTTTTGATGTTGTGATGACATCTTCAGGTTTATCACTTTTGATAAACACATACTATTTGTTGGGGCACTATGACATTTATCTTTGACTTTGACATTTGGCTAAAATCTTTTAGGTACAGTCAACTTTGCCCTCAGTTTATGTCTATGTCATTTCTGGGATCCTTGAAATTGTGCATGATCAATAATCCTACGATTGTTGTAGTTAATGATATAAAATCACTGTCATCATGCTGTAATATAATCACGGCATAACTTATGAGTTGATTTTAATATAAATTTTCTCTTTCACTTATAATATGTATTTTAGATGTATCTTGGAGCGAAAAACACCTTGCTTATCTCTTACAAAAAGACAAATCAAAATATTGATATTTGCACAAATGCTCTTAATCAAAGCATCATAAGCCCAGTGTAGGTATCATATACCCATCTGTCTTAAAACAATTTCTGGTATAAGAAAAACATTATGCTAGAAATGGATTCTTTTGGCCTGTTCTGAAATTTTCTGTATTCATACATATTGTAGAGGTGACAGAAATGATTACAATTCACATTTAAAATTCCCCTCTTCTCTTTTCCAGCTCTTGTCAATGTTGTATTGCCCCTGAGAGTTCCGTAAGAATAAAGCAGAAATCATGGAAAGAAATGTCAAAGTAGGGCTGTCTTACTTCATCTCGGTAACAAATATCCGGCAAAACTCTTTATCTTAGAATTGCAGCGTGGGAGAGTCATCCCGGGAATATATATTAGTGAGTTTATTGAAATTAAAAATAATGCAATGTGTTTTCCTGTAAGAAATAAGTCCAGTTTGAATGGTTATTTTGACAATAAGGACTGGCTTTGCAAGTCAGGTTACTGGTGGAGACTTTCGTTAAATGAAATGAACTAAATGTGCAGGTTATGGCTCTGATCAGATAAAAGCTTTTTATGAGGCTTTATATTGACAAAGTATATTAAAATAAATGATATTTCAAAATTTCCAAACTTTCTGAGTATATTTGGTAAAAGCTGTGTTTTTAAGTAAGAAAGTAATGATTGGTGGCCATTTATAAGTCCTTTTAAGCCTTTATTGAATACTTTCTAGGAACCGAGAATAAGAATGATCATAATGGCTGATTTCCAAATCCTGTTGCAATTGACCTGGTTTAGCACTTTGCTTTCAATAAAGTTACAGAGGATTTATCAGCTGATAGATAATTGAAAGTAATTTTTAATGATTATAATGTGACCTTTGGCTTATAACATGGAAGCCTAAATATTTAGATAACATTGTTATAATAGAATGTCCCATATTTCTATTTCTCTCTTTATGTGAACAGGTTTTCTTAGTGCTTACATCTATACAATAGAAAACAGAATAGCAATATTCTAGAATTGAAATAGAGCAGAGTAGAAAAAATAGAGAATAGATGAAACTTGTTTTAATCCAGCAATAAGCAATATTCATCCAAGAATACACAATCTTATTTGAGGGAGCCAGCTGGAATACATGATTTATTTCGCTAAAAAATTATTTTTGAACAAAATGTTCTCATTTTTAGTATCTATTAAGGTTGTAGTCGATATATATGTAATTTTATAAATAGCATATTGATAATTTTAATGATAATGCAATCTAGAAAACATTTATTACTAATTAGAACTTTATAGGCTCAAGAATATTTTTATAATAATCTTTGATGATCTTTAGTTGCAGAAACATATAATAGGGTGATCAATAAAATATATTGAAGTATGCAACTCCAGGATAAAATTACCTGAGGAAGTAGAATGAAAATACAAGACTAAAAAGAAACAAGAGCGATATAAAGTTTCCTACTGGGGAAAAAAGTGTGTTTTACAGGAATGGTGGTTGGCAAAAAAATCACTGCAGTGTCTACATTTCATCGGATACATTTAAAAAGTGGTATTACATTTTGTTTTTTAAATATCAGTATTATACTACACTTACCATCTTGATAATGGTGAAAATTTTAGATATCAGGTATATGTGAGATATTACATGTTTAATAAAATTCTTTTAAGGAATACAAGGAAAATGTTTGAAGATCCCAAAAGTATAGAAGCCTTAGCTGACAGTGCTGAGAAAGTATTGTGTTTACCCTATAATGTCAAATATTTCAAATGCATCCACTAAAATTTTTAATTAAACATTAAAATGATAAAATTCTGATAATTCTTGAGATTTATTCTTCTATTCCAGAAGTTCAAACTGTGATGACAATTTTTGCTTCATGCCTACGAAAAAGGATTTTATGTTTAGTCATTCAGCATTTGGTCAAATACAGGTTTGGTGCATATCTAAAAAGGATAGTCATGTCTGGAAAAAGTAATATAGAGACCTTTTAAAAGTCATTTACTGCTTACTGTAGGTTAGTTTATCCCATATTAAGCTGATAGACAATAAGCACATTTATGGTAATTTAGGGGTGAGGGTGGGAGTTGGGAAGAGCTGGGAAGATGAGTGGAAGTAAGAGAGCATACAAATGGAGCCAAAATAAAGCAGAAGAGTTTTACAATCACCCGAGCAAGTATTTGTCAACTACCAAGGGCTAACACAATGTATTATACTACAGTTTATTCTATTTGACTTGGCATTTTTTTAGCCATAGTTTGTCATCATTGGAATTTTAGTAGCTTACATATCTACAGTTTTGCAGTTCACCAACGGTTGTCACATACATCATCTCTACTTCTCCATCACTCTTCCGGGTCATATAGAAAAGGGTACGTCAAGATCTGCCTAGCCCCAATTTAGAAGGGAACACAATAAAATATTCCCCATTCTCAGAAGTGCCCATTTCTCTTCACATCTTATTTTATAGTTGAAATCAGTTCTTTATTCAAAATGTGCAGACTTCAATTTTATAAGGCCCTAGTTTTATTAATTTAACAATGGGACCTTTCTTCTTTTCAGTGTTCCATAAAAATAAATTCTAACATCTGAATCCCCCTTGGAAAGCAAACAGGATGATGCACCACTGTTGATAAAATATTTTCTATCCCTCAGGATAAAATTAAATAAGAATGTTCATCAAAGAGAGATCATTTTCTTAGACAACAACATAAGTTAATTGGGTTTATATTCTAGATGTTGAATGAACTAAGAAATAGTAATTATATATTACATACGTTGTTATACCCAATGAACAGCCCTTTTTAAAATAATAAACATAAGAATGCCTATACAAATCAAAAGTGAATCTTTCAAGCAATGGAGAGGTTGCTCCCAAACTTATTTTATTTAAAATTCTGTGTCAGATTTCTTTTCCGTGTTTCAGTGAAGAGCCAGTTAGGATGAATCTTGGGTGAATAATAGATGTTGTGCTCCCTAGATTACCAAAACACATTTGGGATATGGATTTACATTAATACCTCCTTTTAAAAATGCAAGAATATTGGTTTATTTCATCAAAACATGTAATTTATTTTATATTTTCATGAAAATAGTTTTAAAACTGATTAATGACCTGAGCTAGTGGTAGCCTCAAACTACTATTTTTCAGGAATTTAGAAAATTTGGGAAAGTGGATAAAATAATACCTATAGTCATGAAAATTATCTGGAATTGATTTTTTTTGTGCTGGAAGTAGTTAATATGTTACAAAAATAAATGATTGGCAGTTTACTTTCACTGCCCATCAGATGAAATAAAAACCAGTGAGCCCGAGCAAGAACAGGGTTAAAAGAATCGAGGGCTCAGACTCCCATTCTGCCCTCCTCCTTTCTGCACCGTAATGAGAAATCAACTGCCCCAGCCAGTCTTGATCCTGCTTTTCCTCCTCCTTCCCAGTGATGCTTCAGCTGCTGCAGAACCGTAAGCACTATTTCCAGAAACTTATATTGTCCTCTTTTTTCCCATTGTATTATCTCTTTGATCTGTGTTTCCTAATTCCCTACACAATTTTCTGCTGTCAAAGGGACCAGGAAGGATCAGCAAGTCATTACTACTCACATGGAAAGAGACATCCTCCAATTTCAGGAAGCTCACAGACATAAGGCAGCAACATCTATGGAACATTTACCAAAAAAGAATATAGAATTCCTACCCAAAAAGGGATACATTTTTTATTGATTCATAAAATGGATTGCACGTCATGACAATTGTGAAATGACTCAGTACCTGTGTTTTCCTCAAGTCAGGGATTGCCAGGATGAATGTATGCTCAACAGACAAGCCAGGATTTGTGTGTCAGTTCACTCAATCCTTTGGCACACCTTTAGGAGCTGGCATTAGGTCTTCGGAATCTACAGATTAACAAAATTCAGACGCTGCCCTCAACATCTCACAGTATGGAAAAGTAGAGAGATGGTGCACAGAGAATGAACTATAGAAGAAAAACAGAAGCAGGCATTGCAGGATTCTGTCAGAATACTTTCAAAGAAAGCTCCCTCTTCATGAGGCCTGATGGAAGAGAGAGGGCTTCACCAAATTCTGCACAGAGAAAGTCACTTTTGAGATAAGTCTTATGAAGCAAACAGAAGTTTCCAGGTAGTCAGGGACACTCAGGAAGAGAGAGAAGAGTGTGCACAGGTACAGCATCCCCAGATGTAGCGTGTCTGGGTGACTGTGAGAGGCAATTGGTGAGAGGAGAGTGGTATTTTCTTCCGGGTGTCTATGGCAGTATGTCTGGTGATTAGCCTCGCTCAGTTTGCCTTGTCTCCATCACCAAAGAGCTAAAGAAAGAAAACATATTTTTGCTCCCATGGTCGTAGTGCAAAGCAATTCAGTTTCTCCCCAGGTATTAAATGTTATATTTTTCCTAGTTTCCTGGAACAAAGAGATTTGTAGTAACATTCATGCAAAACCCAAGACCACATGCAGAGAGGTCCTTAATGCTTTCAATGATGATTTGTTGGTTGATTCACATTTTGAAATTTTGAAATTTTTATCCAAAATACATAACAACTCATGGATTGCTTACCCATGGCTATTGACAGGTTTTCTAATATTATGTGGGTGAGTATTTCCACAACAGAAGAGAAGCATATCTGGGGTTTAATTTGTGATTTTCTCAGTTCCTCAGATCTTTTGGGTTGGCCTTTGGAGAATACACTCCTGCTGAAATCTGTCTCTGTTCTATGATTGGTGACAAAAGCAAAAATTACTTAGAAAATGCCCATAATAATGATGTCTTTTTGACCCCTCCATAGTTAATCTGGACTTCTCCCCTCCACAGGCAGTACCTAGTGCTGGTCCCATCGCACCTCTACACTGGAGTTCCTGAAAAGGCCTGTGTCATCCTTAATCACCTGAATGAGACGGTGGCACTGAAAGTAACTCTGAGGTACGAAATGCAGAACAGTCCCCTCTTCACAGACCTGGTGACGAAGAGGAACTATTTCTACTGCAGTTCCTTCACGGTCAGTACTACTCCTTGAAATAAGGGAGCTGGAAAGAGAAAGAGCATATTATATTAGCTGATACCTTTGGTTCTGATCCTTTGAAAATAAAAATTCATAATGAAAGAAAAATGAGAAATACAGAGTGAATCTCAATTTACATTTTCTTTTTTTTTTTTGAGACAGAGTCTCGCTCTGTCACCCAGGCTAGAGTGCAGTGGCATGGTCTCGGCTCACTGCACTCCACCTCCCGGGTTCATGCCATTTTCCTGCCTCAGCCTCCCAAGTAGCTGGGACTACAGGCGCCCGCCACCATGCCCAGCTAATTTTTGTATTTTTAGTAGAGATGGGATTTCACCATGTTAGCCAGGATGGTCTCGATCTCCTGACCTTGTGATCCACCCACCTTGGCCTCCCAAAATGCTGGGATTACAGTCATGAGCCACCGTGCCCGGCCTCAATTTAGATTTTAAGAATGGAAGTTCTACTGAATATGCTCACATGATATTTACAAACAAGTGTCATGCATAAAATTTAACAGTAGTTACAGAAAGGATTTAATCTGATCTTAAATTTCTGAGGTAAATAATATTCATGCCATTACAGATAGAAACACTGAAATTTATAAAGTCAAATAACTTATATAAGATCTCACCAATGGTTGATAGTGGATGTATTATCCTTTTAATCTTTTACTACTTAAGGTATTAATTGTTTAATCATACATGACTACCACAAATAATAACATAAAATTTTTTTTGAGACAGGGTCTCTTTCTGGCACCCAGGCTGGAGTGCAGTGGTGCCATCAAGGCTCACTGCAACCTTGGCCTCCCAGGTTCAGTTGATCCTCCCACCTCAGCCTCCGAGTAGCTGATAGTATAGCTGGTCTTGAACTCCTGCGCTCAAGCAATCTGCCCACCTTGGCCTCCCAAAGTGCCGGGACTATAGGCATGAGCCACTGTGCCTGGCCGTATAATATATAATGTTGTTGACCTTTGAAAAATAAAATTTAATTATTATTTTAATATCACCCTTTTGCTGTGAAAATGTAAGCATCCCATTTCAGTCATAACTGGCTTGAAAGAATTAGCTCATCTTATTGCAATATTTTCTCCTTCAATCATGTTACTGTCATGTTACAACATCATAATAATCCACTTTTAAAACAAGGAGCATAATCCTTGACTTTGTCCCTTACTAATTCTCAGGGACCAACCAGGAAGACAGAAACTCCTAATGGCTGAGAAATTCAGAAATAAGTCTGGGCAGATTCTTCAGCTCATTTCTGTTTTACAGATTCCAGAATTACCATCTTCCTGGGTGGTCATTGCTGTGGAGGTAAAGGGGGCGACTCTGCATTTCACAAAGAGCAAATCAATCCATATAACTACAGCAGAGAACCTAGTCTTTGTCCAGACAGACAAATCCATATACAAACCAGGACAAACAGGTATGAGGAATCAAATGAGCAAGGGGAACTTTGGGAGAGGGGAGGAGCTTCTTTATTACTTTATTCTGCAATCCTGGGAATTCAGGCATGCTGTTACTACCCCAGGCTCCACTGAGAGATTTCACAGGAAAATACCTCTGTTTCAGTGAAATTCCGTGTTGTCTCTATGGATGTCAATTTCCACCCTTTGGATGAAATGGTGAGTCTCGTAACGACGGGTGACGGTTGAGGGAAAATATAAGGCCTATTCTTTTAGGAAATTTAAGACCAATTAAAGAGGTATTTTAAACCCACCACAGGAAGATCTCATAAGGATATCTCTGCTAGAAGAATAAGGGAGGTCAGAATCAAGGCACTCGATAAACCGCATTCTTAAAATGAATTCAGTATGCAGTTGAAGTTGTCCTTTTAAAGATTCTAGTTACTTTCATTAAATAAATGTGTGAATTTGATTTCCCTCTTAAACAAATATCATCTGTGAAATAATAATAAGCTTATTATTCGGACCTTTTTATCTAAATAGGTTTCCTCAATTGTATGTTATTTAACAATAGGGAAGTCATGACTTCTTGAAAGATGTATGTCCCAAGCTAAACATATAAAGTGCTGTGAACCAAATGGGGTATTTCCTCATTTGGAATATACAGACTCACCTCCTCTGGCCCATATACTCTGTCAGTGCTGGTGTCTTGGTTTTCTCCTTCTATATTCTACCACGTGCTCATACTATCTTTTTTTCTTTCCAGTTTCCAGTGGTTTATATTGAGGTAAGTGGTATATTGTACATTACAACTGGAATGAGGACTCTCTACAAGTTACGTTAAATTGCATCTGTCCCTTCCCTCATCATTTCACCAAAGCTAAACAAATACTGTTTTTCTGTCCACCTTAAATTCTAAGTGGATAAGATGTAAATGCAGGAACATTTCTTGAGATGACTCGTCCAATATTTCTGACCAAAATAAACATACATAATACCAAAAAGAGGCATCAGTATGAAATGTTATCTGTAATATCTCATAGCTAGCAAACTTTTTGCCCTTATCTCAGGCTGGAATCCCTATAAAACTTTGTTAATACCTTTGGGCCAATTTACCAACCATCTGTGATACAGCTGCCTATGTCGTTCTTACCTGCTAAGCTGCTCTTCTACTCAAAGTTATATATTTCAATTGTTTCTATGAACTCATCATATTTTCACCTATAGGACCCCATGAAGAACCGAATTTTCCAAAGGCAAGGTCTCAAATTGCAAGGGGGACTCAACCAACTCTCTTTCCCGCTATCAGTGGAGCCCATTCTGGGTTCCTACAAGATCATGCTGCAGAAGGAGTCAGGGAAGAAAATAGAGCGCTCATTTGAGGTGAATGAATATGGTAAGAATGCTCTATGTGTAAGGCATTTATAACATCAGAGTATTTAAGATTAGATAATTTTCACATATAGGTAAGAATCAAAGGTCTAGCATACAATAGTTGAAAATTAGCAAGCTTTTAAATTTACCCATATATTTGCTAAGTGCTTTTTATGCACTACCTCATTTAATTCTCACAATGCCCCTCTGGGGCAGATACTATTATTATTCCCATTTTGCAAATGAGCGTATCAGTACTGGAAAAGTTAGTAACTTAAAAAAATCACAGACTCATGGCCCGGCGCGGTGGCTCAAGCCTGTAATCCCAGCACTTTGGGAGGCCGAGACGGGCCGATCACGAGGTCAGCAGATCGAGACCAGCCTGGCTAACACGGTGAAACCTCGTCTCTACTAAAAAAATACAAAAAACTAGCCAGGCAAGGTGGCGGGTGCCTGTAGTCCCAGCTACTCGGGAGCCTGAGGCAGGAGAATGGCGGGAACCCGGGAGGCGGAGCTTGCAGTGAGCTGAGATCCCGCCACTGCACTACAGCCTGGGCGACAGAGCGAGACCCCGTCTCAAAAAAAAAAAAAAAAAAAAAAAAATCACAGAGTCATTAAGGGGTAAGAAAGATTTGAATTGATACTCAAACATAACTTGTTAACCAATACTTTGTGTCAGCTACATACACTATATATCTGTTTTTTATATTTTATAACTGAAAGTATTTCCTGGGGTTATTGTATGGTTGTCTATAACCTACACCTACACTACTCTAATCAACTACGATTCCTAAACCATATAATTTAGTAATCAACTAAACTATAGTTCAACTAAGTATAGTAATCAACTAAACTTTAACACACTTGATTTAGTCAGTACTCAACCATAGTTGATTACTAAGTCAGACATTGAAGCCATCTTATTAGTTATCAGTTACGTGAATTTTGTAATGTAAATTAAATATTTTATGCCATGACTGAGAAGTCCTATCACAAAACGTGGTTCCCAAAATTCATCAGAACTGCCATCAAAATCACAGAATAGGATTGTATTATAGGAATAACACCTTACGAAACTGTGAGAGAAGCTAGAAAAGTAAGAGGCCATCAGGAGGAGTTGACAGATGAGAGAAAATTACGAGCCAGTTCTGAAGCATGATTAGGGGTGTATAAATGTGAGCTTGCAAAGGTCTGGGAAGCCAGGAACCCTCAGCTGCCCAAGTGCACCAACCATGCAGAGGAGCTGACAGAAGAATCTATGGAAGATTATTACCTCTGCACTCCACGTAGCTACCACTTTAGTAGGCTTGTAGCCAAGTGTCAGATGGTAGGCCTGAGACCTCTGTTAGTCAGCAGGGCTAGCATTTGGGAAGAAGAGCTCAGCATAGGGAGGGAAAGAATAAGAACACATTGCAACCTATTGGTCCTGCTTTACCACATTAACTGTGATGATCTTCAGGGACTAATCATGCTGCCTTCCCTCTATCTGGGAAATCTTGCACAAATTCAGAGAAAGAGAGGCTATGAAATGTACTATCAGGTTAACCAAGTGAACGTAGCACAGACTGCTCATGGTAATGAATGACTTCTCCTTCTCAATACTGTCCCTATTGTAGCTGAAGTCATTTCATGTGATCACGTGTTAAAGGTTCTGTCATAGCATCTACTGCTAATACTTGCAAGATCTCTGGCCCACTCTCACCTTTTTTTTAATCTTTTTTATTAAAACAGTTTTGCCTAAATTTGAGGTCCAAGTAAAAATGCCCAAGGTTATTGGTTTTCTAGACGAAGAATTTGTGGTAACCACCTGTGCCTTGTGAGTTGCATTTTTTTTTCTGTCTCATTTCTATTTGCATACTCTATCTGAGGGGAGGTATTGTAAATAACAGTTACTAAACTTGGAAGTATTTTAATTAGGAGAGGAATAACTCTCTTTGTAGCTTGCCTCATAGCAGGGAGTAGGGACGGCAGCAGATGACACATCTGCTAATTGTAAAATCATTTACTGGACATTTGAAACGTGCCAGACAATGTTCTAAGTGCCTTGTGCTTACTAACATTTTTATTCTGTAAGTAATCCTGTGAGATGGGGAGGATTATTATCCTCAATTTACAATGGGGAAACTATAACATTTAGAGAATAAGAAATTTGCTCACATTACTGCAGATAGTAAATGGTAGACTGGAATTTAAATCCAATGGTCTGGAACCAGACCCCAAACTCTTCACCACTATTCTATATTGGTTCTGCAATTTAAATAGCAATCTAGCTTTATGAAGCATTTATGTATCCTAGACTCAGTGCTCAACTGAATCTAGGCCATCCAACTAAGGATCTCATGCTCATGCCTTCTGTGTCCAATTACCTCCCTTTTCTTCACTGCTTCTAATTAAACTATGGAAAGACACGGGAAATAGTTGGGAGGAAGCTAGGCTCAAGTCTTGGATGCACATGACAGAATTAAAAATCCATATTGTAGTTATTTCTTCCTTCGATTGCCTTTTAGTGCCTTTTAGTGCACTACAGCATCCTCCACACACACGAGATGAGTGTATGTCCCCTCTTGCTTTTGCAAGCAGCATGAGCAACATGTTTTCATCCTTCTCACTAGACTCAGTGCTTTAAATTTTTCATCAGAGGGAAAGCCTTTTGATCCAGATTTGAAGATTCCAAAAGTAATTGAAATTTAGTAGATGATTTATGACTTTATCAGCACTTAAAGGAATTCAGGGGGAAAAAGAACCATAAAAAGAAGCAGCTTGGGGAACTGACCCTACACCTTATCTCCCCCATCATTTGGGTTAAAGCAATAGGTTTCAAACATCAGTGTTCATCAGAATCTAAGGGGTGAGGAGTGTGCTTACTTAAAACGCAGATTCTCTGGCCCCATGTCCAAAGATTCCAATCATACATCTGAGGAAAGTCTCAGAAATCTGCATGTTAACATGTATCCCAGATCATTTCAATGTTGGTGGTCCACAAAACACTTTTTTGAGAGACCACAAATTAGTTATGGCTTTGTGTCATATCCTTCTATCATATTAGGCAGAATCAAACTGAGTCATTATGTATAACATTTTTGTTTTATAGCTACTATTTTCCATCTAACTTCTCATTTATTTTCTTAAAGTGCTTATAAATCAAGGATAACGCAGAAATACACTCTCTACATAGTCTTAATATGTTGCCCTAAAACAATGTAGGAGGTGTTGTCAAAGCTGGAATCATGACCTAGATAATCTGACAGCTGAGAAAGAGGGAAATAGGACCATCTTACACTAAAACTGCAGCTAAGAGGGAAGAAAGCTCTGAGAAAAACTAAATCGGTAATTTTCCATTTGGAGTTGTTTCAAAAAGATTCTTCCAGTACTTTTTCTTAGAGTTATGGACAATTAAGATGCAGTCTCTCAGAATAAGTGTTTATAAAATGCAAATAATATGGAAGGTAATACAATTGCTTAAGGTGGATGTATGAATGGATCAAATCAGTTGAAGAAACATCAGTATTATTTATATCAAGTAGCTTTTTGCATGGCCACCTTATTGTTACAGGTACACATATGGAGAGCCTGTCCCTGGTATGGTGACACTTAGTGTATGCAGAAAACGTTCATTATACTGTTTCGGCTGCCACAACACACATTCACGAAGTATCTGCGAAGAATTCAGTCAACAGGTACGTGGAAATCACTCTCCTCAGGACACTAAAACCAAGGTTTTCTCTTCTCATGGATTACAATAATGAATACAATACAACAGAGAATAATGTTTGAAATACCCATCAAGCAAAATGGTGGAGTGGGGGAAAAATTGTAAGAAGGTCTGGCAGTGTTAAGGGCTCACTTGAGGGTTGAGTTCATGGGTGTCTAGTGGTATTTATTTGGTTAGTTTGGTAATTTCCTTCCAACAGCAATCAAAATGCCAGATATAAGGGCATAAAAGGACATGGAAGGATCCAAAGTTGGCTTTTATCGAACAGAAAACAGAAAAATGTGTGTGGCAGGTGTTAGGAATTTGGCTAGTGGGAGAATCAAACGGCATGGCATGGAAAGTCAACTGCGCTGGAAGAATGTTAAACAAGTACAAGGCTGAAGAAAGGAAGACTTCGAAGGACAATGGATTAGAAGCCCAAAACATGTCAAGGAAGAAGCGGAATAAGAATAATTAAGGGAAACAGCTGAAAGTAGAATGTGATATATTAAAAAATAAAAGGCAAAAATTACTGATTCCAGAGGCAGAGTATGCAAACAGTCCAGGATGTGGCAGGATGAGCAGATGCTGTAGGGGTGATGCAGGGCAGGTAAGCCCCCACATGGGGGTTTAGCCCAAGAAAGTTCTTTTCTTCACCCGGGAAAGAATTCAAGGGCGAGCCAGAGGTGTTAGAGACAACAACGTTGACTGAAGCAGCAGTGTACAGCAGCAGCAGAGGTACTATAAGCAGTGTGCCCACAGTAGCAGCTCAAAGGAGTACTCTAGTCATATGTACACCCATTTTTAGTTACATGGAAATTAAGAGGCAGATTACGCAGAGATTTCCAGGAAAAAGGTGGTAACTTCTGAGCTGTCAGGCCATTGCCATGGAAAAGGGCATTAACTCTGGGTGTTGCCATGGCAACGGTAAACTGACGTGGCACACTGGTAGGCGTGTTTTATGGAAAGCAGCCTCCCCTGCATCTCTGTTTTAGTAAGTTCCCTCTTTGGTCCAGTGTCTGAGACCTGCTTCCAAAGTTCAGTCCCACCTCTTACCTCAAGGTTATGGAAAAGAAAGTTATCAAAGCTGCAGAGAGCAAATGAATGAGAGGCCAGAATAACAAATATAATAATGAACACCAAGGCAGACACTGATAAGCAAGATACCATAAGAAGAATCTAGCTGCCCAAATCTGTAATGTATCAGGGAGACTAGTATTAACTTCTATTTTCAAGTGAGTCATGACATCTATATAAAAATAAATATGATTCAATTTTATTATGCAATGAAGATTTTCATATAAATAAATTTAAAATGAAAACAAATCTTTATTAAAACATGTACCCCAACATTTAGTTTGAGAACTTGGTTATGGCGAGGATTCATCTATTTAAAAAATGTATATATTCCTATTAATATCCTAGATATTGAGAATATACAGTTAAGAACGTAACAATCCTGGCTGGGTGCAGTGGCTTACACCTGTAATCCCAGCACTTTAAGAGGCTGATGTGAGAAAATCGCTTGAGCCCGGGTGTTTGAGACCAACCTGTGCAATATAGTGAGACCCCCGCCTCTGTAAAAAAATTTAAAAACCACCAGTGTGGTGGCACATACCTGTCGTCCCAACTACTTGGGAGGCTGAGGTAGGAGGATCACTTGAGTCGAGGAGGTTGAGGCTGCAGTGAGCCGTGATCATGGCCACTGCACTCTAGCCTGGGTAACAGAGTGAGACTCCGTCTCAAAAAAAAAAAAACCAACAACAACAACAACAAAACACATAGCAATCCTTAGTCAGTATTTAGGTAATGGTGGTTATGAAAGCCTTCTCAGAATAGGTTATGTCTGAGTTAAGTTTTTGGCTAAGGTAAGAATGGGAGAAAGAAAATTATCATTTGAGGAACAACATATGCAAAGAGATAGAATTACAAAATATCATGGCACGTTTGGAAAACGCTAGAAAGTTTCATATGGCAGAAATGGAATCCGTTTTCAGAAAAGAGGGGAGAAACCAAAGGTTGATAATGAATAAATCAATGATGAATGAAGAAACTTTATGTCATTCTTGGGCTTGGGAAAAGACAAGCACCAAAAGGATGGTCAGAACATTTGTTACATATATTTTTATGGCCAATAAAAAAGTTCTCATAAATTGACAGCAGACTTTTTAAGTAGCATATTGGAAGACCCGAGAATTCTCTTTCTTTCTCTTCAGACAGACACTGAAGGATGTTTCACACAACTCGTAAAAACTAAAATATTTCAGCTGAGACGAAAAGGGTATGACATGACAATACATGTGGAAGCCAAGGTCAAAGAGAAGGGAACTGGTTTGTATTATTTTTAAGTATTTATTAATGTGATACATATTTATCAAACTTCCATTCCATGTAAAACACTTTATAGTTTCTGGAGATTATGAAAATAACATGGTCCCTGCCCTCAAGGAATTAGGCATCTAAAAACAGAAATTAGGTGTGTCTGTGCACATAGCCATAATAAAATTTGTACAAGAAATACAAAAACGAGGGCCAAGTGAGTATGAAGAGAGGTAATTAATTCTAGCATACCTTCTAGATCCCAAAGAAAACCTTATGGCTAAAATAGCATTTCAACTGATTTATATAGGGTAGGTAATACTTTGAAAGATTAATGATGAAAAGGGAAAACGTGATGAGCATCAAAAACTGTGTTTGATCTCAGAAGAATCTGAAAATGGAGGCTGAGAAAAGTAAATCATACACTAAAGAGCTTAGATTTATTCTGAAAAGCTGGAATATCTTTCAATATATTTGAGAAGAATAATCTAAATAAATTGATGTTCTTAAAAGATAAGTCTAGCAGAACTGAAGAGCATAGGGTAGATGAAAAAATGTGCTACAATGTGGTAAGTCAGAAGATTAATCAAAGATGACCCCAAAGATTCCAAATTTGGGGTGTGGGAGATGGAAATGCCATTAACCAAGATAATGAGTCAATGAAAAAGAACTGTTGTGATGAGATGTGTTAAAGATAATTAACTATAACTTGGAATATCAAAACGGAAGTGAATGTATTTAGCTGATAATTTTAAAAGAGAGCCAGAGTTAAATTAGGACCAGAGATGTAAATCTAAATCCATTCTCATTGTGTCTATGTCCTCTTAAGAGTGAGTGCAAATGCTCTGAAAGGAGCTCTTTTAGCACTGCTAAATTTAGGATAGAGACAGAACAAAGAGGTGTCCAAGGACAGAAACAACTGCATTTAGCAGAGAGTAACAAATAAATCAGCATAATTAAATAAGAAGTCAGAGAGCTGAGGAAAAACAAAGAGGAGAATTTTTATTTTATTTTATTTTTTTATTATTATTATACTTTAAGTTCTAGGGTACATGTGCATAACGTGCAGGTTTGTTACATATGTATACTTGTGCCATGTTGGTGTGCTGCACCCATCAACTTGTCAGCACCCATCAACTCGTCAAAGAGGAGAATTTTTTACAAGCAGGAAGTTTCAGTGGTACTTAGTGTGGAGTACTACCGAGAGTTCATGTACAATGAAGTCGGAGATGAGAATTCTATATGGAGGGCAAGTAAGGAATCTTTTAAGACTTTGATAGCACTGTGTTTTTGATAAGAACAAGATACAGAGTACACATCATTGAATGGAAAAGCACCAGGTGTTCACTATCCTTTGGATAGCTCATGCAGGGAAACGACATGTCTTTCTGGAAATAAAGTTTGTATTAGAAATTCAAGCATATTTTGGGCCAGTGTGATTATGAAGAATCTAACCATGTACAGAAAGTTGTGGAGGGAGAGCAGGGATGTGAGACAGGGAAAAACAAAGATGGAGCAAGATCATAGAGGAGATGAGAAAATATAGAACATAGGTAGAAAACCAGAGGAATGAGGGATGGTGGATACCAATAATGTTTCATGTGAGGGTGAAGCTAATGTCAAGTTGCTGATCAAATAGCTTGTAAGTGTGGGAAACTCTGGCAAGAATAAAGAAAACAGAATGTGGATGGCATTTTGTTATGATGAAGTGAGGCTGGGGAGGAAGTAGGAGGTGAGTTTTTAATACATAGAATGGTTCAACTTCATTTTTTTTCAGGATTGGAATTAACTGGGCATGGATCATGTGAAATCACAAATACCTTAAGCATACTGAGATTTACTAAAGTAGATTCACGTTACAGAAGTGGACTCCCCTGGTATGGACAGGTAAAAAAAAATTTTTTTTTAACATAATCACAATTTGGGGCATGAGGTTTTTAAGAAAATGAAGTTTTAAATCACAAAATCAAAATTTATTTTAAAAAGTAATATTTCAAATAGGAAAAAAGTACAGCAGATTATAATTTAAAAAGCAAATATAATCACAAAATCCAGAAAAATAAAGCATGTTTTATTAACTTCCTAACACACCTCTGTAATACATTTGTGTAGTTCAGCTGCATACTCTGATTGTCTCTTTATAAACAATGATTTTGTAACATAATTTTTATGGGAAGAATTCAAACATACTCTTTCACCTAGATGATTGAATTTTTTATTACTGGTAGTTTTTAAAGTTGTTTTCCATTTCAAAGTTTCATATAGATATCAATATTGGTAAATTGTAGAGCCAATAATTTAGTAAGCTATCCATTTTCTTTCATATAAGAGATGCAAGATTTCTAGGTATTTTAAATTATCTTTTGTAGTAACTAGTTTTTGAACTAACAGTTCATGGGCAAACGTTTCAAGCTATATTTTGAATTTTATATCTGATATTTTATACTTGAATTTTAGATTTTCTTCATTTATCCTAGTATTTCATATTAAATTATCAAGAAATTAATAAATATATAGATATAGTTTCATATGGCCATTTCAGGTAGAGAGAAGATTATGAGAAAAACTGATGACTTGATGGGTGAGTATGACATGGTCAGAAATGTAAGATAAAAGGGAGACTGTCTAAGGCTCTAGGTATGAAAGAGTTTTTCGAGAGCAAAGCACTAAAAAGCAGCCAGTGTGATGACAGCTTAGGTTAAAGACATGACCAAACTGACTGAATAATTGCAGGCAAGCAAGAACAGCTATTAAGGTCTTTTGAGATATGGTAAGAATTTTGGATTGAGAAGTGAAGAAAGAAGAAGTTTTAAGAAAGAGAGTAACATGATCAGGTTAGCTCAGGCTGTATAGAATGGTTTAAACAAGAATGAAGCAGCAAGGAAATGCAGAAGATTAAATAGAAAGCTGCTGGAAACCAGATGGGGAAAATATTGTGGTTTTAACTAGAATGGTAGCAGCAGATTTGGAGAGAAGCAGATAGAATCAATATATATTTGATGGGAGATGGGGAGAGGAGATAGCACTTGACAATAAGTTTGAGATAAGCACTGAAAGCGAGAAAATGACTCATTAAAAAAAACCCCACTCCTCAGTATTCCTGCATCAGTTATCTGATAGATGGAAGAACCATATACTGAAAGAGAGAACACTGGGGGTGGAGAAAGTTTGGGAAGGTAGTGTAATGATCCCACTTTTTGATATTCTCAATTTGAGTGCCCATGAGATCTCCAAATAGAACTATTCAAGATTTTGAGATCTGTTGCATAACAGGATGATTATAGTCAGTAATAATATATTGTACATTTCAAAATAATAAATAAATTACAAATGTCTCATCTGAAAAAGTGGTAAGTGAGGTGATATATATGTTAGTATATTTAATCATTCCACATTGTATACATATGTAGAGACATCACATTGTACCCAGGAAATTTATGTAATTATGATTTGTGAATTTAGAATAATCATGGAAAATAAACTGCCATTTAGCTTTCAAACTAATTTTTAAAAAGAAGTATTAAAAAGAAAAATCATAGTTTAGAGTTCAGAAAACAAGTCTCATTTTCAGATTCTAAGATCATCAGTAAATGACAGGGAGGGACCTGGAGGTAAACATGACAGAGTGGAAGATGTTATTGCCATATGACACTTTAACCAACTATGACTTTTATATCTCTAGGTTCTTCTAGTCAATGAAAACCATCAGCCAATCACCAACAAAACTGTAGATGTTCATGTGAATACTAGATACTATTTCAGTGCAACTACTGATGAGCGTGGCTTGGTGAACATTTCCATGGACACCACCAACTACGTATCACCTTTTCTCACAGTTTCAGTAAGTGGAAAGGGGCATCTGGGACCAAAAAGATAGAGATTATTGTGGCCAGGATAATTTAAAGATATTTGAGAAGCACGTGAACTCTAGGAGTTAAAAAAAAAAAGTGATAAAGAGTAAAATGTAAATTAAACAACATGGAGACCTAAATTATAAAAACGGAAAAGTCTGCCAGAAATCTTTTACTTGTAGGTAAACTCTGTTGACAATATGATTTAGGTTCAAGAGACATTGAATAGATCATCTTGATATTCCTTTGAAAAATTGAATATTTTTATAATTCTAATATAAGTAAGATCTTGTTTGGCTTCTTTGGCATACTACTATTTTCGTTCTGTGTTGAATATTCAAATATTCTTATGCAATTTGCAGCCATAGCGTGTTAAGAAAAAGTAATTGACCTTGTTTATGAATGAATACCATCTACTAAATCAGTACAGCATAAGCTTAAATGATCTCAAGGGGAAGCAGTTTATAGATTATGCTATATTTAAGAAAGCAGCCTTCTTATATGGCTTTATTATATTGCTTTATGTATATACATAAAAATAAATACATATAATATACATAGTTTTATATATTTTTGCAAGCATATATATAATAGATATATATAAAACAGCTTATTTATTCTTCCATTAGGTCAAATACAAAGAGAGTAACAGTTCTTTTGATTACTGGTGGCTTGCTGAATTTCATAAGCAAGCATCTCATACTGCAAAGCATTTTTTTTCCCCAAGCAAGAGTTATATTCACCTCAAACCTACTATTGGTACTTTGACCTGTGGACAAACCCAGGAGATTCAAGTACACTATATCCTGAATAAACAGATTCTCAAGGATGAAAAAGAATTAACCTT
>NW_012102576.1:546666-551513 GCF_000951045.1 Mandrillus leucophaeus | reverse complement strand
TATTCTTTTAAATAATAATGAATATATTTCCCTCTGTCTTCAGATTAAAGCAAGAGGAAAAATCTCCCAATCAGGAAGCCACGTGTTATCCATTGAACAGGGAAACAGTAAGTATTTTCAAGATTTCCTTTTTCTTTCCTCCCTCA
Source organism: Mandrillus leucophaeus (assembly GCF_000951045.1). NCBI lineage: Eukaryota > Metazoa > Chordata > Mammalia > Primates > Cercopithecidae > Mandrillus > Mandrillus leucophaeus. The sequence goes on along the minus strand of NW_012102576.1, from coordinate 551,367 downwards.
TCTTGTCAAATTCTGAACAATTTAGCAATTTGGAGCTATTTTCACATTAGAAGAAACAGTCATCAACCTCTTCATCCAAAGATGAAGAAGCTGATGTAATAGGATGACATACTGGGTTCGCTTTAGCCCAGTTAAAATTTTTTCTTCTTTTATATAGCATTTCTACATTTTAAATTTTATTCCTAAACTAATATATATTCATTTTATGTCTTAAATGTCTTTAAAATGCAGAAAATAATTGAAAAATATGGAAAATAACCACAGAAAAATTTTACTTTGTGTGCTTGTATATGCATTGCCTATGACTACTGAAATAGATTATCACAAATTTATGGGCTTAAAACAACACTTCTAATTCTTTGTTTTAGTGCCTTACAATACCACTTCTGTCTTCTAGTTCTGGAGGTCAGAAGTCTCACTAGGCTAAACTCAAGGTGTCAGGACTGCATTCCTGCTGGAGCTTGAGGGCAGACTGTTTCCTTGCCTTTTCCAGCTTCTAGAGACCTCTTGGATTCTTTGGCTTGTGGTTCCTTTCTCTATCTTCAAATTCAGCCACATACCATCTTCAAATCTCTCTCACCTTCCTGTCTTCCTCCTAGAAAGATCCTTGTGATTACATTGGGCCCACTTGGATAATCCAGAATAAACTTCACACCTCAAGATCCTTAATTTAATCACTTCTGCAAAGGCCCTTTTGCCATATGAAGTAACATATGCAGAAGTTTTGGAAATTGAATAGCTTCAGGGGCCGTTATTCTATTTACCACAATCTTCCCATTGGCCCCAGAGATTCACATTCATCCGTCATACAGAGTGCATTCACTCTATCCATCATTGGTAGAAGCCTCAATCCATTACAGCATTAACACAAGATTAAAAGCTCACAGTCTCATCAGCTCAAAAGTTCCAAATCTCAACATCTCAATCATCTAAATTAGGTGTTAATGAGGTCCTGGACATAATCCATCCTAGGGCAAAAAGGGTCATTAGTCCTAAGAAGTGCTGAAATCTGGCTGGGAAAACAGCGTAGTTTTAACACCTGGGAATAATCCTCTTTAGTTCATTTCTCTGTCCTCTGGGCTCAAGAATCCATTCATGGAATCATTCACCCTTTTTCATGAAGGATGCGTTTGCAGCTGAATTGTTTTATCAGACCTTGTTTCCTGCTTGCATAATTTGAGAGGTCTGACATTCTTTTATTCTATACTCTCTCTGTCCCTTTCAGTTGAAGCTGACCATGTTTCTATTAGTATAAACTTTTCAAGAGCCATGTAGGTCTCCTGTGTGTCACAGAGATTCATTCCGTTAAACAAAAAGCCTCTTCGTTGACATTTGCTGGATAATTCTATCTCCAGTTTTGGCTTTTGTTGAGATGGGTAAGGGTATCTAAGAGTCATGCACTTCGAAGAGCCCTTTTTTGTGACTAAATTACTCTGACATTTTAATTTATCTGCAAATAAAATCTTTTAGCAAAAGTTTGTCCAGTCACATCATAGCTTTTTTCTAGAGCACAATTTCCTGATAGTGAATGTCTTAATTTTACCGAATTTTGCAATCTAGATAAGCTGAGAAATTTCCAAATTATCAAGTTCTAGTTCATTTTTGATGACTAATTCCTCATTCGATTTATTTTTCTCCTTTCCAGTTTTGTTATAAGCAGGAAGAAGAAACCAGACTGACCCTTTAACACTTTTCTTTAAAGATTTCTCCCTAAATATCTGAATTCATTAATATTTGGTATTTCTTTTTCTTAAATATTTTGTTGAATTTACCAGTGAAGCCATCTGGACATAGAATTTTCTTCATGAGAAGATTTTAAATACAAATTTATTTTCTTTAATGAAGTGCAATTTAAGTTTGCAACTACTTTAGTAAATTTTTGGTTGTGTATGTCATTTAAAATCTTGTCTATTTTTCTAAACAGTCTAATTTATTTACATAAAATAGTCCATAATATTCTTTTATAGTTTTAAAATATCTAAATTTCTATAGTGATAGAACCTCTTTCATTCAAGATACTTATAATTTATGTCTTCTTTTGATCAGTTTGGCTAGAAGCTTCTCAATTGTATTGATCATTTCAAACAGCTAGTTTTTTGTTTAATTGGTTTTCTCTCTGTTTTTTTTTTTTATGTCATTGGTATCCACTGATCTTTATCAGTAAAAGATTGATTTTAATTTAGTCTTCTTTTTATACTTTCTTCATGAGGATGCCAGAGTCATTGATTGAGACCTTTCTTCTTTTCCAATACAAGGGTTTAGTGTTACACATTTTCCTGTTAATAATACTTTAGTTGCATCCCATAATATTTACATGTGATACTTTCATTTTGAATCAGTTCAAAATATTTTCTACTTTCCTTTTTGATTTCTTCTTTGAACGATGAGTTATTCAGAAGTGTGTTATTTAATTTCTAAATGGGAGATATTTTAGAGATCTTTCTGTTACTGATTTCTAATTTAATGACTTTATGATTGTATGACTTTAATGCTTTTAAATTTATGGAGATATTTTATAGCTCAAAAAATATGGTCTATCTTGGTCAATGTTAGAATGCGTATTCTGCTGCTGTTAAGTGGAGTGGTCTCTGAATGTCTTTGAGGTCAACTGGGTTAATAGTATTTCTCTATCTTAGATCATACTTTTCTTCTTTATTTCCTTGAATCACAAATATCTCTTAATTCCTGTTATCTTAGGAAGAATGCTTAACATTTCATAAAAAGATAAGTAAAAAAATATATTTTTTACAAAAGATAAGTACAGATGGCCTATTTACTTGTTACCTGTTGTCCCCAAGTTAAATCTGATAAAGAAATAATAGACTTCTTTTTGTTTGTTTGTTTCAAATTTTGAAACAAAATTGAATATTTAGGAGCTATCACTGACTGAAGCAACTTTTATTAACAGAGCTCAAATAAATTTTCAAATAAAAATTGATTTTTAATTAGTCACCTAACTCAACTATTTACAACTTTTCCTTTAAATAGTCGTGTAAAGTTTAATTGAAATAATTTTCTTTTATTTTTTTTCGAAATGGAATCTTGCTCTGTGGCCCAGGCTGGAGTGCAGTGGCGCCATCTCGGTTCATTGCAAGTTCTGCCTCCCAGGTTCACGCCATTCTCCTGCCTCAGCCTCCTGAGTAGTGGGGACTACAGGTGCCCGCCACCACGCCCGACTAATTTTTTGTATTTTTAGTAGAGACGGGGTTTCACCGTGTTAGCCAGGATGGTCTTGATCTCCTGACCTTGTGATCCACCCGCCTCAGCCTCCCAAAGTGCTGGGATTACAGGCCTGAGCCACCACACTCAGCCTAAAATACCTTTTTAATTAATTATGAATTTAAGTATGATTTAAAAATATTAGTGTTTGTTTGTAATTTTTTGAGCTCCAGATTAGCCTCTTAATAAATTTCCTGTAACTCTACTTCTAGATGAAAACCCTTTTTTCATAGACTTTCTCCCAGTCTTTTTGAGCCAGAAAGAGGCTTCTAAGGTCATGATAAGGATGTAATACCCACACTCTAAGACCCCGCTCACCAGAGGTTCTTCTTAGGTCTGTAACATCTCTTAGGTCTATATAATCTCTTACTGATTGTTTTCTTTCTGCTTGAAATAAAACACAAAATTTGAATACATTCATTCAAATATGAAACATTGACTCTAAATTTCCATTTAATCCTTGATTTTATGTTATTGGACATTGTACTGATTTTTTTAGAGCAGGTAAGGTTGTCTCTAATAACGTAAGAAAAAGTTACTGCCTAACAAAGCAATATCCTCAAAGTTTGTTTCTGCAGTGGAGTTTAAATCCTGTATGGATTGAGTCCTAAGGTGGTGGGGTGGGGAGAAGAAGTGTCTCTCTCTTTAAGAAAAAATATACTTCATTTTATTTAATGACAGCTATGTAAATGGTTGTTTTGACTTTGACATTTTGGAAACTCAATGAAAAACTTAAGTACTCTAGTGTTATAACCACTTTGTTGCAGCTTCCTAATAAAATTAACTCCTGAAATGTTTAACCCTGCTCCAGAATTCCACGTTCATTCGGCTTTCATCTTACTGTTTCAAATTTTGACTGTGCTGTTCCTCTGTATTTTCATGAAAGCTGCCCTCAAATCTTTTATAGATACGGGAAGGGTACAATTTTTAAAGAACAATTTTATGCTACAAAGATCAAACTTAGAACATTTATGAAAAAAATCAAGTGGAAGGTTACATAAGCACTACGTAGTTCACACAGAGGACAACCACTAAGATGAACACACAGAATTCTATGATAAAAATCAAAGGCTCACAAGGCTTTTTATGTGATTTGTGTCTGTATCCCTGCTGTATTATAAATGACCTGAAGGAAAAAACTGTGTTGCCTTCTTTATGTTGCCCTTACACACGCAAGAATTATAACCAAAAGTGTCTAGAGGTTCTCTTTCTTCTCTCTTGACTGCTTTCTGAATAATGTATTTCAATTTAGAAATAGAGACATGTATTAAATGTCTTTTTGCTTCTTAAGCAGAGGAAATGAACAATTAAACCTGATATAGGAAAACTGTCATTAGCTCATGTTAAGGATTAAGGAAATGTCATTTTAAGGGAAAACGTCATTAGCTCAGCATATATTTATTGAACACTACTACCTGCACAGTGGTATAAATGCAGGTCTTTTCTTACTTCAGTGTGCTCCAAATGTAAATAAAGTCCATA
>NW_012102576.1:530653-546482 GCF_000951045.1 Mandrillus leucophaeus | reverse complement strand
TGCAGTGAGCTGAGATCCGGCCACTGCACTCCAGCCTGGGGGACAGAGCGAGACCCCGTCTCAAAAAAAAAAAAACAAAAAAACAAAAAAAGATAATTCTGTTGCTAATGTATGATACTGGACTTGTTCTTCTTTTTCAATTCTCCAGTGAAAGGAGTGTTTTCCTTCTCCTTTCGAGTGGAATCAGACTCCGCTCCTCGTGCTCACCTGCTTATTTACACTGTTTTACCTAATGGAGAAATTGTTGCAGACGCCGACAAGCTTGAGATTGAAAATTGTTTTGCCAACAAGGTGGGTTGTTTTGTTTAAGACTAGTCCTTTTATTCTTCTCCCATGGTGATGTGTGGAAAAGAAGGTAATAAGGAAGATAGCCATACGGTGCTCCTAAAACATTTCTCCCAACTACTTCTAAAGGCGGAGAGTGATGTCACACTGAGAGGTCTAGTGCTGACATCCAAAATAGGCAATGATAAACACAGTTTTTAAAAAGTCTCTTGTTTTGTTATAAAATTCATATGAATTTTAAAATCAAGTCATCTATAAACCTTTAATAGTTTTAATTTTAAAATCTTTTGTTGCTAATATTTTCGATTAAAAATGATGCCTCATAAGGCTGTGCCAGTTGTACCCCATCAGACACTGGCACATTTCCATGTACCGCTACAGACACCAGTAAGTTGTCATGAGTTTAAACTCAGCTTGATAATATAGAACAGATGAGAAACAGCTTGGGCACTTTTAAAATAATGGTAGCACAAAAATTTAACATAGGTTCAGATGGCATATTTTTTATTTAAGGAATGCAGAGCTGCCATGTGAAGCTCACTGAGATACGAGTATGCTTTATTCCAACAGAATTTGGTGCTGTTTATCTGATTTTCACTACTCTGGCAGCATAATCCTAACGTTAGCAATCAGATAAGAGCTGCCTACTTCAAATGCCTGTTTTCAAATAAACCTGGAAGGAATTTTTTTTTTTTTTTAACATGGGCTTTGTGGAGATTACAACAAAATGTGTTTATAGCAAGTGAACATTTCTGCTCTGAGACCTATATTTAGGTTATCTTGTTTTAAATATACAGTGAAATAAGAAAAATACACAGTGGATTCTGATGTAAACCTTTAATTCCACCTTACTAAAGAGTGCTATTAAACCTGGATGATGTGTCCAAGAAGCATAGTGTCTGTTCTGTTTGCATTTCTGTGTGTTTCATACCCACTGGGAAGAGACTCCTTCATGCTTCAGTACCTTTACTGTTAATGATGGGTAGTTAGTTGGTTGTTAAATCTCGGAATGGCCAAGTTATGCTCCGGCTTTCAGCACATCTTATTCATTCTCTCTGTGGGGCCTCTTTTGGGTGGGTCAGTATCCTCTTCACACTCTGGAAATGAGAGAAGTATTATAAAACAGAATTGGCAGAAAAGTGACTTTCTCCCTGGACTCCAGTCTGAAAAACACTTCTGATTTTGCAAAACCTGTGACAGTCCCTGTGCAACAGTATACAACTTCACCATAGAAGCAAAAGCCCATGGACATTATATTCAATCACTTCATGTTAAATACCTTTTAAATCATCATTGATTGGAACTGAAGATCCGCTGTAAAAAATAACATGAACAAAGATTCATAAGAAGATTCAGAAGAAAGTTGACTACCACAAAAATTAGAAAAACAGTAGATCTATTAAAATTACAAATTAAGCACCCTAAAAATGAGACATCTTGGCGGGATGGTGAGCAAATAAATAGTACACTGAGGATGTGAGGAAAGATCCCAAGTCAGACATGCATCCTTGCAAAATGATACATTTAAAATTTTTTTCAATCTTTGCTGAAACAGAGAAAAATATTTTCTATTCAAACTTCATATACTTATTTCTTCACTTAAAAACAACAGATTTAGTGTACACATTAAATATTATGTAATAGTTGGAATCATTTGTTATACTCAACTGGATATAATTATTCCTTAAGAATAACATTGGTAATAATATATGAGGTACAGATTGCTTTGAAATATGCCTTAAAGTTACATTTCATATCAGTAAAACATTTTCTATTTTCTAACATGTCCACTTCTTGTTAATAGTGTTTTTAGTTTATTATAATCCCAAATTACTTGTTCTTTTGACATGGACAGTCACTAACATATTTTAATGAACTTAAATTTTCTAAAAATAACAAATACATTTCAAAGAGATTCTCCATAATCAATGTTTTCATAGTATATTGAATTAGAAAGATGAATACTACTGCATCTTGAAGATAAATAGTCACTGATTTTTTTCATATATGTCTTCTGATAAGTGATTCCAAACTGCTGTATTAATTCAGTAGACCACAAAGCTGGATTGTCATAGTGAAATTTAGCAACATAAGTCAGATGTTATTTAGCTAAACATATTGATATTTCATTCCAATACAAATCAGTTTTCAGTCCAAGAGTCGAGGAAGTTACCTGATGCTACTACTATATAACTCAGATTCTACTCAAGAAATGTCTATATCAACAGAAGGAACTAATAGATTTACTTGCCAATTAATTTTTTTGGCCAGAGTAGAATCAAATCTTTGGGAAGATTCTGCACAATTTCCTGTTGTTCTTTATTCACCATTGTTTAAATTGCCTGAACCAATGAACTCTTAGGCTGTATATTAGATATTTATTTTATTAAATGGACCAATAAATCCCCAATCATGATGCGCAGTCCCATACTGCTTTAGAATTTCAGATGACTGAGACTGCCAACTGGAGGAGACTTCTGTTGACTGGTCCTAGGAGTGAAATGTGATTTTTCACATCACCATGCAAATGACACACAGTCATCACAAAGACACTGCACAGAGATAGGTCAGTGATAGCAAGGTATGCATCTTTCTTGTACGTGTGTTTTCAGTTCAATGCAGCGTTTTATTTCTATATGATTAAAGTCAATTGATATTTCACCAGTTATGTAAGGAATAGAAAACCTGAGTTAACTGACATCACATTTCCAGGTTGTTCCAGAGACACTGAATTGGTAGTTCCTAGGCCGTTCATCTCTTAATCCTGCTCTAAGATGAATAAAGAGAAAGGAAGTATAGAAAAGACTACCCTTAGCCTGGAGTAGAAGGAAGGCTGGTTACTGTAATAATTATTAAAGTGTCTGCTTTAATCATATCCTCTTTACAGGTAACTTTGAGATTCTCCTCAGCTCAGAGCCTGCCAGCCTCAAACACCCACCTGAAAGTGACAGCCACGCCCCTCTCCCTCTGTGCCCTCCGTGCTGTAGACCAGAGTGTGCTGCTCATGAAGCCGGAAGCTGAGCTCTCACCTCAATCCGTGAGTCCCATTCCAGCCTTGGAGATCATGAAATGCTCACATGATAAGATCATTTTTGGAAGTTAAAGTTCCAAAAATGTTTGCAAAAAGCAAGTTCTTCAGAGTAAGAGGCATGATGTAGTTCCACAACAAGCAGAAATTGCATAAAGTACTTTACAGACTTTATCTCATTGTATTCTCTGTTATATTCTCATTGAGGGAGCAATCTTGCTTGCCAAAACAATCTGTGCTATGCCTGGCACAGAATCTTTTTTTTTAACTTTTATTTTAAGTTCTGGGGTACATGTGCCAGATGTACAGGTTTGTTACATAGGTAAACATTTGCCATGGTGATTTGCTGCACAGATCAACCCATCACCTATCTAGGGGTTTTCTAGATATAGGATCATGTCATCAGTGAACAAAGATAATACGTAGGTATTAAGCCCAGCATCCATTAGCTATTCTTCTTGATGCTGTCCCTCCCCCTGCTCCTACCCCAACAGGCCCCAATGTGGGTTGTTCCATGCCATGTATTAATGTGTTCTCAGCATTCAGCTCCCATTTATAAGTGAGAACATTCAGTGTTTGATTTTCCGTTCCAGCGTTAGTTTGCTGAGGATAACGGCTTCCAGCTGCATCCATGTCCCTGCAAAGAACATGATCTCATTTTTTATGACTGCAGAGTATTCCATGGTGTATATGTACCTCATTTTCTTTATCCAGTCTATCATTGATGGGCATTTAGGTTGATTCCATGTCTTTGCTATTGTGAATAGTGCTGCAATGAACATTTATAATAGAATGATTTCTATTCCTTTGGGTATATACCCGGTAATGAGATTGCTGGATCAAATGGTATTTCTGCTTCTAGATCTTTGAGGAATCGCCACACTGTCTTCCACAGTGGTTGAACTAATTTGCATTCCCACCAACTTTGTAAAAGTGTGCCTTTTTCTCTCCAACCTCACCCCCATCTGTTGTTTCTTGCCTTTTTAATAATCACCATTCTGACTGGTGTGAGATGGTGAAAGACTGTTATGATTTCAGTTCTCATCACCACATAGCACTTACTCTAAAATTGATCACATAATTGGAAGTAAAACCTTCCTCAGCAAATGCAAAAGAACTGACATAATAACAAACAGTCTCTCAGACCACAGCGCAATCAAATTAGAACTCAAGATTAAGAAACTCACTCAAAACCACACAATTACATGCAAATTGAATAATCTGCTCCTGAATGACTCCTGGGTAAATAATGAAATTAAGGCAGAAACGAAGAAGTTCTTTGATGGAGAGTTCTGTAGATATCTATCAGGTCCACTTGATCCAGAGCTGAGTTCAGGTCCTGAATATCTTTGTTAATTTTCTGTCTTGATGATCTGTCTAATATTGTCAGTGGAGTGTTAAAATCTCCCATATTATTGTGTGGGAGTCTAAGTTTCTTTGTAATTCTCTAAGAACTTGCTTTATGAAACTAGGTGCTCCTGTATTGGGTGCATATATATTTAGGTAGTTAGCTCTTCTTGTTGAATTGAACCCTTTACCATTATGTAATGCCCTTGTCTTTTTTCATCTTTGTTGGTTTAAAGTTTGTTTTATTAGAAACTAGGATTATGACCTCTGCTTTTTTCTGTTTTCTCTTTGTTTGGTAAATTTTCCACCACTCCTTTATTTTTAGCCTATGTGTGTCTTTGCACATGAGATGGGTCTCCTGAAGACACATACTGATCGGTCTTGACTCTATCATCTTGCCTAGCACAGAATCTTACGTACAATAGAAGATTGAAACATTTTAAATGAGTGAGTAAATAAATAATTATTATTTGAGAAGGGTATTATTAATTTAATATTATGATGAAGAAAACACAACTAGGATATATTAAAAATAGGGTTAGCATTTCTACAGGAAAGTGAGCAAAATAACAAACTGGTAGGTTAAATTGTTCCAATAATAAACATTCCCTGAGCATATGACCTATTCCACTTGAGAAATAAGGCAATAATAAGAAATTGATGATAAAAACAATACATTTTAAAGGAGGAATTCGATTCTAATTTCTTTTCTTTTAAATCCACTTCCTAACCCACCACTAATATAATTTCAAGAAATTATGCAAAAATTTTATGCTTTTCTTAAAATCCAGACACTCACTCCCTGGTTTTAAGTGTGGACAAAAGAGAGTTTCCGTTCCATGTTGTCTTTAAAAATGTCTCTTGCAATGAAGCAATTTCAGAATAGCCCTATATTTTATTGGCTTCATGGTTCACTTATTTTTTTAAGAAATATTTACTGCATCTTGACTATAAGATGGACTTTGTTTTGAGACCAGGATTATTAATGATGGACAATCCAGATTTGGTCTTTTACAATTTTGATTTATAACCTTGTGAGATATAAAAACAAATAAGCAAGCAACAAAAACATATAAATATATAATTCCAGATTTTTATAAATACTATGAAAAGAATAAACAGAGTATTGACATCAAGAATAAAGGTGCTGAGAAATTTTTGAAATAGTTGAGTAATTTTGAAATTTTTACATTGGAGAATAGTGGAGAGGACAGAGCAAGTTTACAAAAAAATGGAAGCTGCATGCCAAAGATTTTGAGTCAGAATGAATTCGGAGTGTACTGAAAAGGAAAAGGTAATCACCTACTATGTAACAGTGAGAGGGGAGGATGATAGAGGCTGCAGGTAGGATGAAAAACTAGGAAGATCATGGCAGGCTCTGTTTACTTGGTGTGGAGTTTGGAGTTGATAGTAAATGCAATGGTAAATCCATGAGGAAATTTACACAGGAGAGTGGACAATTGAGATGAATCTACTAAAAAGATCATATTTGCTGCTAAGAGTCTGGGAGCAAGAATGAAAGCACAAGAACAGTTACTAAGTTATTACAGTAGCACAGATGACAAGTGACAGAAGCCACATTAGAAGGTCTGCAGGTGTGTTTAATGGCCTGAACACCGTATAGCTGAGCAGGTGGCCTTACACTAGGCTCTGGGCAAAACCAAAGTGGAATTGAATTATTTCTCAGTTGTCCCTTGCACCTGGATTTTTCTTAAGCTAAACTTGGTCCTAATATGGTAGACTAAAAAGAAAACTCAATACAGCCTTAACCATATGAAATGAAAAAAGGAAATGAATCAAGTATGTACAGGATTATTTTAGGTGAGGGGACTGTGAGTGGTTTTTATTCTTTCATTACGTGTCTCTGATGTCCATATTTTCTACTTTCTTTTACAAGTAGGCATTTTTTTTTTCTGGGAAATAGAGACTGTTTTATTTTTACTCAACCAAAATGAATTTTGAGATTTTGATCAATTCGTTTCATCACTCTATATATTACTTTCTTTTGCACAACAAAAGAATTAGAATCCATGACCTTTGATATCACTCCATGATTCTCTGTGTTGCTTTTCATAATGTAAGCATGGGCATGTTGAATAAACACCATAATCTTTTAAATCGCCTGTGGGACATTATCACATTTTAAAATTTGTTTAAAAGAAAGATTTTCTTTGTTCTCTCAATGTTGCAGGTCTATAACTTGCTACCAGTGAAGAGTCCATTTACCTTTAGAGTTGGAGGTCCTGCGGATGAATATGATGAAAAGTGCAACACTGCAAAAGACACAACTCACAGAGGAATCACTTCCACACCAAAGCAAGTCCTGGAGGGCGATGACATTTACCGTACCTTCATGGTAATTTTTTTTTTCCTAAAGCATAACAAAAATTGATTTCTACGTCTCTGTTTAGATGGAGAAACAATGCACTTCTAAGCTCTAGGATCTTTTCTCCCCTCCCTCTAACAGAATGATAACTAACAGAAAAATATTGAAATCTCAGAGACAGAGAACTTTGTGGACATACAGATGTTCACACATGAATTTCTCTACCACCTTAAACAGCAAGTGGTTTACTTTTAGGCCCCAATCCTTAACCAAATGGATCCCAAAGCTGCTTACCACCATCATATTCCCCTCTCAGTGACTCTTGGGCATTCCAATATGTGAGAAAACCAAAACAAAATATTTTCCACAATGTGTCTGACACTCTCGAAAAGGTGAGCACCTTGTTGATGGCCACCATCTCAGTCATTTGCACAATAAATACTGGCTGAATGAGTCCAGGCGCTGTGGCTCACACCTGTAATCCTTTGGGAGGCCGAGGCAGGCAGATCATGAGGTCAGGAGATCGAGACCATCCTGGCTAACACGGTGAAACTCCGTCTCTACTAAAAATACAAAAGAAAATTATCCGGGTGCAATGGTGGGCGCCTGTAGTCCCAGGTACTTGGGAGACTGAGGCAGGAGAATGGCGTGAACCTGGGAGGCGGAGCTTGCAGTGAGCCGAGATTGCAACACTGCACTCCAGCCTGGGCGACAGAGCGAAAGTCCGTCTCAGAAAAAAACAAAAAACAAAAAAAGCTTGTTGAATGAATACAGGATTGAATACATAAAGTGCAAAACTTTAGTCCTCACAAGGCAATAAAATTCCAGGAAAACTTAAAGTTGTCTTTCATTAAGAAAAGATTAACAAAACTTGTATTAGAAATGTCAAGATGTCTTAAAAATGTAATTATTTAGTATTAACTGAGCAGAATTATTCAGGATGTGAAATTAAATCTTATCACTATCAAAAAGCACTAAAAACTTTCATCATACCATCAGGAAAATATGTCATTCATCTGATAGAGGCCTATAGCTTAGCTGAAAGCCATTTAAATCTCTCTCTTCTGGACCTTCTGGAATCATAAATCAGATGGTAGAAGGATGAAAAGAATACTTCTTGGTTTATTAACTAGCTGTTTAATCTCTAAACATTTATTTCTGGTTTATTTCTTTCTGTTGCGTACGCAACCCCCATTGACAAGTGTGCTCAAGTGTCCCACAGTTTCCCAAATACTCTGAGATAAAACAGCAAATAATATTTATCTGTGACTAACGCTGAAGAAGGGGGAAGACGGAAACGGGTGGACTGTAGACAACTGTGGGCATCTGAATGTGGGTTTTAGATGCAGACATTTGAGACAATTAAAAGAAACTGATTAAAAAAGAGGAAAGGACAACAGAAATGAGTTAAGCATAGATATTCAGGAAAAGCCATATCTTCTGGTAAAACATAAACAAAACAGAGTTTACTAAGATTGTAAAGAACAACCTCCAATATGCAAACCTTCCATTTAAAATGACAAGAAATAAGCAAAAAAATTCTCTCTGCAATAAAGCCATAAGGAGAGCTCTCTCTATGCATACATAGACATGGATATTTGTTTCATGCAGAAAAAGAAGTCTAAAATACTCCGTTTTAAGGATGCAAAAAAAAAATTAAGGAGCATTAGAGTATACCAGACAATATTTAAAAATAAGAATCAGAAACAGGTTTGAATTCCCACTCCTGTTCACTCAATAGCTTAATGAACTTGACCTCCTCTGACTCTGTTTTTGTATTTATAAATAGCTGTCCTCATTATGTGTAATTTTCATGATGAGCCTATGAGCTATATGTAACATAATAGTGAAAGTACAATACAAATTCAAGAAATTACTTAGAGTCTCAAGACTGGATTGCCACTATACTTTAACAATTAATTTTTTTCAGGCCATAGGATTAGATATTTTTACCAACTCAAAAATCCATAAGCCACCTTTGTGTCTACCACGAAGATTGCGTGCCAGCATAATAGGAGGTAAGGGTGCGATTTATTTGTCTGACAAAATAGAAGAAAAATTGTGCTTTATTGGGTTGGTTTAAGGTGAAAAGCTATTTTTCTAAGTATTGGATCTTGAGACTGCAGCAACTTCTTGGTAAGTTAGCCCCAAATAATATTTTTTTCCTCAAATAGAGGATTTTTAAGCAATTATTGTTATTTTCTCTTTGACATCAAAATCAACTACCTTTTTGTTTTTGCTTTTAATAGTCTTGCCATTTTAGATCTTCCTTATCCATGGTGGATTCGATACCTGAATTAGTCAGAATTAGATTAAATGGCAGTAACAAACAAACTCCCACATCTCAGTGGGTAAGCATATAATAGTTTGGTTTTTGCTCATACAAAATCTACTTGTGAGTTCAGACGCTCTCCAGAACAGCTCCGTGCCAAACAGTGAGTCAGAGAGAACCAGTCTACCTTCCTCTGGTGACTCTGCCATCGCCAACGTGGCTTTCAGGGTCATATCTATGGGGAAGCAGGTTGCCTGTGACTCTTAAAGCCAGGAGTAGGAATGGTTTACATCACTTCCGCCCATGTTCCTGCCCTAAATGCAAAAGAGGCGAGAAATGGGAAGGCTCATGAGCATATTAACTGTCTCTGTCATATGTTCTTATGGAAAGTGAAGTGATTTATGTAATATTGAGCAAAAAGAGAGTAATGCAACTTTTGGCAGATACACTACCTCTGCATAGTCTCTTTGTGTGTTTCAAGTATACCTGGAAATGAGGAAAAGTTGAAAAGGGCCTAACTCAAAATTCTTTTCTGCTGCCATCAGACATAGAGAAAATTTTCTCTGCGTGCTTGAATGTCTACCCAATTTACTTTGTAATAAAAAATGAGGATGGCAGTAAAAAGTGTTAAAAAAAAAAAAAAGGAATAAACACATTTTAATACAGCAGATTCATTGTCTGGGAAGGCAAGGAGTAACGTTCTAGTTGGAAACAAAGGAGTCATTAAGGATATTTCCTCCCCAGAAAAAAAAAAAAAAAATCCTGTATAGTGAAAAAAGAACACTGTTTTAAGAACAAAGGGACAATTTTTCATCACACTCCTCTCTGCTATGACTCTGTGACTTTGGAAATTTGCAGACTCACTTAACCTTTCAGAGGCTCAATTTCTTTAAATCTGAAGTCAGAATGACAACACCAAACTCACTGAGGTATTGTGATTGTAAAAGGGGAAAAAAAAATCATGATTCCTTTAATGGCATGTTTGTTTAAAAAAAAGAAACTGAAAAGCATGATTAATTCACTTTCATTTCACTAAGTGTGTATTTTCTTTTTAACCCTAAGAGAAAACAGATCAATGAAAACAAAGGTATGATTCAGAAAACCTGAAAACTCACAGTACATCATTACACTCTGACCCCAAATATTCTATAATATTCTATGCAAATTTTTCTTTTGGTATTTGTTGCTTATCCATTTTTTCCTTCTCATTTTCAGTTACATCACTTTGTCTGTCATTATTTCAAAGCTAGATTACTGAAAACCATTCTAATTTACCTTCCTTGCCTCCAGCTTTTCTTTACCTCCCTCTATCCCACATTCCCTTAAACACTGCTTTTCTCAAGTCACTTATTTCTCAAACATAGTCACTACTTCCAGAATTCATAAGATTATTGCATTTAAGGTTTTAAAAGAGCACATCTATTATTTTATATATATCATATATGTATTTATAATTACACACATTATACACATATATAATTATTTTAAGAAAGTGATGCCCCAGAGATCAGAAGATATATTATAGAATACTATTATAATAAAGATATTTAAGATAATATTAACAATACATTAAGATGATATATATCTTATATATATGTATAGCTTCTGATCTCTGGAATATCAATTTCTTTTTTATCAAGCTAACTAACTCCCGCCTTAACAGATCTTACTTATTTGTCTTAGCCTTCATGATGTTTTATTATATATTACACCTACTGTTTACATAATTTTGGGAAACACATCCTGAAAATAGCCATTCTACTCTAGAGGGTAAATTTTTATTATCCCTGTGAAGCACCCTTCCACCTTTGTGTATATGTTTGCACAGTCGTTTCCTGGGAATGCCTCCCCATTCTCCTCCGCCTCCCATCCATGAATGATCATCTTAGGTTCCGCTTTGGTTAAGTCTTTTCCAGCCTAACTAAAGTTGATTGTCTTTTCATTCCTGACTCCCCATTGTCTATACCACGTACTCCACTGAATCCTGTTGCTTATTGTTTATATCTCCATATTAATTCAATGTTGAAACAAACAAACAAAAAATCATTCCTGAAATCATCTTGCTTAACTAATATCCATTCCTCCTGTTTGATTCTCACTGCAAACAGAAGACATGTGAACACAATTTCGGTGTAAAAGCGTGTTTGATGTATTAAATTACTCTTTATCCTTCCCTTCACCAGTTGAGTAATCATCCTAGAGAGAGCTACATTTGTTTTTTTTTAATCAACTTTTATTTTAGATTCAGGAGGTACATGTACAGGTCATTTGTTTTTATTTATAAAGAAAAATATATTTAGCTCTAGATTCTGTTTGAAGAAAAAATAGGATTAGCTTTTCTATGGGAAAGTGAACAAAATAACAAGCTGATAGATTAAATTGTTCCAATAATAAACATTCCCTGAGCATATGACCTTATTCCACTTGAGAAATAAGGCAGCAATAAGAAATTGATTATAAAAAATGAGGTTCACACTGAGGCCTGTGTGTTGTCTTCCAGGACCAGGTCTGCGAGGCTTACCCCTAGGAGAAATAATGTGCCCAATGGTCGAAGAAGAACCTCAGATATTGCAAGTGGAAGAGATAGTCCGGAAGTACTTCCCTGAGACCTGGATCTGGGATTTGGTAGTAGTCGAGTAAGTTGTGTGTTGCCTGGAATTTAGTTTAGGAAAGGGTTTGAATCCTGCTGTATGACTGACTTTATCCCGGATTCCTGATCCTTTTAGTTCTGTTCTGCTCTTTGCTGGTAAATATTTAGGTTTATAGTTCATTTATCTCATAATTAAACAATGCTAATTTTTTTTCTAATTTGGTCTATAGATAAATAATAGAAAGTAGGATGCTACCAGCCCTCTTAAATAAAGGAAAGGGAAGGGGAGGGGAGGGAGATTGGAAGAAACAACAAAAGGAAGGAAAGAATGAAAGAAAAAAGGAAGAAAGAAAGGGAGGGAGGGAAGGAGGGACTAAGGGAGGTAGGGACAAAAAAAACTTCAAGACCTTACCAGGAACACCAACCCTTAGATCAAGTTTAGCATTTACCACACTAGGTTACTGAGTTATCATGTTCTAGGATCACCCATGCTTTGTGTTAAAAAAAAAAAAAAGAGAGAGAGAGAGATTTGCTCACACTCCTCTTCTCTGCTCCTTCACTAGCTCATCAGGTGTAACAGACCTGGTGATGCAGGTCCCTGACACCATCACGGAGTGGATGGCCAGCGCATTCTGCTTGTCTGGAACCACAGGGTTTGGCCTCTCTCCTGTCGTGTCTCTTCAAGCCTTCCAGCCTTTCTTCCTGGAACTCACCCTCCCTTATTCTGTGGTGCGAGGAGAAGCCTTCACACTCAAAGCCACTGTGTTTAACTACTTGTCCATTTGCATTCGGGTAAGGGCACTTCTCTGGAAGTGAATGAGAATAGAAGATAGTCACCATTCATTACCAGGTCTCCTAGGTAACCCAGGAAATCAGAACTGCATATGACATATCCTAATTTTGGAACAGACCTGGTACTAAAAGAAAAGGTACCTGACAGGTCCAAGGTGGTAAGGTTATATTCATTCAGGCTCCTACATCTGTGTATTCCTAAATTCAGACATTATGTCCACCTGGTTGCTTCATGTTTTTCACTAAACACCTCTTTCTTCTGTTGGCACAAGGCTAAATCCTAAACATTTATCCTAATTCCTGTCAGTTTTTCCATTTTCTTGTTTCAAACACCTAAACTACAAAGTATCTGATACAGCTGGTCATGTTTGCATAGCTTCTCAGCGCCTCTAGACTGACGGACGTTGTCCCTCAGTCCACTTACCTGATGCACACAGCATCTTCCCCAGTATTCATCCTGCTCTGCGTCCCTTCATAAACTTGTGCTTGGGTGTGGGGGGACAGGTCATTGTGCAGCTAGAAGTCTCTTCCGCTTTCCTGGCTGTCCCAACAGAGAAGAATGAAGAATCTCACTGTGTCTGTAGAAATGGGCGGAAAACCGTGTCCTGGACTGTGACTCCAAAGTCACTGGGTGAGTAGTAAGGCTATTAGCAAACTCCACTTCGTGTGCTCAGATGATTTTTTTTCTGCACTGACCCCAATACATACTTTTTCTCCTCCTTTAATACTAATCAAGAGGAAGACAACCACTAGATACACGGGGGAAACTGAAAAAGAAGAAACCGTTCAATATAAAATCACCATTTAACTCTTAAGAACTTTGTTCCCCAGGAAAGGTGAATTTCACAGCTACTGCAGAAGCCATGCATTCTCAGGAAGCGTGTAACAATGAGTTGACTGATGTCCCACCACTTGTGCAGAAGGACACTGTAGTCAAGCCCTTACTAGTTGAGGTATGTGAGTTTACTCTCTGTCAGTCTCAGAGCCCTTATTATTTCATACAGTGTTATCTAATATGCATCTGACAGTGACATTTAATTCCCAAGAATGTGGATAGATCTGCAATCCAATTTTTCACCAGCATTTTCTCCTTTGCTTTCAAGTGTTTAATTTTTCTTTTATACATTCAGTATTGCGTTACTTTTTTTTGTATTTTTTGTCAATATAAAGCCTGAAGGAATAGCAAAGGAGGAAACTTTCAACACGCTGCTGTGTGCATCGGGTAAGTGTAATAAATAGAGAAAACTTTCATGTTAAGTGACTTGCCAGAGTATACAGCTGTGGAATGTCTTTTGGAGGCATGCTTTTCTCTGAGAGAGAGAGAGAGAGAGAGAGAGAGAGAGAGAAACTCTTACCCTCCTCAAAATCTAAGTACATTTGATGAAAAACATTGTCCTAATGAAAACCACTTGGAATGAGCCTCAACTTTCTTAGGGAAATAAATAGAAAGTACTTTTCAGTTTAAAGTATTATTATTGTATTTTAAGAATAAAGAAGTGGGCATAGAGAAATAAAAGTCTTGATTAAAAGCTTAAAAGCTTTTGCCTAATAATAAGGACTAAGGCTGTTGACGTCAGGACAGTATTCTTTCTGATACATCTGTTTCTCAAATGTCTTTCTAAACGGTGTTCAAAATATTGAAATATCTGTGTGACGCTAGTATGATTTACCATTCAATTAACAGTTTAAATGCACTCAGGTTTTTACTTAAACAAGTTATTTTAAGAGGAACTCCAGGTCACTAACTTGTATAGAAAACCAACATTTTACTAATATCATTAAAATAACAATATAAAAATTACCACTATATTGAAAGAGAGAGGGAAAAGCTAACACTTTTTTAAGTTTATTTAAATTATCATTAAAAATGCAACTCGGTGCCATCTATAATCATCTTGACGATAATGCTTAGTCTGCAGATCTCTCCTCTCTATATGAAGATCCCTTGATAAAATCATCTAGTCAATGGCTTTAATAACAACTATGTACTTGTGTCCAAAAATATACAACTTGGATCCACACCTTTTTCCTGAACTCAAACTCATGTGTTCAACTGCCCACTCCTCTCCACTTACAGGCTTGTAGGTCTCATAGGCATATCAAAATCAGCAAGTTTAAAACTGAGTATCAGCTCTTCCTCACAAACCTGCTCCTCCTTCAATTTCCTTCATCTCAGATGATGAAAAATCTGTTCTTCTACTTGCTGGGAGAGAAACACTTTGGAGTTCTTCTTTACTACATTCTTTCCCTTATACTCCCTACCCAATCCATGCACAAATCTAGTCAATTTCACCTTCAAATTATATCCGGAATCTACCCACTTCTCTCCATCTCTACGATTCTAGTCCTTTCTCTTGCAGGCTCTCAATAGCTTTTTAACTGGTCTCCTGATCATCTTTTCTTGTTCCCCTTCAGCGAGAGGGATCCTTTAAAGCATGTGTCAGATCGTGTATATTGTCTTCTCTAACGCTTTCAGGAATCTCCCATATCCCCCCAAAGTTAAAGTGTAAACTTTTAATGCACTTAGAACTCAGCTCTGCACCAAGTGGACCTAATAGACATCTACAGAACTCTCCACCTCAAATCAACAGAATATACATTCTTCTCAGCACCACAGCGCACATATTCCAAAATTGACCAAATAGTTGGAAGTAAAGCACTCCTCAGCAAATGTAAAAGAACAGAAATTATAACAAACTTTCTCTCAGACCACAGTGCAATCAAACTAGAACTCGGGATTAAGAAACTCACTCAAAACTGCTCAACTACATGGAAACTGAACAATCTGCTCCTGAATGACTGCTGGGTACATAACAAAATGAAGGCAGAAATAAAGATGTTCTTTGAAACCATTGAGAACAAAGATACAACATACCAGAATCTCTGGGACACATTTAAAGCAGTGTGTAGAGGGACATTTATAGCACTAACTGCCCACAAGGGAAAGCAGGAAGGATCTAAAATTGACACCCTAACATCACAATTAAAAGAACTACAAAAGCAAGAGCAAACACATTTAAAAGCTAGCAGAAGGCAAGAAATAACTAAGATCAGAGCAGAACTGAAGGAGATAGAGATGCAAAAAACCCTTCAAAAGATCAATGAATCCGGGACCTGGTTTTTTGAAAAGATCAACAAAGTTGATAGACTGCTAGCAAGACTAATAAAGAAGAAAAGAGAGAAAAATCA
>NW_012102576.1:530087-530603 GCF_000951045.1 Mandrillus leucophaeus | reverse complement strand
AAAAGCTAGCAGAAGGCAAGAAATAACTAAGATCAGAGCAGAACTGAAGGAGATAGAGATGCAAAAAACCCTTCAAAAGATCAATGAATCCGGGACCTGGTTTTTTGAAAAGATCAACAAAGTTGATAGACTGCTAGCAAGACTAATAAAGAAGAAAAGAGAGAAAAATCAAATAGACACAATAAAAAATGATAAAGGGGATATCACCACCAATCTCACAGAAATACAAACTATCATCAGAGGATACTATAAACACCTCTACGCAAATAAACTAGAAAACCTAGAAGAAATGGATAAATTCCTGGACACATACGCTCTCCCAAGACTAAACCAGAAAGAAGTTGAATCCCTGAATAGACCAATAGCAGGCTCTGAAATTGAGGCAATAATTAATAGCCTACCAATCAAAAAAAAGTCCAGGACCAGACGGATTCACAACTGAATTCTACCAGAGGTACAAGGAGGAGCTGGTACCATTCTTTCTGAAACTATTCCAATCAATAGAAAAGGAGGGAA
>NW_012102576.1:511773-527072 GCF_000951045.1 Mandrillus leucophaeus | reverse complement strand
TGGGACTGTAAATTAGTTCAACCATTGTGGAAGACAGTGTGGTGATTCCTCTAGGATCTAGAATAAGAAATACCACTTGATCCAGCCATTGCATTACTGGGTATATACCCAAAGGATTATAAATCATGCTGCTATAAAGACACATGCATACGTATGTTTATTGCAGCACTATTCACAATAGCAAAGACTTGGAACCAACCCAAATATCCATCAGTGACAGACTGAATTAAGAAAATGTGTCACATATACACCATGGAATACTGTGCACTCATAAAAAAGGGTGAGTTTGTGTCCTTTGTAGGGACATGGATGCAGCTAGAAACCATCATCCTCAGCAAACTATCACAAGGACAGAAAACCAAACACCGCATGTTCTCACTCATAGGTGGGAATTGAACAGTGAGAACACTTGTACACAGGGTAGGGAACGTCACACACTGGGGCCTGTCGTGAGGTGGGGGGAGTGGGGAGGGATAGCATTAAGAGATATACCTAATGTAAATGACGAGTTAATGGGCACAGCACACCAACATGGCACATGTATACATATGTAAGAAACCTGCATGTTGTGCACACGTACCCTAGAACTTAAAGTATAATAAAAAAATTTTTAAAAAAAGAAACTCTTGCTACCCCATGACTTCACATCTTCCTAACCTCTCCTTTGCTCACCCCATGCCGGCCACACTGACCTCCTTCTTCCTACTGGAATACATCCGGCATTCTTCAGTCTCTGGAGTCCTTTTACTTTTTGTTCCTTTTTCCGGGAAGTGTCTTCCTCCAGGTTTGGATAAATCTGGCTCCTTGACTTACTTAGAGTCTCTGCTCACATAGGACTTTCTATCAATGAGCTTTTCCATAGGGAGCCCCCTCCCTACATCCTGCACTTCCTGATCTGCCTTGTTTTACTAGTTCACCATAGAAACACTTACCCTGCTTTAATTTTCTCTATAGCACTTATCAACATCTAGCATACTAAATATACTCTTGTTTTTTTTTTTTTTATCTTACTCTTCCCCTAAAACTGAAATCTCCAGGAGGCCAGGGAATTTGTTTTGAAAGTTTCGGTATCATTGCACTTAGAACCTGGTACATAGTATACACTGAATACAAATCAATAGAATGAATGTAATTCTTGGAAAGCATTAACAGTAGTCATGAAGAGAAGGAAATAAGTATACCATAAGTATATGCCTATAGGAAAAGCCATAGAAATTTAGCACAAATGTATGTGATGAATATGAACTTCACAGAGATGAATCATAGCTGTAAGAGAAACTTGGACTGTATCAAAGAAATTATATAATAACCGAGCCAGGCATGGCGGCTCACACCTATAATCTCAGCAATTTGGGAGATGGAGGCGGGCAAATCGCTTGAGATCAGAAGTTCAAGACCAGCCTGGCCAACTCTGTCTCTACAAAAAATACAGAAATTAGTCAGGCGTGGTGGTGCATGCCTGTAATCCCAGATATTTAGGTGACTCAGGCACAAGAATCGTTCGAACCCAGGAAGCAGAGGTTGCAGTGAGATCACGCCACTGCACTTTGACCTGGGTGACAGAGGGAGACTCTGTCTCAAAAAAAAAAAAAAGTTATATAATGACCAAGGAAAATAAAAGTTTGGATTTAGATGATGTAGAGAAACATGATTCATAATTTCCCCTCCTTTATATGTGTTTGTCTTCTTCCATTAGATACTGGAGTACCTGAAAAGGTGTCACTGAATGTTCCTTCAAATGTGGTTGAAGGATCTCCTAGGGCAACATATTCAGTTTTGGGTGAGTCTTTCAGCCCAAGGGAAGCAGCTGTCTAGCTGTGTAATTCTAGTGCATAGGCCTCGCCTTCCACGATTACTGAAGTCTCTGACAGCAGGCATTGGATTGAGAGAAAGCACTAAGGGTTACACTATGTTACAGTTGGAAAGGGGCTTGAATAGATGTTGTGCTACATATTATGCCTTGATATATTCTAAAAAGAAAGGGTCACCTCTCTGTGCCCTCATCTTCTAGCAATTTACTAGGTGGTAGTGCTTCCAAGTCAATTTGAAAATGATTGTGGTTGAGTTTTACCAGACATATGGCCCACGAGAAAAGATAGATCACCTACCATTCAGTTTCTTCCCTGCTTTCTCCATCCTTAAACCATCTACTTTATTTTCTCACTTTTTGTTTTTCTCCCTATTTCTTGTTTTTTTCACCTTTTTTAGTCTTCTTGTCCTTCCCTATATAGGCCATTTGACCTCTCAGTTAGCTGATAATCTATTTTCCTAGCCCAATACAAACCATATCTGATTTCTTTACAACTTTCATTCCACAGGTGATATACTAGGCTCTGTAGTGCAAAACCTTCAGAACCTTCTCCAGATGCCCTATGGTTGTGGAGAGCAAAATATGGTCCTTTTTGTCCCTAACATTTATGTTCTAAACTATCTCAATGAGACACGACAGCTGACAGAGAAGATCAAGGCCAAAGCCACTAGCTACCTCATCAGTGGTGAGAGATTACCTCAGAAGGAAAAGCCATACTCTCTTAAATATTTTTGGTGAACTAAAATCTCTTTCATTAAGATTTGATAGTCATTGCTGTGATTTTCAATAAAATGTCCCAATATACAAGTAGAAAATTCAATACTATCATCAAGCCTGTGATTGGGGATTGGGGGAGATTTTAACTAAATATTAGTTACCCTATGACTCCTAACAGCACTGAGAAAAAGGCTTAATAATCCTCCAGTGTCTTTGCCATTTCAATAAATCTATGAAAACTTCCTCTTTAGGGTACCAAAGGCAATTGAATTATAAGCACAGAGATGGTTCCTACAGCACCTTTGGGGACAATGACGGTAGCAGTCAGGGAAACACTTGGTAAGATTATTTTTTCCCTATGCTCTCTGTAGATCCATGATATTTCAGGATTCTAGAAACAGCTACTCTCTAATAACTGGAGTTTTTTGTGGAAAATTGTTAATCTTTAAATAATGCATATGCTGTATGTATCATTCCTGTTGGGTAATCTCACGGTTTCATCTCTGAAAGCTTACGTGCTGTGATAACACAGCTGAAAATGGTGAAATAAGGATCTTCTAAATGGAAATATAGAGCAGAAAATGTCACTCTTCACTCTATAAAATGACCGAGGAAGAAGCTCCCACACTGTGCATTAAAAAAGGAGAGGAGGGGGAGGACAGAAGGAGACCGTGATGCAGTAAAATCAGGAAAAGTCATTCTGGAAATGCAGCTTTCATGGTGGGGGGGGTTTGGAGGCTCCAACAAATATTCCACAACAAAAAATTTAAAAAACATCATCTCAGAGAAACCAATAAAGTTGAGAGAGAATAAAAGATATTGAGATGTTTGTTGGACTAGAGTATATTCCGCTCTTATACACTGTTTTCCCATCAATTCCTCCCAGTAATCTTCTCCACTGAATTGTGAAGAGCAATGTCTGGAGACAGTGTGCAAAGTGAGCTGTAAAAGTGAGGTGGTCTTCATGTCTGTGTCTCTGTTTTGCTGGACAGGCTCACTGCATTTGTGCTCAAGTCCTTTGCTCAAGCCCAATCGTACATCTTTGTGGAGCACTCACACATCAGGGATGCCCTCACCTGGCTTTCACGGAGACAAAAGGCAGATGGTTGTTTCGAAGGCTCTGGATCACTGCTGAACAATGCCATTAAGGTGATGCCTTCTCTATTTTTGTTCTGGTCCCGAAGATAGTGATACATGGGAGGAAATGATGTTTGAATTGAGTCCTTCAGTCATTGCGACATAAATTTCAGGAGGAATGGTGGACTCTAAATCTCCTGAAATCTAGCAATGCCTTAGTAGTTTGTTATTGAATGAAAATAGTGTTCAAAAAAACCTCAAAGCCGAACATACTATAAAAAGTGATGGAAGGTGATTTGGGACACACTCAAGAATTTTAGGGTAGAGGAGGAAGGGGAGAAAATCAACAATCTAGCACAAGACAAGAAACCATCTAGTGAAGATGTGAAAAGGAAGTGTTAGCAGATGGTGTCTTGTGACTATTGAAGTGTTTGAGTCTCTGCCTCTGATCCTTACAGGGTGGGGTGAACGATGAGTTGACACTCTCTGCCTACATCACCATTGCTTTGCTGGAGATGCCACTGCCTGCCACTGTATGTTCAAGCACATCCCCTGTACCTCCTTCACACATGTAAATAATAAAATTATGATATGATGAATCCCTGAGGGAAATTAATTGTGATTTTTATGGTATTTAATTTTGTTTTATTTCAATGGAATATAAAGGACCAGATCCTTTTGGAAGCAGCAGAGGAAACTCCTCTCTGGTCAGAACTGTGAGGTTACACAGACACATTAGGGTTTTTAATCTGCAGTTAGCCTGGGGATAGCTCATTTGCCTAGTTCTGCTATTTTACAATAGCCTTTCATCTTCTTCATAGCACGCAGTGGTCCGCAGTGCCCTATCCTGCCTTGAAACGGCCTGGAGCTCCACCTCAGAGGACCAAGGAAGTCTTGTCTACACCAAAGCATTATTGGCCTATGCCTTTGCCCTAGCAGGAAACAAGGTCAAACGAAGAGAGTTGCTTGAATCATTAAACAGAGAGGCTGTGAAAGAAGGTAAGAGTTGCTACTGCAAAGTTTACTTCTAACAACCACCAGTGACCAAAAGAAGGAAGGATGCCTCTACTGAGCTCATGCCTATCATGCTGCCTTAATTTAATGACAGAATAATTATCATTGATCTAAGACTTGAATTCTCTGGATAACATGGATCATTTTATTAATCCACACAGTATAGACTCTATACAGTCCCAGCTTCTAATATCACACACACATGTAGTAGACACAAAAACTCAATGTTATTCTCTGGAACTTTACTTTCTTGACAAGGATTTGTTTGATAGTGACTATTTAATGCTTTCACTTTGTTTAATGCTTTCACTTCATTAAAATGAAATGTCAATTTATTAGGTGAACTATAATTATAATCATCACTTATGGATTAGATTTTGAAATCATCCCTTAAGTTAAAAATTCTACCCTTTTCTATGTCAAAGAGGATTCAATCCACTGGCAACGTCCTGGGAAACTTCAAGAAGCTAAGACCCTCTATTCTCAACCACGGGCTCCCTCTGCAGAAGTGGAGATGACATCTTACGTGCTCCTTACCTATCTTACTGTCCAGCCCGCCCCATCTTCAGAGGACCTGTCTGTGGCATCACGTATTGTGAAGTGGATTACCAAGCAGCAAAATCCCCAAGGGGGCTTCTCTTCCACTCAGGTCTGTGGGGAGACTCTAGAAGGAAACATAAATACATTCACATGTATGAAGATACAGCCATCTTCTGGGAGTTGAAGAATAGGATAGTTGGTATTTCTAATTCACACTTTCTCCATCCCTCCATCAGCAGACAAGTTCCAGCCTTACTATCTTATGTATGGATTACTGCTCTGTCCTTTTGATACTGTCTCCTCTCTTAACTCCCTAGGGGACCCGCAACCACGCAGGTAGGTTTGTTTTCACAAAGCAATGTTTTCATGGGATTACTTCCCTTAGAAAATAAATCATTTTTCACCCAAAGCCTAAAATTATCTAATATTTTATCAATAATATTTCCTCTCACCAGTAAACATAAGCACACCAATCTGATTAGGCAGATCCCTTTGCTTCTTCTGGAATTAGCTCACTGCAGTTTCCATTACTTCACATAGAGCGTTCCCCACCCAGGTCCCCCCGATACCTCTCTTCTGTCTACATAAATCCTGCTCATTATTCAGAGATAATCTTATTTCTCACCTTCTTCACTCTTCTCTTACTATTCGAACCCATATTTTCTTCTCTCTTCTCTGACCTTTTATAACAAATATTGTTACATAAATTTATAAATTATTGAAATAACCTGTGCTTGTGTCAAATATCTAAGTCTTTTTATTTATTTATTTATTTTTTTTTGAGACGGAGTCTCGCTCTGTCGCCCGGGCTGGAGTACAGTGGCCGGATCTCAGCTCACTGCAAGCTCCGCCTCCCGGGTTTACATTCTCCTGCCTCAGCCTCCCGAGTAGCTGGGACTACAGGCGCCCGTCACCTCGCCCAGCTAGTTTTTTGTATTTTTTTAGTAGAGACGGGGTTTCACTGTGTTAGCCAGAGTGGTCTCGATCTCCTGACCTCGTGATCCGCCCGTCTCGGCCTCCCAAAGTGCTGGGATTACAGGCTTGAGCCACCGCGCCCGGCAATAGAATCTAAGTCTTATCACCACATGTATATTGTAAACTAGCTGAATGAAGAAACTTTAAAAATTTACTTTCAAAGTATCTGGAATAGTTTATCATTACTAACCAGATTGAACTAAATTGAAATAGAGTTAGTGGACTGCGTTTATGACTAAATAATTCTGAAGAAAGAATAGTGTTGTTATGGTTTACATCCAGTGTGCGTTTGTTACTTTCCTCTTCTGTGATTTCTCGACTCATTTTTTTTTTTCAGGACACAGTGGTGGCTCTTCAAGCCCTCTCCAAATATGGAACAGCAACTTTCAGTAAAAGTGAGAAAGCAGCTTTGGTCACCATCAAATCTTCACACACCTTTTCTAAAGACTTCCAAGTAGATGATGGCAATCGCCTAGTGCTGCAGGAGGTCCGGTTACCAGAGCTTCCGGGGGAGTACAGCACAACCGTGTCAGGGTCAGGATGTGTGTACCTCCAGGTGAGACTGCTGGGGTTTAGGAGATGCTGCAAGTGGGAGAGAAAGTTTCAAGAGTTATATTTGAATTTCAAAATAAGAAAAAGAAGCGTGTGCTAAGGAATGGTATGAATCATCTGGAACAGATTATGAGATAATTTGAGTGTAAAAATTAAGGATTTTTTTTCCATTTGTTTTAGACATGCCTGAGATATAGCATCCTTCCCAAGAAAGAAGGGAAAGCACCCTTTGCTCTGCAGGTTAATACTCTCCCCACGAATTGTGATGGAGTGGATGCTCACAGAAAGTTCCAGATTCACATCAACATTAGGTAAATCCTAGATCGTGACCAGACTTTTTGCACCAACCTAATAGAATATGGAGAAATTGATTTTCTTATGTGGAGAAACTCCACTCTCCAAAGCCACACATAATGAATATGGAATTCTTGCAGTGTTTATTACAAGAAAATTTCTTGCAGTGTTTATTAACAAGAAAAAGCGTTAACATTGAGAATATGGTATTACAATACCTGAAGAGTGTGAGCCTAAAATGATGGGTTTTCCAAACAACCATAACAGAAACAGATACAGTAGATATAGTAACTTAGTGTTAGAAATAGAAGGTAAAGAGAGAGTTTGTCTTGAATGAATTCCAAGAAATTTTGTTTGACTTCCTTATTCCTATGCGTTGACTTTATAGTTATACTGGGGACCGACCCAGTTCCAACATGGTCATTGTTGACGTGAAGATGGTATCAGGCTTCATACCTATGAAACCGTCAGTTAAACAGGTAATTCCTAGATCCCTTACAAATAGCAAAGTCATGGTAAATGCTGCCATTTATCGTTGTCAGTTTGACTTTATTGATGCACTTTTCAAGAGGTGTGCTCCCTCAAAATTGCTTCTCTAAAGGTTGTCTCTATCATTTTAATAGTGTGTATCATGGTTATATGGTGTCAGGTATAGGGTATAAGTCAGAAACATGATAAATAATATTCCAACAGGCCCCAAGACACCTAGGTATGTGGAATGGTATGGAATTATTTTCCACCTATATATAAAAAGAGAAAAGGATGTATGTGTATGTGCATGCATATATATATATATATATCTCTCTCACATATGTGTATTTGCACATACACTTATAGCATATATAGAGAATAAAAGTTCAATAAATATTGCTATTGTTATTATCATTATTATTCTTGAAGAAATCAAAATTGGTAGTTTGGATGCTCCTGAGAAGCTGTTTATATCGTAAATTCCTGAAAACTACTGCCAGTATAACATTTTCTCATTCTATATTTCTGGCTTATTCTCTCAATCAACAGCTCCAGAAACAGCCTCAGATTCAGAGGACTGAAGTGAGCATCAACCATGTCCTAATCTACTTTGAAAAGGTAAGACTTTCTGTGACTCTGCTAGATCTGGAAAACAACTAGAGATTCTAACAAACCATAACAGGTTCCATATAGTGCTGTTCACATATACAGGTGAGAGAGGACAAAGTGGCTATAAAAAGAAATGAAGCCGGCCTGGCACAGTGGCTCACACCTGTAATCCCAGCACTTTGGGAGGCCAAGGCAGGTGAATCACGAGGTCAGGAGTTCGAGATCAGCCTGGCCAAGATGGTGAAATCCCATCTTTACTAAAAATACAAAAATTAGCTGGGCACAGTGGCAGGTGCCTGTAGTCCCAGCTACTTGAGAGGCTGAGGCAGGAGAATTGCTTGAACCCGGGAGGCAGAGGTCGCAGTGAGCCGAGATCGTGCCACTGTACTCTAGCCTGGGCAACAGAGCGAGACTCGGTCCCTGCCCCACTCCCCAAAAAAAGAAAAAAAGAAATGAAGCCTGGACTGTCAACAGGCTTGATTTATTACGTTTGGCTGTCTACAAAATTGTCTCTTTTGTCCTTCTTTTATCTGTCTTTTAGTATGTTATGCAGGTCACAGAAGTCCCCTTTCTTTTCATAGGTTCTGGTACAGATGTGTATATCATAACTACAGGGTTTGATAATATCTTATGAAGAGAGGACAGTAACTAGTAACTAGTTAATCAAAGATTAACTAACCTTTGATTCTAATTGTTTTCCTGTCCCCCCAGCTAACCCATCAAACCCTGAATTTTTCCTTCTTTGTGGAACAAGACATCCAAATAAAGAATTTAAAACCAGCTACAGTAAAAGCCTATGATTATTATGAGACAGGTAAGCTTCAGACATGCTGAGCTTTAAAAGGGAAAACAAAAACAAAAACAAAAACAAGCTACTAACCCAGTAAAGGACTGCCTTAACTAAAGCAAAACTCCACAGTGTTACACTGGAGGAAAAGGTGAGTTTGTGCGCACCGAGTAATCATGTTCTTGTATATGAACCTCTCGTGTCCCCCCAGTAAACAAGTCTTAGAGTCATTCTTATAAACTGACCATAAGGCAATGAGAGGATCCCTTCTATCTAAATTTCCCTATAAAGTTGTTTGTCCTGGGCTGAATTATTCCAAAGAGATAAGAAGAGTATGGTAACTGAAAAAACGCATCTCAGTGCTGATGCCTGACATGAAAAATTTGATCTGTTTTTGACTTGTGCTTCGGATAGTCTCACACAATTTGGGGAACTTCGTAATATATCAGGAAATACTTTGATTTGCTCATGGCTTTGAGCTAGAAAATTAACCACCATCGTAGCATGATGGTAGTGCTAAAACTGTTCTTTGATGAAGGGAAGGTTCAGAGAGCAAGGTGCAATTCCAATGAGAAAAATACAGCTGTGAAAAGGCACTATCTGTGGAGTCCTGTAACTGTATTCAGGCACACCACCTGTGTACCCGGCCTCTCAATTCTGTTCCCAAGCCAGATTTTCTCTTGGTTTCCTCCCACCAATCCCAAACAGCTTAATAGAGAAATCATTTTTATTAGCTCTATAGCGATGCTTTCTACTTTCTTTCTTGGCTTACATAGTTTATTTACGATTCACATCTTAGGTGCTTATGTCTGAATGTCTTCACTCTTTCTCTCCAATACTTTCTGTGTTTCAGATGAATTCACCTTTGAAGAATACAGTGCCCCTTGCAGTGCTGGTAAAGTATTAATGATTCAATCTAACGCCAATTGAAAGAAAATAGATAAGCATCTCAGTTAAACAGTAAAGTCTAATCCCAACTTCAAAATAAATAAGCATCTCAGTTCTCTGCATAAGACTGCTTCTTGAGATGACTGTATCCTTTCTATATCCTAAAAAACCCCTGATGTACTGTATATAAATTGAACTATATCAAATGTATTATAGCATTTCTCAGAAAAAAAATGCAAGTTAATACAATTACTGGTGTCTGGGGTGACTTGTTTGAAGATGAATCTAAGAATTTGCCGTATATAAAAACTAAATTATCTAATATGTAGTTTCCATTCTATACCCAGTGGTGATACATTCATCACCTATAACCTTTCTGGGATATTTCTAAGTGTATACTAAAGTCAAAAAATTTGTCACTGTAATTATCCATATAGCACAGCATGAAAGGCTCAGCCTGTAGGACCTTCCTTTAGGCTGATTGACAGGGTTCACCTTTGACATAGAATTTGCCATGAAACCTTTGCATCTCCGCTGTGAAATATGAAAAAATGGAGAACATCCCTATCATTAAAAATAATTAAAAGTTACTAAGTTCAAATATTTATAACCGAAGTACAAAAAGTTGTTCTTAAGTAGGTCACAGAATTTCCCTAATATTTCTTCCTTTTCTTTTACTGTTTAGAATCTGAACAAAGAAATGCTTAAAAACAGCAACTTATGGGCCTCACCAGGTGAACTCCAGAAATGAAGAACAGACTCATCAAGAGAGACAACAGTGAGAGAAAGAAGGGAAGGTCATTGGAAATACATAAAATTTGTATGTTGAATAAATTTATGGCATTTACAACTCTATCTTTTCTTTTGTTCTTTATCAATGTCATATTCCCTTTTCTGAATATGAATCTATTCTCCATAGCACTTAGTCACAGAAAAACTATACAAAGAGGTACACTCAAAAACACTATAGATGAATTAAAGTGGAATTTTTAAGAAGTCAATTAACCCACAAAAAGGAAAAAGAAAACAGTTTTTCCAAACATTGGAAACAACAAAAAGTCTATCAGTAGATGAATGGTTTGGCAACGATACAACATAGTTCTGCTGGACGACAAAGAGGAACAAACGATTGACATACACAATGACTTGAGTGGATCTCAAAAGCATTAAGCTGCATGGGGGAAAGAAAAGCCAATCTCAAAAGGTCACAGGCTGTATGATTTCTCTTACACAACATTCCTTAAATGACAAAATTGTAGAGATGAAAAACAAATTCGTGGTTACTAACGGTTACAGAGAGTGGGGGAGTGGGATGGGTGTGACTGTAAGTGGGTAGCATTAGAGAGTTTTTGTGGTGATGAAATCTTGCATGTGTAGAAGCAAAAGTACTTCTTCAGATTTTTACATTTAATTCCATCTCAAATTATTTTCTTGTTTGTTGGGTGGGGAGCAAGAGAGTATCTAAATTGACTTTTTTTCCACGTAGCTTTCTAATAGTCCTATTAATATTGATGGACCAATTCAATCTTTCCCTGCTAATAAAACATGCCTCCTTTATCACATATTAAATTATCATGTATACCAAGGCTTGTTTCTGAAAGGTCTATTCTAGTCCATCGAGTACCTGGTCTATTCTTTTATGAGAATTAAAATATTTGAATTACTGTAGCTTAATAAAATGTTTCAATAACTACTATGGCTGATGTCTTTTCACTTCTCTGTTTTCACTTTTTCTTTGCATTACTGATTTGTGTCCTCACCAAATCTCATGTTGAATTGTAATCCCCAGAATTGAAAGTAGGGTCTGGTGGGAGGTGATTAGATTGTGGGAGTGAATCCCTCATTAATGGTTTAGCACTATCCCCTTGGTGGTTGTTCTCATGATAGAGTTCTAGCAAGTTCTGGTCATCTAATGTGTGTAGCACATCTCCCACACCTTGCTCATGCTCCTGCCATGTTAGAAGCCTCGCTCCCATTTAGCTTTCTGCCACAATTGTAAGTTCCTGGAGGCCTCCCCAGAAGCCTAGCAGAGGCCAGCATCATGCTTCTTGTGCAGCCTGTGGAACTGTGAACCAATTAAACCTCTTTTCTTTATAAATCAGCCAATCTCAGGTATTTCTTTATAGCAATGCAAGAATGGACTAATACAATTACTAAGATCATTATTTGTTCAAGTTAAAACTCTAGAATCTTTTAAGTTCATTACCCCATAGTCAATTAGGTATTGTTTGGAATTGCGTTGAATATATACATGAATTTATTGTCACGAGTGTCAATTTTTTGCATTTAATCTTCCCTATTCAGACTCATTTTGTATTTACTCAATTCACATGAAGCAAATTCTAACTCTGACTTAATTTCTAAATTTGGACTGAAATACAAAGGTGAAGATTAGCTTCATAGACATATATAGTAGGATAAATTGAAAAATAAAACAATGTATACATGGAGACAAATTAAAAGATTTTCACAAGATAGTGAAAACTAGAACAGTATTTCTCATTTGATGATTGATGTCCTTGAAAGGTTTTAAGCAGGAGAATAGTTCCAATTTGCATTATGGATAGTCATCTTCCAGGCAATGGCAAGAAGAAGATAGCAAGCTTTTCCTGGATCCCAGATTCACAGTCCATTTGTGCAGAGCTGAGCACTCTTCTTCATGATTAACCAAATGAATTAGTAGACATATTGCTATTCCATACTCACACAACTACACACTTTAAAAATGATTTATGAATTCCAGTTCCAAGACGGCCAAACAGGAACAGCTCCAGTCTGCAGTTCCCAGTGTGATGGACGCAGAAGACAGGTGATTTCTGCATTTCCAACTGAGGTACCTGGTTCATCTCACTGGGACCGGTTGGACAGTGGGTGCCACCCACAGAGCATGAGCCAAAGCAGGGTGGGGCATCACCTCACCCGGGAAGCGAACAGGTTGGGGATTTGCCTTTCTTAGCCAAGGGAAGCCATGACAGACTGTATCGGGAAAATCATGACACTGCCACCCAAATACTGTGCTTTTCCAATGATCTTAGCAAATGGCATACCAGGAGATTATAATCCATGCCTGGCTTAGTGGGTCCCACACCCATGGAGCCTTGCTCACTCTAGTCCAAGATTGAACGGTAAGGTGGCAAGCCTGGCTGGAGAAGGGGCATCTGCCATAGCTGAGGCTTGAGTAGGTAAACAAAGCAGCCGCGGCTGGGAAGCTCAAACTGGGTGGAGAGCACCGCAGCTCAATGAGGCCCACCTGCCTCTGTAGGCTCCACCTCTGGGGGCAGGACATAGCTGAACAAAAGGCAGCAGAAACTTCTGCAGACTTAAACATCCCTGTCCAACAGCCTGAAAGGAACAGTGGTTCTCCCAGCATGGTGTTTGAGCTCTGAGAATGGACAGACTGCCCCTTCAAGAGGGTCCCTGACCCCTGCGTAGCCTAACTTGGAGACCCTCCCAGTAGGGACTGACTGACACCTCATACTGCTGGGTGCCTCTCTGAGACGAAGCTTCCAGAGGAAGGATCAGGCAGCAATATTTGCTGTTCTGCAATATTTGCTGTTCTGCAGCCTCTGCTGGTGATACCCAGGCAAACAGCATCTAGAGTGGACCTCCAGCAAACTCCAACAGACCTGCAGCTGAGGGACCCGACTGTTACAAGGAAAACTAACAAATAGAAAGGAATAGAATCAACATTAACAAAAAGAACATCCACACCAAAACTCCATCTGTACGTCACCATCATCAAAGACCAAAGGTAGATAAAACCACAAAGATGGGGAGAAACCAGAGCAGAAAAGAAGAAAATCCTGAAAACCAGAGCACCCCTTCTCCTCCAAAGGATCACAGCTCCTTGCCAGCAACAGAACAAAGCAGGACAGAGAATAACTTTGACGAGTTGACAGAAGTACGCTTCAGAAAGTCAGCAATCCTTCCGAGCTAAAGAAGGATGTTCACACCCATCGCAAGGAAGCTAAAAACCCTGAAAAAAGATTAGACGAATGGCTAACTAGAATAAACAGTGTAGAGAAGGCCTTAAATGACCTGATGGAGTTGAAAACCATGGCATGAGAACTGCGTGACACATGCACAAGCTTCAGTAGCTGATTTGATCAAGGGGAAGAAAGGGTATCAGTGAATGAAGATCAAATTAATGAAATGAGGTGAGAAGAGAAGTTTAGAGAAAAAAGAGTAAAAAGAAACAAACAAACCTCCAAGAAATATGGGACTATGTGAAAACACTAAATCTACATTTGATAGGTGTACCTGAAAGTGATGGGGAGAATGGAACTAAGCTGGAAAACACTCTTCAGGATATTATCCAGGAGAACTTCCCCAACCTAGCAAGACAGGCCAACATTCAAATTCAGGAAATACAGAGAACACCACAAAGATACTCTTCGAGAACAGCAACCCCAAGACACATAATTGTCAGACTCACCAAGGTTGAACTGAAGGAAAAAATGCTAAGGGCAGCCAGAGAAAAAAGTTGAGTTACCCATAAAGGGAAGCCCATCAGACTAACAGCAGATGTCTTGGCAGAAA
Source organism: Mandrillus leucophaeus (assembly GCF_000951045.1). Lineage (NCBI taxonomy): Eukaryota > Metazoa > Chordata > Mammalia > Primates > Cercopithecidae > Mandrillus > Mandrillus leucophaeus. The sequence continues at coordinate 512,799 of NW_012102576.1, read as the reverse complement.
TCCTACAAGCCAGAAGAGAGTGAGGGCCAATATTCAACATTCTTAAAGAAAAGAATTTTCAACCCAGATTTTCATATCCAGCCAAACTAAGCTTCATAAGTGAAGGAAAAATAAAATCCTTTACAGACAAGCAAATGTTGAGAGATTTTGTCACCACCAGGCCTGCCTTACAAGAGCTCCTGAAGGAAGCACTAAACATGGAAAGGAACAACCAGTACCAATCACTGCAAAAACATGCCAAATTGTAAAGACCATCAATGCAGGGACAAAACTGCATCAACTAACGAGCAAAAACAAAACAAAACAAAAAAAACCAGCTAACATTATAATGACAGAATCAAATTCACACATAACAATATTAACTTTAAATGTAAATGGGCTCAATGCTCCAGTTAAAAGACAGAGACTGGCAAATGAGATAAAGAGTCAAGACCCATCAGTGTGCTCTATTCAGGAGACCCATCTCATGTGCAGAGACACACATAGGCTCAAAATAAAGGGATGGAGGAAGATCTACCAAGCAGATGGAAAATAAAAAAAAGCAGGGGTTGCAATCCTAGTCTCTGATAAAACAGACTTTGAACCAACAAAGATCAAAAGAGACAAGGAAGGCCATTACATAATGGTAAGGAGATCAGTTCAACAAGAAGAGCTAACTATCCTAAATTATATGCATCCAATACAGGAGCACCCAGATTCATAAAGCAAGTCCTAAGAGACCTGCAAAGAGACTTAGACTCTCACACAATAATAATGGGATACTTTAACACCCCACCATCAATATTAGACAGATCAGAGAGACAGAAGGTTAACAAGGATATCAAGGACTTGAACTCAGCTCTGCACCAAGCAGATCTAATAGACATCTACAGAACTCCCACCCCAAATCAACAGAATATACATTCTTCTCAACACCACATCATACTTATTCCAAAATTGACCACATAGTTGGAAGTAAAGCACTCTTCAGCAAATATAAAAGAACAGAAATTATAACAAACTGTCTCTCAGACCACAGTGCAATCA
>NW_012102576.1:509370-511295 GCF_000951045.1 Mandrillus leucophaeus | reverse complement strand
ACCTCTATGCAAATAAAACAGAAAATCTAGAAGAAATGGATACATTTCTGGATGCATAATGTGTCCAAGACTAAACCAGGAAAAAGTGGAATCTCTGAATAGACCAATAACAGGTTCTGAAATTGAGGCAATAATTAATAGCCTACCAACCAAAAAAAGTCCAGGACCTGACGGATTCACAGCTGAATTCTACCAGAGGTACAAGAAGGAGCTGGTATCATTCTTTCTGAAACTATTCCAATCAATAGAAAAGGAGGGAACACTCCCTAACTCATTTTATGAGGCCAGCATCATCCTGATACCAAAGTCTGGCAGAGACACAACAAAAAAAGAGTTTTAGACCAATATCCCTGATGAACGTCGATGTGAAAATCCTCAGTAAAATACTGGCAAACCAAATCCAGCAGCACATTGAAAAGCTTATCCACCACAATCAAGTTGGCTTCATCCCTGGAATGCAATGCTGATTCAACATATGCAAATCAATAAACCTAATCCGTCACGTAAACAGAACCAAAGACAAAAACTACATGATTATCGCAATAGATGCAGAAAAAGCCTTTGACAAAATTCAACTGCCCTTCATGCTAAAAACTCTCAATAAACTAGATATTGATGGAATGTATCTCAAAATAATAAGAGCTATCTATGACAAACCCACAGCTAGCATCTGAATGGGCAAAAACTGGAAGCATTCCCTTGGAAAACTTGCACAAGACAGAGATGCTCTCTCTCACCACTCCTATTCAACATAATGTTGGAAGTTCTGGCCAGGGCAATCAGGAAAGAGAAAGAAATAAAAGGTATTCAATTAGGAAAAAAGGAAGTCAAATTGTCGCTGTTTGCAGATGACATGATCGTATATTTAGAAAACCCCATTGTCTCAGCCCAAAATCTCCTTAAGCTGATAAGCAACTTCAGCAAATTCTCGGGATACAAAATCAATGTGCAAAAATCACAAGCATTCTTATACACCAATAATAGACAAACAGAGAGAGCCAAATCATGAGTGAACTCCCATTCACAATTGGTACAAAGAGAATAAAATACTCGTGAATCCAATTTACAAGGGATGTGAAGGACCTCTTCAAGGAGAACTACAAAACACTGTTTAATGAGATAAAAGAGGACACAAACAAGTGGAAGAACATTCCATGCTCATGGATAGGAAGAATGAATATTGTGAAAATGGTCATACTGCCCAAGCTAATTTATAGATTCAATGCCATCCCCATCAAGCTACCAATGACTTTCTTCACTGAATTGGAAAAAACTACTTTAAAGTTCATATGGAACCAAAAAAGAGCCTGCATTGCCAAGACAATCCTAAGCCAAAAGAACAAAGCTGGAGGCATCACACTACCTGACTTCAAACTATACTACAAGGTTACAGTAACCAAAACATCATGTTACTGGTACCAAAACAGAGATATAGACCAATGGAACAGAACAGAATCCTCAGAAACAACATCACACATCTATAACCATTTGATCTTTGACAAACCTGACAGAAACAAGAAATGGGGAAAGGATTCCCTACTTAATAAATGGTGCTGGGAAAACTGGCTAGCCATATGTAGAAAGCTGAAACTGGATCCCTTCCTTACACCTTATGTAAAAATTAATTCAAGATGGATTAAAGTCTTAAATGTTAGACCTAAAACCATAAAAACCCTAGAAGAAAACCTAGGTAATACCATTCAGGACATAGGCCTGGGCAAGACTTCATGACTAAAACTCCAAAAGCAATGGCAACAAAAGCCAAAATAGACAAATGGGATCTAATTAAACCAAAGAGCTTCTGCACGGCAAAAGAAACTACCTTCAGAGTGAACAGGCAACCTACAGAATAGGAAAAAATTTTTGCAATCTACTCATCTGACAAAGGACTAATATCCAGAATCTACAAAGAACTTAAACAAATT
>NW_012102576.1:494447-508746 GCF_000951045.1 Mandrillus leucophaeus | reverse complement strand
CACTTGGACACAGGGCAGGGAACATCACACACTGGGGCCTATGGTGAGGTCGGGGAATGGGGGAGGGATAGCATTAGGAGGAATGCCTAATGTAAATGACGAGTTAATGGCTGCAGCACACCAACATGGCTCATGAATACATATGTAACAAACCTGCATGTTGTGCACATGTACCCTAGAACTTAAAGTATAATAATTTTTAAAAAAGAAAAAAATGATTTATTTTCCTCTCGTCCATATACTCATACCTTTTTGAAAGCCAAACCTGTATCTTAATTATGTCTGTGCAGCCTGTTCACCCAACACAGTGCTGGGAAGGTTGTAGGCACTCATTAAAACAAAGGAGTGATTAAGTGTGTCAGCGCCTGAGTGAGCCTATTCCTGTAGGTAGAGAGTTAGAGGAGAAATGGAGTAACACTAAGGTGTCAGCACACGCCAGCAGGAAAAATGAGCTAGAAAAATAATTTTGACTCATACCTGACTTGAGTTGCTTAATGTTTCACAAACACTTTAAGGATGAAGATTTTGATATTTTCCCAAAGTCAAATAAATGAGAAGGAAAAAAAAAGTGGTTATTTATTGGGACTTTGAGCAAAACTTGTTTAAAAGTACATTTTATACATTCAATAAACTCTACATGGGAAATCATGGCCTCTATCTTGCAAAAGGAACTGTTAACAATTATCAGAAAAGTAAATACAAATGACCTTTGTTGTAGTTTGATTTGTGTCCCTAAAAAAGACATGTTGAAGTCCTAACCGCTGGTACCTGTGAATGTGACTTTATTTGGAGATAGGGTCTGTGCAGATGTAATTAAGATGTAAGTTAAGATAAAGTCATATTGGAGTAGTGTGGGTCCTTAATCCAATACGACTGGTATCCTATAAGAAGAAATGATACATGTACAGAGTGATGCAGATAGACCACAAGGAAAATTCTGTGTGATGATGGGGGCGAACACAGGAACACCAAAGATTACTCACAACACCAGAAGCTAAGAGAAAGGCACGGGGCAGATTCTCTCCTAGAGCGTTCCATGGGATCGTGACCCTACCAATACCTTGATTTTGGACTGTGATCCTCCAGAACCAACAGAGGATAAATGTATGTTGTGTTAAGCCACCCACTTTGCAGTATTTTGTTATGGCAGTCCTAGAAAACTACTATAATCTCCAATTAAAATAATATCTTTTCATTCATTGGCCAAGTTTACTTAGCAAATTTTTAATTGTCTTTTAAGCAGATCCAAATGGTTCGGTGGAGGAAGAATACATGTTTTACATATTTCCACAGAGTTTAATTTAAGAATGAAAATGTCTTGGCTGGGCGTGGAGGTTTATACCGGTAATCCCAGCACTTTGGGAGGCCGAGGCAGGCAGGTCATGAGGTCAAGAGATCGAGACCATCCTGGACAATATGGTGAAACCCTGTATCTACTAAAAATACAAAAATTAGCTGGGCATGGTGCACACCTGTATTCCCAGCTGCTCAGGAGGCTGAGGCAGGAGAATCACTTGAACCCGGGAGGCAGAGATTGCAGTGAGCCGGGATTGCACCACTGCACTCCAGCCCTGCAACAAAGCGAGACTCCATCTCAAAAAAGTAAATTAATTAATAAAATAAAAATAAATAAATAAATAAATAAATCTCGTATAATTTAAAATAAGCAAACAAATATTAAAATCTGGCCCAGTGCAGTGGTCTTACACTTACAGTTCCAGCTACTCAAGAGGCCGAGGGTGGAAGATTGTTCAAGCCCAGGAGTTGGAGACCAACCAGGGCAACAGAGTGGGACCTCATCTCTATTAAAAAAAATAAAAACAAATAATAAATAATAAAATCTGAGATATGGGATTCCGTTTTCCATTTCTAGACCTCTGTCGTGCTTAGAGTTTATCTCAGAAAAGACAAATCCCTTTGTGTCCTTAAAGTTCTCCAGGAAGAATTTTCTTGTTTATTCCTGTGGCAAAAAGGAAAAACAAAAGATGATTCGTAATAAAAAAGCAAATCTGTGCACAAATGTTTGGGTGAGGGGTTGATTTATTCATTTTAATCTGTATGGCACACCCCCCAAGGGGATTTTTAATTATTATTTAATGCAAAGTAGAAGTATTGTTAAAGACCTTTCTTAAGAATTTTTAAAACATAAAGGAGTCACTTACACAGCAATAATGTGAGAAATATCTTTATGCATTTTACTTAATAGTCTCAGACATCTTGTAAAATTTAGGAATGTGAATTAATGAGATAACAAAGAATATTCAAGGTACTAAAAGCAAGGGTTCTATGTGGATTCAAGTTATTGTCGAGCAAAGTTTTGCCTAAGAAAATCCGTGCCAAGATTTAATGTGTACTTAATCAGACAAGACGAAACTTGTCATTTCCAGTAAGTGATCTCTGATTACTCAAGTCTGTTCATATATTAACAAAAGACTTTCATCATCAGTACACTTGAATAACACTTGGCCCAAACATACTCTTTCCACATCACAGAGCAGCTGGGTGAAAAATTAAATTGCTTCTTTGCAGCAGGCATAAAAAAGTAAAATATTGAAAATAAAAGAGAATGCCTTTGTCAAATTGTATAAAGAGTACTTTTCTATAAAATATTTTATAATTCATACTGAGGCTTATAGGTAAGTATTATGAACCGTAGTATCTTTCCTTTTTCTTTTTTTTTGAGACGTAGTTTTGCCCTTGTTGCCCAGGCTGGAGTGCAATGGCGTGATCTCAGCTCACTGCAACCTCCGCCTCCCGGGTTCAAGAGATTCTCCTGCCTCAGCGCCTGGAATAACTGGAATTACAGGCACACATCACCACCCCCAGCTTGTTTTATATTTTTAGTAGAGACGAGGTTTCACCATGTTGGCCAGGCTGGTCTTGAACTCCTGACCTCAGGCAATCCACCCACCTTGGCCTCCCAAAGTGCTGGGATTACAGGTGTGAGCCACGGCACCTGGCGAACTATGGAACCTGTCTATTTTGACAAATTTTTTGTAAAAACATAATTTTAAAAGGATAAAACCATGATTCTTAGGGAAATATAAAAACAACACATATGTCAAAGAAATAACCAGTAAGATGTTATTACCAATTCAAAGAGCATATTAAAAAAGTAAGATATTTACATACAATTAAACAAACAAACCAAAAATCTGTTAGGGTAAGAATGACATGTTACGTATAAAACTGGTTAACGTTAAAATATGGTAAAAATCTTCGGTTTCTGTCCCATTGGACAGAAATTATTTATATCAGTGCTTGATAAAAGTAAAACAGTAACTTTAGTAAGCTTGGAATCTTTATGATAAACAATGAGATGAACTAAAGATATTCCCCTAGATAATACTTAAGTGACCCTTACCCCAAAATAGTACTGAAAGAATGTACTACCATCATTTTACCTTATTTTTTAGTTTCTGATAGTTTTTTTTCACAGTCTCCCCTTACCAAAGATTGCTCTTTTTTAACTTGTATTTTAGGTTCAAGGGTACATGTGCAGGTTTGTTACATAGGCAAATTGTGTGTCATGGGGGCCTGGTGTATAATTATTTTATCACCCGTGTAAAAAGCACAGTATCCAATAGGTAGTTTTTCAATCCTCACTCTTCCATTCTCCACTTGCTAGTAGGCCCTGGTGTCTATTGTTCCCTTCTTTATGTCCACATGTACTCAATGTTTAGCTACCACTAAACATGTTTAGCTATCACTACCACTAATGTTTAGCTACCATTCAATGTTTAGCTACCACAATTACCACCACTAATAAGTGAGAACATACAGTATTTGGTTTTCTGTTCCTGCGTTAGTTTGCTTAGGATGATGGTCTCCAGCTCCTTCAATTTTACTGCAAAGGACGTGATCTCATTATTTCTTATGGCTGTATAGTATTCCACTGTGTATATGTGGCATGTTTTCTTTATCCAGTCTACATTGATGGGCATTTAGATTGATTCCATGTCTTAGCTATCGTGAATAGTGCTGGAATGAATAGTATGTATATGTCTTTATGGTAGAATGATTTATATTCCTTTGGGTATATACCCAATAACAGGATTTCTGGGTCAGATGGTAATTCCATTTTAAGATCTTTGAGAAATCACCAAATTGCTCTCCACCACAGGTGAACTAAATTACATTACCACCAGCAGTGTATAAGCATTCCTTTTTCTCTCCAACATTGCCACCATCACATAGCCATTCTGACTGGTGTGAGATGGTATCTCAATGTGGTTTTGATTTGCATTTCTCCAACGATTAGTGATGTTCAATATTTTTTCATAAGCTTATTGGCCATATGAATGTTTTCTTTTGAGAAGTGTCTGTTCCTGTCCTTTGCCCACATTTTTATGGAGTTCTTTGTTTCTTGCTTGTTAATTTGTTAAGCAAGTTCCTTATAGATGCTGGTTATTAGACCTTTGTCAGATGCATGGTTTGCAAATATTTTCCCCCTTTCTGTAGGTTGTCTGTTTCCTCTGTTGATAGTTTCTTTTGCTGTGCAGATGCTCCTTAGTCTAATTAGGTCCCACTTGTCAATTTTTTGTTTTGTTGCAATTGCTTTTGGTATCTCCATCATGAAATCTTTCCAAGGGCCTATGTCCAAAAAGGTATTTTCCAGGGTTTTATAGTTTTAGGTTTTACATTTAGGTCTTTAATCCATCATTTTTACACATGGTATAAGGAGGAGGTCCAGTTTCAATTTTATGCATATGGCTAGACAGTTATTCCAGCACCATTTATTGAATACAGTCCTTTCCCTGTTGCTTAATTTTGTCAACTTTGTCAAAGATTAGATGGTTGTAGGTGTGTGGCATTATTTCTGGGCTCTCCATTTTGTTCCATTGATCTGTAAGTCTGTTTTTGTACCAGGACCATGCTGTTTTGTTTACTGTAGCCCTGTAGTATAGTTTGAAATTGGGGAATATGATAGGAATACAACTGATTTTTGTACATTGCTTTTGTAGCCTGAAGCTTCACTAAAGTTGTTTATTAGATCAAGGAGCTTTTGGGCAGAGATGATGGGATTTTCTAGATATAGAATCGTATCATTTGCAAACAGGGAGAGTTTAACTTCCTCTCTTCCTATTTACATGTCTTTCATTTCTTTATCTTGCCTGATTGTGCTCGCTGGGAATTCCAGTATTATGTTGAATAGGAGTAGTAAGAGAAGGCATCTTTGTCTCATCCCAGTTTTCAAGAGGAATGCTTCCGGCTTTTGCCCATTCAGTATGATGTTGGCTGTGTGTTTTTTATACATGGTTTTTATTATTTTGAAGTACGTTCCTTCAATGCCTAGTTTTTTGTGGATTTTTAAAATGAAATAATTTTGAATTTTATTGAAGGACTTTTCTGCATCTATTGAGATGATCATGTGGTTTTGTTTTTGGTTTGGAGTTCCGTTTACGTGGTGAATAGCGTTTATTGATTTATGCATGTTGAACCAAGAATAAAGCCCACTTGATAATGGTGGATTAGCTTTTCTTTTTGGCATGGGTTTATTTTTAAAAAATTTTTTTATTTCCATAGGATTTTGGTGAAAAGGTGGTATTTGGTTACATGAATAAATTCTTAATGGTGATTTGTGAGATTTTGGTGCACCCATCATGCACGTGTTAACGGTAGAGGGTATCCAAGGTTCTTGGTGTTCTGAACAAAGAATTGGACAAAACACACTAACAAAGCAAGGAAGGAATGAAGGGTTTCATTGAAAATGAAAGTACACTCTACGGTGTAAGAGCGGACCTGAACATAGGAGCTCAAAGGCCCCATTACAGAATATTTGGGAGTTTAAATACTCTCTACTTGGGATACACCCTATGTAAATGAAGAGGATGAAGTAAAGTTGCAAAGTCATTTATTTACTTAACCTATGCCCTCATGGAGAGGATATTTCCTGTTGTCACTGAAGTGTGAATCGGCCTTATGTTCCCTGCCTGCAGACCCTATTTTCCAGCCTCACAACCAGTATACACTGAACCCAATTTGTAGTCTTTTATCCCTCACGCCTTTCCCACCCTTTCCTCACAAGTCCCCAAAGTCCATTGTATCATTTTTATGCCTTTGAATCCTCATAGCTTAGCTCTCACTTATGAGGGAGAACATGCAATGTTTGGTTTTCCATTCCTGAGCTACTTAACTTAGAATAATAGTCTCCAGTCCCATCCAGGTTGCTGTGAATGCCATTAATTATTTCCTTTTTACAGCTAAGTAGCATTCTATCATTAATATACCACAGTTTCTTTACCCACTCATTGATTGATGGGCATCTGGTCTGGTTCCACATTTTTGCAATTGGGAATTGTGCTATTATCAAAATATCATCATAATTCTTCACAGAACTAGAAAAAAAAATCCTAAAATTCATGTGGAACATAAAAGGATCCTGCATAGCCAAAGAAAGACTAAGCAAAAAAGCAAAACAAAACAAAACAAAAAATAAACACACACACACACACACACACAAAATCTGGAAGCATCACATTACTTGATTTCTATACTATACTATAAGGTCATAGTCACCCAAACAGCATGGTACTGGTATAAAAATAGGCACATAGACGAATGGAACAGAATAGGGAACCCAGAAATAAACCCAAATATTTACAACCAACTGATCTTTGACAAAGCAAACAAAAACATAAAACTGGGAAAGGACATTTCATTTAACAAATGGTGCTGGGATAATTGTCAAGCCATATGTAGGAAAATGAAACTGGATCCCCATCTTTCACCTTATACAAAAATCAACTCAAGGTGGATCAAGGACTTAAATCTAAGACCTGAAACCATAAAAATTCTAGAAGATAACATCAGAAAAGGCCTTCTAGACGCTGGCTTAGGCAAGAATTTCATGACCAAGAACTCAAAAGCAAATGCAATAAAAACAAAGATAAATAGGTGGGACTTAATTAAACTAAAGGACTTTTACATGGCAAAAGGATCAGTCAGCAGAGTAAACAGACAACCCACAGAGTGGGAGAAAATCTTCACAATCTATACATCTGACAGTGAATTAGTTTTTTGATGTGCTGCTGGATTCAGTTTGCTTAATATTTTGTTAAGGATTTTTGCATCCATGTACATTGAGTATATTGGCCTAAAGTTTTCTTTTTTTTGTTCTGTCTCTGTCAGGTTTTGGTATCAAGATAATGCTAACCTCATAGAATGAGTTAGGGAGGAGTCCTTCCTCCTCAATTTTTGGAAGTAATTTCAATAGGAATGGTGCCATCTCTTCTTTATGTATCTGGTAGCATTTGGCTGTGAATCTGTCTGGTCCTGGGCTTTTTCTGGTTGGTAGGCATTTTATTACTGATTCAGTATTGGAAATCATTATAGGTCTGCTCACGGATTCAATCTCTTCTTGATTCAGTCTTGAGAGTTGAATGTTTTCAGCAATTTATCCATTTCTTATAGATTTTCTAGTTCGTTTGCACAGAGGTGTTCTTAGTAGTATCTGAGGTTCTTTTGCATTTCTGTGGAGTTGGTGGTAAATACTCATTTTCATTTCTGATTGTGGTTATTTGGATCTTCTCTCCTTTTTTATTAGTCTATCTAGTGTTCCATCAAACTTATCTATTCTATCAAAAAAAAATCCTCAATTCATTTATCTTTTGTTTTTTGTGAGGTTTTTTTGCATCTTAACTTCCTTCAGTTAAACTCTGATTTTGGTTATTTCATTTCTTCTGCTAGCTTTGCGGTTGGTTTACTCTTATATCTCTAGTTCCTCTAGATATGATGCTAGGTTGTTACTTTGAGATCTTGTAACTTTTTGATATGCATGTTTAGCATTATAAACTTCCCTCTTAACACTGCTTTAGATGTATCCCAGAAATTCCGGTATTTTCTATCTTTGTTCTCATTCATTTCAAAGAATTTCTTGATTTCTGCTTTAATTTCATTGTTTACCCACAAGCCATTCAGGAGCACGTTATTTAATTCCCAGGTAATTGTATGGATTTAAGGGATCTTCATAGTATTGATTTCTATTTTTATTGCACTGTGGTCTGAGACTGTGTTTGGTATTATTTGGGTTTCTCTGAATTTGCTGAGGATTCTTTTATCCAATTATGTGGACAATTATGTGGACAATTTCAGAGTATTTGCCCCGTGACAATAAGAAGAATAGATATTCTGTTGTTTTGGGGTAGGGAGTTCTGTAGATGTCTATTAGGTAAATTTGGTCAAGCATCGAGTTCAGGTCCTGAATATCTCTGTTAGTTTTCTGCTTCAGTGATCTAATACTGTCAATGCTCGGTTGAAGTCTACTACTATTATTGTGTAGGAATCTATGTCTTTTCATAGGTCTATAAGAACTTGCTTTATGTATTTGGGTGCTCCTGTGTTGGGTACACATATATTTAGGATAGCTAGGACTTTTTGAAGTCCTCTTGTAATGGGCTTATCATGCCTGATTAAAAGAGTATTTTCAAATATTAACGTACCAGGTATACTTTAATATAATTGTATCAATGTATCCAATTATACACAGTTTAAAAGGAAACCAGATTTTTATTAAATAATGTAAATAACTATATGCCATGAAAAGTAAGGAAACTCAGTAAAAGTATTATTTTCTTCTGAATTCTAACGGAGTCCAGGAAAATCAGATATCATTTAAAAATGTTTAATTCAATCCACAAAAGTAAAATCTTCTAAATTAAGAGTTAGATATTGTATAAAAAGAAAGAGAAAGGACTTTTTCCATATTTATTAAAATATAATTAAAATAAAGCCTACCATATTCCAAAAGAGTAATCACAATTTAATTTTTTTCTCAGTTTTATTCAGTCCTAGTAATTCTTCTTTTGCTTGATCTTATGTCAAGCATTCTTTTTTAAGGAAGTATGTTTGCTTCTGAACTAAAAAGAGTCTTGGAAATCCTGCCTCAAGTCAGTGGTACAATCTGAAAGTTGACAAAAGAATAACACCTCAGAGGATTGAATTCAAGGGTCCATTCTTTGAAATATCAAAATTCACAGTGTCTAACAGTGTTCTTTCCAGATGCCTTCAGCAAGCATAAAGAAGCAAAAATCTGCTTCATAATGAGATCAATTTATTAGTATAACCAATAATGTAAGAATGGAGGAGGACAAAATTTTCTATTGGAATACCACACATAGCTATTTTGTAAGTGTTGGTGCAATCATTCTCTGAGAGCAAGAACATGTTATATACAGTGAAGGCACTGACAAATCTCTAGTGCCTTCATATAAAGGGTACAATATGGAAGGCTATTTCTTCCGATTTGATCATTCTTCTCAAGTAGCTGTCATAATGTTAATGAGGTAATTAGCAAAAATACTAAAAGACATCTTTTACTTTATTTTAATTTTAATTTTTAACACCTTTATTGAGGTATAATGGATATACAAAGAACTGCACATATTTATTATGTATAATTTGATGAGTTTGGACATATGAAAACACTTATTGATTATGGGGATACTATCACCGTAATCAATGCAACAGACATATCCAACATCTCCCAAAGCTTTCTTGTATCTGTTTTTGTTTTGGTGAAGCAACGATAAAACACATTTTGAAATGCAAAATATGATATTGGTAACTACAGGTACCACATTGCACAGTAGATATCTAGAATTTATTCAAGTAACATAACTGAAACTTTATAACCATAGGACAACAATTCCTCATCCCCCCAACTTTCTAGACCCCAAGAGCCACATTGTATTCTCTGTCTTTATGAGTTTGACTATTATAGATATGTCATATAAGTGGACTCTTATTGTATTTGTCCCTCTATGATTGGCTTATTTCACTTAGCATAATGTCCTTCAAGTTCATGGATGTTGCTCCAAACAGCAGGATTTCCTTATCTTTAAGACTGGATAATATTCTGTTGTATGTATACACCATTTTAAAAATCCATTCACTGGTAGATGGATGCTTGGGCTGTTTATTGGCTAATATGAATAATGTTGCAATAAACATGGATGTGCAGATATCTTCTCAAGATGCTGATTTCAATACTTTTGAATATATACTCAGTAGTGAGATTGCTGGATTATAAGGTGGTTCTATTTTAAGTTTTTTAGAAACCTCTATACTATTTTTCTTAGCTGCTTTCATGCCACCAACAGTGCACAGGGGTTCTGATTTCTCCACATCTTCACTAACTTGTTATCTTTGTTTTTTAAAAAATGTATATTATAGCTACCTAACAGGTGTGAGGTGATACATACTTGTAGTTTTGACTTGCATTTCCATGATAATTAACTATACTGATTATCTTTTAATATACATGTTGGCCATTTGTATGTATTCTTTGGAGAAATGGCATTTTGTGCAGACATAGAAAAAGCAATTCTAAAATGTATACGGAGCCATAAAACACTATGACTAGTCAAAGTGATCTTGAGGAAAGAAAACAAAGCTGGAGGCATCACAATTCCTGATTTCAAAATATATCACCAAGCTACCAGAATCAAAACATCATGGTACTGGCATAAAGGCAGACATATAGACAAATGGAATGGAATAAAGGCCCAGAAATAACCCCATGCATATAAGGTCAACTGATCTTTGACAAGGGTCCCAAGAATACACAATGAGAAAAGGATAGTCTCATCAACAAATAGTGTTGGGAAAACTAGATATCTACATGCAAAGAAATAAAATTGGACCCTTACTTTATACCACACACAAATATCAACTCAAAGTGGATGAAAAATTAAACATAGGACCTGCAATTATAAAATTACTAAAAGGAAACATGGGGGAAATTTCTTGATAATGGTTTTGGCAGTAATTTCTTTGACATAATGCCAAAAACACAGAAAACAAAAGTAGAAAAAATGATAAGCAGAATTGCATCAATCTAAAAACCTTTTCACAGCAAAGAAAAAAAAACTAACAAAATGAATAGGAAACCTATGGAATGAGAGGAAAAAATTTCAAATCATATATCTGATAATGGGTGACATGGGTTAATTTTCAAAATATATAAGGAACCCCTACAACTCAGTTGGAAAAAGTCAAATAACCTGATTTTAAAACTGACTTAAAAAATTTTTTTAAATTATATTTTGGGAAGCAAAAGCAAGAGTTGCCACTGGTTACTTCATTAAATAGTGTTATATGCCCAAGAAGTAATATTCAGTTATACTTATGTAACCAAATGACAAGGAAATATTTTAAAATTAGCATTAGAAAAGGTAACACGACTGTAAAGTCAACACAAAGCAGAGAAAAGTATTCCAGTGAGACATCAAATAACTGCTATCTGGATGCATTGCAACAAAAGATAAGTAATAATCTCATCACCTTTGCTAAGCACTCTAAAGTCAATATATCATTTAACAAAAAGAAAGTCAAATTATTTCTGTATAAATATAATATTTGGCAGTAAATCTTTTATAAACCTTTAAATTAATAAGCCAATTAAAATTGAGCCAAAAGTGACATTAGCACAAAAGGCAGAGTAAGCAACTCTAAAATACCTCCATGTTCATGAGTTAGAAAACTTAATCGGATTAACGATACTCCCCAAATTGATGTGCAGATTCAATACAATTCCATCAAAATTACAACCATCTTTTATACAAAAATGGACAGACTGATTCTAAAATTCATTTGGATATGATAAAGATTCAGATTAGTCACAACAATTTTGAAGGGAAAAAAGAACAAAGTTAGAGGACTTCTACTTTCCGATTTTGAAACTTAACCACAAAAGCTCTTGCAATCTCAAGATAGCATGGTACTAGCACAAGGATAGATATATAGATCAATGGAAGAACATTGAGAATCCATAAGTAAATCCACACATTTTTGGTTAGTTTATTTTTGAAAAGGGTGCCAAGAACATATAATGGGGAAAGGATAACATTTTCAACATAAATGATGAAAAAAACAAATACTCATATGCAAAAGAAAGATTGGAGTTGGACCCATAACTCACATTATATCCAAAAAATTAATCCAAATCAATTACAAACCCAAATGTAAGAGCTAAAATAATAAAACTTCTATGAGGAGACAGACAGAATCTAAGCCAGCATAACCATGTGACCTGTCTCTATCTCCAATTGACCCCAATTCTAGAAGCAATCCTGTCATCCTGGGAACCCAACAGGAGGATCCTGAGGACTTTTACCTGCAAAACCAGTCTATAAAGATGGGGAAAGGTGTTTGCTCCTTCAGATGCATGGAAACCAATGCAAAGTTACACAGATAATGGTGAACCAGGCAAACATAATACCACCAAAGGAAACTAATAAAGTTCTAGAAACTAACTTCCACCCCAAATGGAGATCTACAAATTTCCCCCCAAAAACTCAAAATAATAATCTTAAAGATGCTCAGTGAGATGCAAGAAAACACAGATAGACAACTAAATAAAATTAGAAAAACAATGCATGAACAAAATGAGAAGTTTAATAAAGAAATAGAAACCATTAAGAAAAAACACAAAAATTATATAAGAATAGAACAGAATATTTTAATGGAGAACTTCAACAGCAGACACAGTCATACAAAAGAAAGAATTAACAACTTGAAGACAAGTCATGTAAATAGTTTAATTAAAGGTGAAAAAAGAAGAAAGATTAAAGAAGAGTGAAGAAAGTATAAGGGACCTATGGAATACCATCAAGCATGCAAATACACATATTATGGGAGTCCTAGAAGGAGAAAAGAGGGAAATGAGCAAAAAGCTTATTTAAAGGAATACTGGAAGAAAAATGTAAAAGCTAGGGTATTGGTGGCAATATGGGGATATGAAAATCCTCATGCGCTACTGGTAGAATTGCAGTGTGATGTAACCATTCTGGAGAGTTATATGTCACGACTTAGTCACTTAAGTACATGCCTCTGATACAACAATCACACTCCTGTGTATGCATCTTGCAGTAGGACTTACCTGTTTCAAAGGGTATATGTAAAAAGAGATTTATCAAAGCATTATTTGATCATGGCAGGACAATAGAGACAATCTTGTTTTTATCATGAGGAGAGTGGAAACATCAAACATCATGGATGATCACCAAAGAGGGCTATACTGTAATAAAATGCAGTTAACAAAATACATACATATAAACGTGGGAGGATGTTTTAAAACTAGCAATAACTAAAAAGAGTAAGAAACAGGCAAGGTCTTTTTCCAATACTATTTATATAAAATAAAAAAACACACTCAGGACGTTCCTTTCCAGTAATGGTATACAAGGTAATTGAGATCAAACTTCCCACTTAAAGTACAAATGGTTGGTTTATATACATATATATATATATATATAAAATATTCAAATATAATATTCATTATATATGTATATTTTATAAATATATATATTCACTGGAGGTATTGAAAAGCAAAGACTGTGAAGAATTATAGATCCAAAGTTCCGAAGTAACATAGCAACCCAAAGGGGTAATTCTGTGTTAAAGGGCACTTTCCCCTTAGGGTATTTAACAGCTCCAGAATATTTGGCTGAGAGATTTAGAAGCACATTTTAAAGCCTTTAGTAAATAAAATTGCAGCATCTAGAGTCCAAGGCTCACCAAATTGGGGCAAGGAGATGTTCCTGCTAGACCTTTTACATATTGTGTTGAGATATCAAACTGAAGATATAATTCGAATGGCCCATATATGAAAAAATGTGTAAAGTCATTAATAATGAAAATTAGGGCAAGATACTGCTTCACTCATCAGATTGATAAAAAAGTAGACTGCCTAGCAGAGTAAAATGATGGCAAAGATACAATAAACTGAAAATATCCTCTGTTGCAGATGGGTATTCAAATCCGTGTAACAATTTGAAGAGCAATTTACCAATATCTGATAGATTTCAAGATGTACATGTATCTATAGCCTATAACCCAATCTCTGCTGTATACCCTAGAGAAACTCTTGCAAACATGCTCAAGTAGACACACCATATTTGTAGCAGCATTATTTGTAATGTTGAAAAACTATGAAGAATCCAAAATCTAGTACTAGAGAAATAGAGTAACAGGTTCGGTCACATTCATACAATAGAATGTCATATAGATGGTCATTAAAATTAATAAATTACATCCTCATTATCAATGCTAATAAGTCTTAAAACCATAATAGTGGCAACAAATTTTACAATATGTGCATACCACTTATATATATAATACAAAACACAAAATTATGCTATATATTATTTACATAGATATGGATTAAAAACATAAAAACATGTCCTGAAGAATACGTATCAACTTCCTAATCCCACAACATTGGGAAGGAAATGAGATTGGAGAGAATTACAAAGGAAACTCTAACCATATTTGTCCTGCTTTATTTCTTTTTTTGGGT
>NW_012102576.1:488381-492642 GCF_000951045.1 Mandrillus leucophaeus | reverse complement strand
TAGTAAAATTCAACAATTATAAGACTTCTTTTTCACCTCTCTGTAGTTCCTCTCCTCTAGAGGACTGTGGTCTCCATTAACTCCTAATAGAGAAAAGTGTCAGAGTCCTTGGTCTCAAAAAGTTCTCCGTCCTTCTTGGCTACTGTCAGTCTGACTTCTTCTTACCTGCTAGCATGCACTGTTGAAGTTTAGTCATCTGGTTTCTCTCGTGTGGTCAGGACCCAACAGTCCTCTCTACCTGACTGTCTCACTTCAGCTGTTTCATATCCCACAGAACTCCTACCTTTGCATCCTGCCTCAAATACTATGGCTATTGTTCCAACCCAGCCTGTGATGCAGGGCCACTTTGCCCCTTTGCAGATCAGGCCATTTAAGGTCCCTGGCCTTAACCCAGCTGCCTTTACATTTCTTCCAGAGAATGGTGAGAACTCTTGGGTCCAATAATAGCACATAGGCACTGAGGTGTCCTGGAGAGGTTAAACTTCTGCCTCTCTCTTGCATACCCACACTGCACTTCTAGATGCCTATTGTGTCTCCTATATTTCAGATTGATACAGGGAAGTCTTCAGAGTCCCAAATGGGGAAAGGGATAAGGGGTCCCTCTGCTCTGTGTGTTACCCTTATTCATCTGACATAACTAGCCCTCTTCAGGCCAAAGCGCAGAAAGCAGAAATAAGGACTTCAATCCAGTAAGTCTCCTGCTTTCCTCAGGCTTTTTCCTTGCACAGTTTCCTGGCAACCGGTAGGGGTACATTTCTCCCCCACTATCCCTCTACCTCATCTACAGCTGTGGGCGCTACTACTTCCGGCTGCACTCCACCCAGAAAGCATTTGGAGTATGTGGAGGCTATTTTGCTTTCTGAGAGCAGACTGAATGGATAAAGCGAGTGGCGTGTATTGGGTCAGAAACATGAAGCAATTTGTGGTTTTGGATGCAGTCCTACACTGCATAGGACCATGCTGCCATTGAAACCATCCTTTTACAAGAACAGCAAGCCTCATGCCCTAGTTATCACAAGCAGAAGGGGTGTTTTCTCCCTTTGTAAGGAGAAAACTTAACTTTATCCCTCCAGAATTAACCCTTGATGTGATAAATGAGAGAAAGATTGCCAAAGAGACCCAATAGCCGTTCTACCCTGCCTTGGGGCAGTAAGCTTCAGAGAGATGAAGGCTTCAGGGGAATAAAATGAAAAAGAGAAAATTAAAAGTTATCACTTTAATATTTGCTAAATTTAGTCCCTGCTAAAAAGGCAAATATTTAAAATGCAAACATTCAAGATTGAGTAATATATTAAAACATTTTAGCAGCTCACTACCAGTGAAATCTTGGGCCAGTTTGTCAACCTGGATTTGTTCCAATTTCAGTATCTATTTAAAAATATTAACTGAACTCCTACAAAACAGCTCTTTAGAATATCAAATATGTGTGGAATTAATTTTTACTCATGATAATTTTTGGCTTATAATTTATAAGAATAAAAATAGTATATTAGATAAATTATAAATATATGTATACACCTTCTTATTAAGATCAAAGAGCTAAAGGGAAAATTTGGGGATGGGGAGGTAAAAATGATAAATTTTTATTATGTATTATGTCCTTAAAAGAGCAGTGATCAGGAGATCAGAAGCATCCAGATACCAGAAAAAGATTAGACTTAAGGGACTAGCTGAATGACTGTCAGTGAGTTACTTAACTGCCCTCAACTTCTCTGCTAGAGAACAAAACCATACCACTCATATAGTAAAATCATCTGAAACTTGGATGATTTAAGAGTGGCCCTAGAGATTCACGGCATATAGCTTTACCCAGGAACACTTTAAAACACATGTAGCAAGACTGTTGTGCTGGAGCAGACTACATGGAGGATGAGGAAACCAAATTTGAGTTCCAGATTCCACAACTCAATTATCCTTGCATCCTCTCCTCCAAGTCTCACACCTATTAATTTTGTAAAGTAATAATATTGGGTTTCTTGTGTCAAATTGCCTGTCCAGAAAACAATTTAAAAGGTAAGAGTTTATGTTGCCAATGGAAAAGTAAGGGTAGTAAAATAATATAAGAAAATAATAGTTTTTACTTGCAAATTTACTCTACAAATGGCTTAACCCTGCAGACATTGAATTGTGAATCGTTGAAACGTTAAAGCTTTGAGGAGTTAGATTTTCATCATGATTTACTGATTTGGCATGGGGGCAGGGATTTTATCCTTCTGTTATGTATTCAAGTTTTGGGGACTGATGAGGATCTCATGTTTTAGCTTTCATGAACATGGAGAGTATCATGTATGTACCTTACAGCATTGCTGGGAAGATTAAATGGCTTAATACACAGACCGCTTAACAATTCCTGTCGTGTGGCAGATACTCAAAAAAAGCAACAACAGAAACACATTCTCTTTCAGCCCATAGGAGTTCAGAGAGTGGAGAGATTATACTGAGTTGCAGTCTTCTGGAAAGTGACAGGAAAATATGCCGTGGAGGGCATTAGAGACAAAGGACACTCATCAATAAAGCTAAGGCAAGAATGTGAGGTTTACACAAGAAATTGCCTGTGCCTCTGAAAAACTGAAAACACTGAACAATTTAAATAAAAAAGGCAAGACTTTTCAAAATAATATGTACTTTTAGTACTCACATAAACTTTTCTTTTCTTTTCTTTTCTTTTTTAGACAGAGTCTTACTCTGTCACCCAGGCTGGAAAGCATTGGTGCGATCATAGCTCACTGTAGCCTTGACCTTCTGGGCTTAAGTGATCCTTCTTGCCTCAGGCTCCTGAGTAACTGGGACTACAGGCATGCGCCACCACACAACCAAACCTGGCTAAACTTTTTATTTTGATTTTTGTAGAGATGGCGGGGGGGCCTCACAATGTTGCCCCCAGGTTGTTCTCAAACTCCTGGCCTCAAGTGAGTCTCCTGCCTCAGCCTCCCAAAGTGCTGGGAATTAGGTACAAGCCACTGCTCCCAGCCTGAACCTGTTTTGTTTTGTTTTTGTTTTTTTTTAATGAAAAAGATAACCTATCCACCCATGTGATTCTGAAACAAACATATATTTATAAACGTGGGCATACTAATATTAAATTATTAATGTTGTTGCCTCAAGAAATTAAGCATAAAGGGAAATGATAATAAAATATAGTGTGCGTTTGTGTAGTGTGTGTGTGATGGGGAGTTGTGCATGTAAATAATTGACAAAATTTTCAAACTTGTTGATAACATATTGACTTTGAGCTGTATCTGAGGAGCCTAAGAGAAACAGCAAATACTTTTTTTCAGTGTTGCTGATGTTAACGAAATGATTTCACAATATACACATGTGCTGTTTTGTGTAGTGATATATGCTTACTGAAGTTCTTTCAGTTAAATGTCTGTAAATCTAGTCATGGTGTTCATTCCAAAGTGATGTTTATCTAGACAGATTTTAATGTAAGTCCTTTTTAAAATGAATAATCACTCCCAATTTATTATTTACGTGTGTGTGTTTGTGGGTGTGCACTTTTATGGATATATATTCAAGAATTCAGATACTTTTTGAAGTTCAAAGTTAAAGTTTAAAGAGTTCAGATTGCTCTTTAAAGCCAGGAATGCCGGTGAAATTGTAACATCTTGGAAAGCACTCTCCAGTGTTGCGTGGCTCCAGATTGTGTGGCTGAGGCATGACTGATGAGTAAAAGATAAAATGTTTGTGCCGATCTGTGACAGAACCTCCATTGTATTGTTCTTAGTCCATTGACTTTTGGAATAAAACTGATTGCACCAATGAATACATATTGTTATGAAAACACATTTATGAATGAAAACGCTTACCATCATCAGTTTTTCTCTAATTTACACTTCTTCCTTTCCCAGGCAGTATATGGTGCTGGTCCCCTACCTGCTCCACACTGAGGCCCCTGAGAAGGGCTGTGTCCTTCTGAGCCACCTGAACGAGACAGTGACTGTAAGTGCTTCCTTGGAGTCTGGCGGGGAAAACAGGAGCCTCTTCACTGACCTAGTGGCGGAGAAGGACTTATTCCACTGTGTCGTCTTCACTGTGAGTGCTATGGTGCCAGCTGGCTGTCCCTGCTTGATACATTTTATTGAGTTCTATAAGTCATGGTGATGGAGCTCTGGTGTGCAATCCCAAGGAATGACTTTAAGAATGTAGTTAGGACCTCAGGGGCTGGGCGCGGTGGCTCACGCCTGTAATCCCAGCACTTTGGGAAGCCAAGGCGGGCAGATCACGAGGTCAGCAGATGGAGACCATCCTGGCTAACACG
>NW_012102576.1:484376-487986 GCF_000951045.1 Mandrillus leucophaeus | reverse complement strand
AAATATAACTTGGCAAGTGTTTAATTTTATTAAAGTTGGGTGCATGTGAGGTACAAGTGTTTTTTATCTTGCTCTCTATATTTGTGAGTGTATATATATATATATATAACATTTCATAATTTAAAATAAATTATTTCATTCTGTGATAATGTGACAAAAGAAACCAAGATGTGAAATAAAAACTAATAGGAAGGAATCCACTTTAAGCAGTGTGGCCAGGAATTAGCTCTCCAAAGAAGGAACGATTAGGCTGAAATATGGAGAAAGAGAAAGTAAGCTGATTAAAAAAAAAAAGTTTCAAGCAATACACTATGTTAATAGACACCAATGTCTGCAGTCTAGAGATGGCATTAAATCTGCTGGCGGTTTTTCTGTGATCATCATTGTACTGCAAGTTCTATGAGAGACTGGATACGGAATATCCTGTTCAATGTTGTATTTTCATCACCAGAATAGCACTTAGCACACAGTACGGCTCAAAAAAAAAATCTCAGATAAAGTGAATGACATAGTTTAAGGGACTCACATGTTAGTATGTTCAGACAGTAGCAAGGACAGATACGAGCAATTAAGAATCTGATCAGATCAATGCTGTGAAATAGGCAAGGGTGATCTTTGATAACTCCTTTCTAAAATCTCTTTTATCTTTTATCTCTTCTATCTTTCATTTATCCTCTACTCTTGAAATCCTTATTTTGTATTACTTTCTTCCAGGACCATGTATTCAATCAACAGCTAAAAAAAAAACCAAAAAACCAAAACCCCTAAAGTCTATAGTTATAACTCACTCAGTGCCAGAAATGAATCTGCAATGCATGAGTTACTGTCGTGGTAACGTGTCCCATGATATTCTTTGTCAGCATCTTTTGTCATCTTCTTGTAAGGATTTTGAAGGAGATGGAGAAAGGTAGGTTGAAGGTTCCTTGTCAGGAGGTTTGCTGTCAAAGCTTATTCCAAATAGAATATGAATTTTATCCTCCAGACATGCCTCAGTACCTGTCACAATTTAGCCTTGAGAAAAATGAAGCAAGCGCTGAGAGTAATGACCCTTTTAGGGAATCTGTGCTCAATTCTGAACTCTATTCAGAGGCCTTGGGGTGGGGCTTATTTGACATAGTGGCCACATAAAGCCTGGTAAACTCTGCTGGTCTCTGGGACGAGGCTGAGGGCAGAGAGTTGAACACAACCCTGAGATTTATCCCTCACAATGGGGAAAGACAGACTTCTTCATTTATGTCTCATGCTACTTCTTATCCTGCTTTCTGCCAATGACTCCAACTCTGCAGAACCGTAAGTCTCACTCAAGACCCTTTCCTCCAGTGTGCATTTCAGGCTCTCCCTTATGTCTTCGCTTTGCCTTCCTTTGTAAATGCGACCTTTCCCCTCATTATGATACCTTCCAAACATAAGAAATCATTCCAGTTAATCCCTTGTTTATCTTTCATTTATCCTCTACCCTTGAAATCATTTTTTTCTACATTGGGCCAATCAGTGTCATAAATACAAGTAATCACTAAGAAGCATGATTAAATAAAACACTAGATCCCACCTTCACAGAACCATTCTTTTGGATGGAAGGCACTGAAAATAAAGATGTTCAAAATGCATAGTGAGGTGCAACTTAACATGTATTGTAGGCTTTATATATATACAGAAAGTATAGCTCCTTTATTTTTCAATCATGTATCAAGTCTTCACCAACAGCCCCAATGGGGAACCAAAGTAGGGGAAATAATTTTAACCCTATCCAGTTGTAAGTTAGTAAAATTCAACAATTATAAGACTTCTTTTTCACCTCTCTGTAGTTCCTCTCCTCTAGAGGACTGTGGTCTCCATTAACTCCTAATAGAGAAAAGTGTCAGAGTCCTTGGTCTCAAAAAGTTCTCCGTCCTTCTTGGCTACTGTCAGTCTGACTTCTTCTTACCTGCTAGCATGCACTGTTGAAGTTTAGTCATCTGGTTTCTCTCGTGTGGTCAGGACCCAACAGTCCTCTCTACCTGACTGTCTCACTTCAGCTGTTTCATATCCCACAGAACTCCTACCTTTGCATCCTGCCTCAAATACTATGGCTATTGTTCCAACCCAGCCTGTGATGCAGGGCCACTTTGCCCCTTTGCAGATCAGGCCATTTAAGGTCCCTGGCCTTAACCCAGCTGCCTTTACATTTCTTCCAGAGAATGGTGAGAACTCTTGGGTCCAATAATAGCACATAGGCACTGAGGTGTCCTGGAGAGGTTAAACTTCTGCCTCTCTCTTGCATACCCACACTGCACTTCTAGATGCCTATTGTGTCTCCTATATTTCAGATTGATACAGGGAAGTCTTCAGAGTCCCAAATGGGGAAAGGGATAAGGGGTCCCTCTGCTCTGTGTGTTACCCTTATTCATCTGACATAACTAGCCCTCTTCAGGCCAAAGCGCAGAAAGCAGAAATAAGGACTTCAATCCAGTAAGTCTCCTGCTTTCCTCAGGCTTTTTCCTTGCACAGTTTCCTGGCAACCGGTAGGGGTACATTTCTCCCCCACTATCCCTCTACCTCATCTACAGCTGTGGGCGCTACTACTTCCGGCTGCACTCCACCCAGAAAGCATTTGGAGTATGTGGAGGCTATTTTGCTTTCTGAGAGCAGACTGAATGGATAAAGCGAGTGGCGTGTATTGGGTCAGAAACATGAAGCAATTTGTGGTTTTGGATGCAGTCCTACACTGCATAGGACCATGCTGCCATTGAAACCATCCTTTTACAAGAACAGCAAGCCTCATGCCCTAGTTATCACAAGCAGAAGGGGTGTTTTCTCCCTTTGTAAGGAGAAAACTTAACTTTATCCCTCCAGAATTAACCCTTGATGTGATAAATGAGAGAAAGATTGCCAAAGAGACCCAATAGCCGTTCTACCCTGCCTTGGGGCAGTAAGCTTCAGAGAGATGAAGGCTTCAGGGGAATAAAATGAAAAAGAGAAAATTAAAAGTTATCACTTTAATATTTGCTAAATTTAGTCCCTGCTAAAAAGGCAAATATTTAAAATGCAAACATTCAAGATTGAGTAATATATTAAAACATTTTAGCAGCTCACTACCAGTGAAATCTTGGGCCAGTTTGTCAACCTGGATTTGTTCCAATTTCAGTATCTATTTAAAAATATTAACTGAACTCCTACAAAACAGCTCTTTAGAATATCAAATATGTGTGGAATTAATTTTTACTCATGATAATTTTTGGCTTATAATTTATAAGAATAAAAATAGTATATTAGATAAATTATAAATATATGTATACACCTTCTTATTAAGATCAAAGAGCTAAAGGGAAAATTTGGGGATGGGGAGGTAAAAATGATAAATTTTTATTATGTATTATGTCCTTAAAAGAGCAGTGATCAGGAGATCAGAAGCATCCAGATACCAGAAAAAGATTAGACTTAAGGGACTAGCTGAATGACTGTCAGTGAGTTACTTAACTGCCCTCAACTTCTCTGCTAGAGAACAAAACCATACCACTCATATAGTAAAATCATCTGAAACTTGGATGATTTAAGAGTGGCCCTAGAGATTCACGGCATATAGCTTTACCCAGGAACACTTTAAAACACATGTAGCAAGACTGTTGTGCTG
>NW_012102576.1:476000-481296 GCF_000951045.1 Mandrillus leucophaeus | reverse complement strand
GACTTTTTCAACTATTAAGGAGCAAAGCATTTTTTACCAGAGTAAGGGAGAAATACTCTTCTAAACTTCATTTATAAATAATAATCCTTTTGCCCACAAAAGTTTCATGACTTAGAGGAGTTTTCTAGTTTTGATTGTAACTGTCTCTTTAAGGACGGGGCTGGACATTGCCTAGAAATAGAGCATATGAAAATTTCATGATAAAAACTTTGCATGCCACATAATTTTTTGTGCATGCAGGATACTCTAAGCAAACACCTAGGACCTCTTTAAAGTTGCCTAACTTGGGATACTCAGCTCCTATGCTCTCCCATATTTTTTCAGAGATGTTTCTCTCCATTCCTTCTGAATACAGATACTCAGTTAAAAGGCATCTAATTTAATAGCTAGAGCTCTAGGTGAATTCCATGGAGATCTGGGTTCTATTGATGGCCACTCTTACTGATACAGTTCCTCTATCTCACATTAACATCTTCACTCTTACTTCTGGAGAAATAGTCATACCTTCCTTCTTGGTGAAGCTGAAGGAGAGATAGGAAATAACAATGACAGAAGAATGCAGAGGGAGAAGACTGCACAGTTCCTCAGCAGCAAAAAATCCGTCGCTTTTCAGCTCCCAAGGATCTCAGCCTCTTCAGAGGTGGCATTCCTTAGCATCCGGATAAAGGGGCCTACGCAAGATTTCAGGAAGAGGAACACAGTTCTGGTAAAGAACACTCAAAGTCTGGTCTTTGTCCAGACAGACAAACCCGTCTATAAACCAGAACAGACAGGTAAGTAGGGAAATTCCACCGTTTGGGGCAACACTGAGAAGGAAGGGCCACCTGAGCCGCCAAAGTCTCCATTATCCTAGCCCCATAGCCTCCTGTCTTATTACCCAAACTACCTGCTTTATCATGTCTGAATCTTATCAGAGAACTACTTTTCCAGTAAGATTCCGTGTTGTCTCCGTGGATGAAAATTTTCACCCTCGCAATGAACTGGTAAGCATCCACTATCTGTGGTTTGGGTGAGGGGTAGAGTGGGAATACGCACCCAGAGTGAGGTAGAAAGGTACAAGAAAAGCGAGAGGATGAAACACACTTGTTTTTGAACTTGGCTCCAGCCTCAGCACGGATTTGCAGTCTTACACAAGACAAAAATTGAGGGACAAGAGATGAGAAAGTTCTTTCTCTCTAACAGTAGTTAACCAGTCCGGTAATAGCTGCATTTGTTGCTCTGAACACACTACATTAAGAATACTAAAGAAACATAAGAAAAAAGGCACTTTTCATATTAATACTTTCAAGGAATTTATGATTAAAAAAGCAACAAAGAATTATACTTTTATGAATATCTAGGTATATACAATAGACTATATTATAATTTTATTATATATTCTATACATATAGCATAGAAATAGACACAAACACTTTTTTATGCTAATTGAATTTCCCTTTTTTCAACTCACCTTCAATATTAGTGCAAAGGAACAAAGCTGCTTTTAATAGGTAGAAAATAGACAATATTGAAATTAGAATAAATATTCTTGGTTTACTTTCAACCAAATGATTCTGGGAATTCTCTTTCTGTTAGGTCTAAATCACAATGACATATAACTCTATTAATATCTATTTCCCAATTTATGAAAGGAAGCAGTATAGTCATATTACTCACTAGGAGAAGTTTACTTTCCAAATAATATTAATACTTAAAGATTCAATAATATCATTCACCAATAATAATTTTCAGGGAAATGACAACACATACTAATTATTGAATATATTGTGTGTGCTCATCCTAGAACTATCTAATAATTTCCCTGAGATTTTATCCAGTTCTGTGATGTTTCTTGTTGAATTTAGCTACAGATAGTATTCTTCCTCAGTATGTTGTTTGATCGCAAGTCTGAAATTGTAGCCTTTGCTGGAATTCTAATCACATCTCTTCTTTCCACTTTTCATATAGATTCCACTGATATACCTTGAGGTAAGTATCAGAAAAAGTATCTTATAAGGAAATTAGTACTTTTAGAGAGTAGGAGGTTCTGATAATACTTCAGACAGATGAACTACTCTAAAAACTTTCAGATCAGAATTCCTCCTACTCCCAGTTGTCAGGTTGATTGCATTTTCTCTTCCCTCTGTATTTCTTTCCAGAGGCAATGCTAATTATCACCTTCAAAATCATTTGAGATGCTCAATGATTATTGTGACTAAATGATTACTGCCCGTGCTGCTTGTTTCCCTTCAGAACCCAAGAAGAAATCGAATTGCACAATGGCAGAGTCTCAAGCTAGAGGGTGGCCTCAATCAATTGTCCTTTCCCCTTTCATCAGAGCCCGTTCAGGGCTCCTACAAGGTGGTGGTACAGACAGAATCAGGCGGAAGGATAGAGCACCCCTTCACCGTGGAGGAATTCGGTATGGATTATGGAAGATGAAAAAGGCGTGACATTTTGGTTCCTAGTGTGTGAACTCACTTAGATCCTTTGAATTTCCCATAGGTATGTTGAACTTGCAGTAGAGTCAGACATACCTGCTTCTAAGACCATTAGGACTGTGTGAACACAGAAGCTCATAAGAGCTTGCTGATTTTCAGTAGCAAATTACGCTTTGCCAAGTACGAAACTTCTTATTTCAGTGAAACCACCATCATTTGTTCGTGTCACTGAGATCTGCTGTGCTCAAGAAGTCAGTTAGATTCTGCATGAATTGTTAAAACTTACCATCTTAAGGTGGATACATTGGAAACATCCAGGGTATTACTTTGGGAAAAATTATAGACATACTGAAATTATTTGTATTTCCAATAAATGTTTACCAACATTCTTTATTCATATTATCTCTATTAACAGTGCTTCCCAAGTTTGAGGTCAAAGTTCAGGTGCCAAAGATAATCAGTATTGTGGATGAAAAAGTGAACATAACAGTATGTGGAAAGTGAGTTATATTGTTTTTATCTAAAATTTTATATTTTGCCTCAATTTTGAGTGATTATGTATGTACAAAATTATAAATTTATTTTCCGTTAGCACTTTTGTAATATTACTCCATTGACTTCTCTTTATTTAATGACTTATTATTAAAATGTTCAAATACATAAAAGAATAAAAACACCCTTAATTATGATTTAACAATAAACATCGTTCTGTATTGTTTCATCCTATATTTTGCTTTAACATTTTAGGATAAATCACAAAGATCATGATATTTTTCTGTACATGCAGTAGTATGTACCTCTGAAATACAGAGACGTTTTCCACTTCCATGACACCATGCTCACTTAACAAAATTAAAAGTAATTTTCCAAAACTAATTCCAAGTTTACAGTCAAGTATCTTCAATTGTCCTAAAAACTGTCTCATAAAGCTGGGTGTTCATATATTGGTTTTGGTTATTATGACTCCTAAATACCTTTTGTTTTTTTCCAAACTCTCTACAATGGAAAATTTCAATCACGTGCAAAAGTTAACAGAGCAGTAAAATACAATTTCATGTACCTATCACCTATTTTTATAAAATTATAAAATTTGCCAGGTTCTTTTTGCCCCATATCCTCCCCTACAGTAGTTTTTTAGCTCTAATATTTTAAAGCAAGCCATAGGAATCTATAAATGTCTTAGAGGTTTAAAAGTTTATAACCTCCTTTTTAATGACATTTCACTGAAGGTTATCAGTTGGCCTCTAGATGTCTTGCTTGCAGGAGCTGCCTGTTTGTTTTCTCATGGAACATTGAATTAATGATGCCTAATCTTTCCTCTTGGCAATTTTAAGAGGATACACTGAATGTTTTACATTGATCTTTTTGATAGAACAACTGTTTAATAACTAGAAATAGTGCAATGGTAGAACAAATTGTTTAATAACCTGAAATAATCTCTCCCCCAGAATTTTCTACTCCAGGCAATTTCACTTTCTCTTTTTCTTCATATGTATACCATAAATACTAATCCTGTCATTGAGGAAAGGGGATGAGCTGATACGATGGACTAAATATGTGAAAGAGAAGCCTAAAGATCACAGGTCACAATTACTGGGCAAAAGTCAATGATTAGGATTTTATAGAAGTGACTTAAACATAATATAAACGACCCAGTGACTGATGTCATGATTACCATGGGTACTAGACTCAGCATCGGCAGTGATGAGAGTGCCTCCCCTACCAGAACTTACTATTTTAACTAGGCATTCTGCTGCTTCTCTGTGCCTCCATCTCTTACGCAGTAGACAGAGGGCATGAACCTTACCTATGAGGTTCCTTTTCACTGTTGCCCTCTGTGATTACAGATACCTCTTACAGTTCCTTTTAACCTGGAGAAGCAAAACTGATTGCCTACAAACAAACAGTCCCAGAGGGAGCATGTAGGGTGAAGGAATATGCCAGCCTAAATATTATATACCAGAAACACCAAAACTCCTAGGTCTCTGCCTCATTTCAGCCTCAGAGCAATGGCCAAGGAGTTATGTGTCTAACTTAATAGTGCCGTAGTGCAGATATCTAGATCTTGGAGAAGGGTTTCAGAATAAGCTGCTTTGATTCTATCTTTGTATTTGAAGTAATTTCAGAACCATTTGCAAATAGGAAAGAAAACCAATGTCCAAAACAAAATTTTTGTGTATTATTCTATTACCTATTATCTAATGAGAGAAAGGACTAATATAACACGTGCACACACATATAACCCCACAAATTATTTTGTATTTACATGCCTCATGGTGTTCCTAGGCTTCTTTTTCTCCGTCTCTCTCCCTTCTCTTCTCTGTGCATGTGTGTAAGTGCACGTGCATGTGTGTATGTCTGTGCATTTTGTGTTAGATTTGCTGGGTTATTATGTACTTATTTTTATTCAATTTGTCATTACATTTGCTCACTTGGTATACAGAATAAGCTTTGATATTATCAAAACAAAATAAAAAAGAAAGATAGGTAAGAAATAGGTTAAAAGGAAGAAATGTTTTTTAATAGAGTCTCTCACCCAGGCTGGAGTGCAGTGGCGCAAGCTTAGCTCATTGTAGCCTCAAACTCCTGGGCTCATGTGAATCTCCCACCTAAACCTCCTAAGTAGCTAGGACTACAGGTGCATGTCACCATACCTGGTTAATCTTTTTAAAAATTGTGTAGAGACTGGGTCCTTCTATGTTACCCATGCTAGTTCGGGAACTTTTGGCCTCAAGTGATCCTTCTTCTTGGCTTCTCAAAGTGTTGGGATTGCAGGCATGAGCCACGGCACCTGGCCAAAGGAAAAACATATATATATAGTTTGCATATATATATGACTGCACTGTAGCACCACATTCTCTTTGGGATTAAATATA
>NW_012102576.1:472547-475950 GCF_000951045.1 Mandrillus leucophaeus | reverse complement strand
TAATATAATCTAAAGGGTGCATAGCTTGTTCCCGAAAATAAAGTGGCAACATAATGAATTCATGAGACTGGAAATCTTCAGGTCATGACAGCAGAGCTAATTCTAATAAAAGAGGCAGAATACAAGTTTTCAGTTGAGAAGGAATAAAACATTCTTCTAGATTAATACTCATTTTCCTTCACTGTGAAGCAGATTGAAAAGAAAAGATAAGATAATGAACCAATTTAGTTTAATGTCCAAAGTGATTGCATTACATAAGGGTACCAGAATATTCTATGACTGCAAAACTCATTTTGTTACCTATTTTACAGCCTTCAATGGCAACCTATTTTGAGCAATTTGAAAAAGGGAATTAAGGTTCTATAGAGGAGAAAATTACAGCAATTCCAGTTACATAAATGTAACTAACTCAATAAAATACAGTCTTTCCTCTAGAATTCATCAGCAGATCAGCACATAGATGAAATAAATCCACACAAAGACAGTTCCCATTGATAACCTTGCTATTTATAAAATAGATGGCAGTATTCTTCATAATGTCAAAGACTTGATTATTTGGAAAAAAAAAAAAAAAAAGCCAATGTCACTTCAAAACAACAAGGTACAACTAAACAAAACCTGAACCCTGAAATTTAAGAAAAATGTTTTTTATTAAGTACATTCCACCAATTCTTATATGTATGTCTGTAACATACCATATGTGGTTCAACTCACACTAAGTAGGAATTTGGTTTCTGCCATATACTTTCTACTTTATTTCTCTATGAGCAATGTATTATTTTGAATTAAATATACATATGTACATTTATATTTAATTTAGCCTTCAGTATTTTGTTTTGACTTTGTAGTAGGATGAGCATGCTTAAGAAAATGCAATAGGAAATTTATTTACTGCATAAACCATGTGAATCTCAAATGTGACAATATTTTCTTATTTCTCAGAATGCAAGCTAATAGTGGAAAGCAAAGAAAGGAATACATCTATATGATTAGACAACATGATAACAGAGACTAAAGGTATGTGGAAAAATTCTGGAACCCATGTCTTCAAATGCACCTCTCTACATTCTTTCCATATATGACAGCATGCTCAAAAGACAATATTTTACGTATACAAAATTTTATAAATACAGTCTAAATCTTAATAAAGAACAAGCTTTTGCTTTTATTGGTTCTCTCTGGTTCCTAGTTCATTCATTTATCTTCTTATCTTTTTTCTTTCCTTTTGTCAATTTTCTGTAGTTTTTTGTGTTAATGCTTACCCTAATTATTTTCAAATTAAGCTACAAGTGAACCTCTACATAACTTTCTTTGGCAACTTTGATGAGTAAAACTTTCACCATCATTCAACTCTAAATAGGTTGCTATATCCATTGTCATTTCTTCCTTAATTCTCATGTAGCAATACTTTTTTAGTTTACAATACAGGGAATCTTTCTAAATGGTTTTCTATTCTTGATTTCGAATTTAATGTACTATGTTCAGAGAGCACACTCTGACCTTCACAGGGACTTCTTTTGAGACCTAACACCTGACCAATGTTTATAACTTTTTCATGTATCCTTAAAAAAAATGCATATTTTCTATTTTGAGGTCCAGGTCAAGCCATTAGTTTTGTTCAAAATCGTTACACTACTATTTGGTCTACTAACTTCTGATAAAGGTTTATTAAGAATATCCTATTATGATTATGAATTTGTCAAATTTATCTTATAATTATGTGGAATAAGATAATAATTATAAGATAAATTTGACAAATTCATAATCATAATGGTTGGTTATATATAAATCTATATTTATATTTAATAAATATGTAAATCTATATTTATAAATATATAGATATAAATATATAGATATTTATATAAACATACAGATATCTATACAAATATGTAGATATAAATATATTACACATATTTAATCCCAAAGAGAATGTGGTGCTCCTGTGCAGTCAAGTTGCAAAGGTTTTGATGGATAACATTTCCTGAGGGAGACATTTTCCAGACAGGTTGCTACTCGGTGGGCAGCCAGATTTGATAAAGATGTGGGGGGAACTCTAAAGAGGAGCAGTTCTGTGGAGGAGTGGTAGTGGAAAATGCCAATAACCATTCTCAATTCCTGATTTATTTCTCATGTGCCAGATACACCTATGGGAAACCTGTCCCAGGACTTGCAACTGTGAGCCTGTGTAGAAAATTATTTCATGTTCCTAACTGTGATAAGCACGAGGTCTGTGAGGAATTCAGTCAACAGGTTAGTAGGCGGTATTCTCCCTCAGTGCTATCGCTGTTTACAACCAGTGAGACTCCATTTTACTAACTAGAAAGAGGGCATCAGGACAAGCCTGTCCCAAAATATCCCCCGCCAAAAAAGAAATTTCTGTTCTTAGTCAGCAAGATTCTCATTTGGATGACTAACTTTGGAGGTTACAAGGCAGATATGAGTATTAAGTTCTTGAAGGTCAATTAACATGCTTAATGCAAAAAAAGGTTTTCTTGTCATTAGAGAGAGAAGAATAGATTGAGTGACTGTTGATCTTAATCAGTTTGACATTTATTGTTTTCGGCATTTTTCTCAGCTCAACAGCAATGGCTGCGTCACCCAACAAGTACACACCAAAATGCTCCAGATTAAAAATATGGGCTTTGAAATGAAGCTTAGAGTGGAAGCCAGGATCAGAGAAGAGGGAACAGGTGTGAGTAATGAATGAACATAGGGAATAAAACAATAAACATTAGTTTACTTTCCATAACAAAATAAAGGTCATTTGTAAGAAAGAAATTTTATGACTAAAGTAACTTCTAAAAGTACTGACTCTTTCTATTTTTCAGATCTGGTAGTCACTGCAAACGGGATCAGTGAAATCACAAACATTGCATCCAAACTCACATTTGTGAAAGTGGATTCACACTTTAGACAAGGAATCCCCTTTTTTGGACAGGTAGGATATATCGTAATGCACAGGTAAGCAAAGTGCCCAGTTACACTTAAGCACAGGACACAGTGATGTAGCCCACACTTGATTAGTGTTATCAGTTAATTAATATGACCAAAACTATGAAACCAAGGGGAAATATTTTCCTTTCTAAACATCACTGATGAAACGAACAGACACATACTAAATGATTATGAGAATCAGAGATACTATTTTAATATGTAGCTAATAAAGATACTTAATGTAATGTGACTTAGTTATTATATCAAACCTCTTCTTTCATCCAGTTTAGAATAAATGATATTTCTGTCATGACCCAGGCAGCATCAGAATTTTCAGAGTTTGTAATATTTATGGCTGTCAGTGTCCTTCTTCTATCTGTTGTTCTCTTTTGACATAAACAAATAAGTCTTTAATTTTAGGCATAGGTATTAAACTAGTGTGCATTTCATGGTTATTATTATTATTATC
>NW_012102576.1:425502-471977 GCF_000951045.1 Mandrillus leucophaeus | reverse complement strand
GGAGGGGAGGGGAAGGGGAGGGAAGGGAAGGGAAGAAAACATTCTCATGTGGATTTTCTTAGGTGGTTTGTTGCAGGAGATAATAATAATGTTATTAACTAACATTTATGGAATAATTATCATACACCAAATATCTTCTGATGTATTTTTATTATTTTAATTTTTTTAAAATTTTGGAGAGTATATGTGATTATGTAATACATTCAAATAATTTGTGAAGATTCAATCAGCATAATTGAGATATTCATCACCTTAAGTATTTGTCCTTTTTCTGCTAAAAATTCAAGTTATTCTCTTCTGGTTGTTTTTAAATCACAATGGATTATTGAAAAACTATAACCGCCCTACTCCTCTAATGTATTTTTAGATAATTATTTAATCTTCAACACTACCAAATGAAGGAGGCACGACTATTATCCCCCTTTTAATGAAGGTGGAAAACTGAAGCACAGAGAAGTTAAGTAACTTTTTTCAGCTAGTAGAGTTCAGTACACAGCCAATCATTCTAGCCTCCATCTATGTGAAAAGGGAAAAACAGCCAGTTTAAATTCATTTCTGTTATTCTTATTCCAAGTGCATATTAAGTGGCATGTTGTAGTTATTAAAAATCTCCCTGACTTTAATGGAAATACTGCAAAGTTTCATAGATAAGCTATGTTGGACATGAAGATCCAAATGGAAGGAAACATTTTGTCATAAATATAAAGGTTTGGTGGGGTTTTTTTGAGGGGCAGGTGGTTGTTTTAGTTACAGCAGCAAAAGCATTGTTCACATGAGTTCAGGCCTCTCTGGGTGTTATTCACATCAACTATCAAGTACTTTTCTTTTTTAGGTGCTTCTGGTGGATGGGAAAGGTGTGCCCATCCCCAATAAACTCATCTTCATCTCTGCGAGTGAAGCCAATTATTTCTCCAATGCAACCACCAATGAACAGGGTCTTGCACAGTTTTCAATCAATACTACCCATATCTTGGCTAATAAACTCTTTGTCCAGGTAAGCACAGAAAGACAAACCTCTGAGGACAAGAAGAAACGTTAGGAACAGTGATATATTCGGAAGAAACATACAGATTGCATTTAAGAGTGAGAAATAAGATATCTAACTTTGAGGTTATAAAGTTGAGGATAATAGAATTTCATGAAAAAAATATACAGGCATTAGAAAAGGCACTACAGAAGTGCCTGATAATTTTATCAGTAACATCATTATCTGTAACATTTTATATATTATAAAAAAAATCTTACTTGATTTGGGTCTTGGACAAGATCAGCTGCTTCAGTAATTCATGTAATTGGTTTTATGTTACTGTTCCCATGTCTACTTAGAAATTTTGTAAAGTGATCACACACACACACAGACACACACACACACACACGCTTAATATAAATTGTCTAATGATGATGATCAAGAGATTTCTATAGCTAAAAAGTTTTCATGCTTGTTATCTCAAATAAGTGATAAAAGACTAGTTTATGGATTTCAGTGTAAATAGCATATAAATTATTTCTGCTTCTCAGTGTTCACATGTTAATTCAGCTCAAAAATATGTAATGATTTTAATGTTTTCTATGTGATAGACACTTGCTGTCCCTAGGATTTAAAAGGTGACTAAGTCGTGTCCCTACACTTTAAAAGTTCCTATTTTCATAGAGTTGACAGATCTGTACATTATTAGTATGATGTGTTTAGGCGCAAAAGGTTTTTTTAAGTAGGAACTTTATTAGAACAAATAGAATAGTCCATAAAATATGCCTAATAAATTTAGAAAAAAATAAGTGCACTCTGAAGAAAGCTAAGGAGCAGTTACCACAAGGGAAATCGAATTGTGCTCTAAATAATATCTGCCAGGCTTAAAGTTTCAGAAATCACATAAGTCTTAAAGGTTGAAAGTCACAATAATGATAAGAGGCATAAATGCTAATTTACTAGGATTACTATAATCAATTTTGAAGCTCGTAAGGTAATAGAATGTTATATTAATACAAAACCTAATTTCAATTAAGCCAATTTATGAGGCAATTCTAATTCTGAAAAATCCCTTTTCCACTTGTTTGAGTTATTTATCATTCTCATTGGGATGTCATTTTTCCTCTAGTTTTGAGGGGCAGGAGGAAAATGTCAAAGTAGTAACGAGTTAGCAGAATCGGGGCAACAGAGATAAATTTGTGGATGATTTCCTTTTAATATTTGAATGTTGGGAGGCTGAAAAATTCATTCATTTGGCTGTCAGCCACTATGAGGGAAAGCCATAGTGTATTTTAGAGCGGAAGACACAGCTGTAACTATTCATTTTGGTGAGAAGCTAAGGTGAAGAATTTGAAGACGATATCCTGTCTTTGTTTTTCTGTTTACTCAGGTTTACACTGTGCATCCCAACTTGTGTTTTCACTATTCATGGATAACAGAAGACCACCAGGGCGCTCAGCACACTGCAAATCATGTTTTCTCCTTAAGTGGGAGTTACATTCACCTGGAGCCTGTGGCTGGTACCCTGCCCTGTGGCCACACACAGAGTATCAGGGCACACTACATACTGAATATTCAGGCTGTGGGAGAGCTATCGGAGCTCAGTTTCCATTACCTGGTAAGAATGAGGCCATGGAATACAATTGCAGCTTATCAGTAGGACAAAAGTGGTCAGTAGGCTCAGGAATGTCAGATTAAACTACTTGCACACAACCGCTTTGTGTTCTTGTTGTGCGTCCTTCATTCCGTGAGTTTTCTTGAGGTTGATTCTCTCCAGCAGAGATTTGAC
Source organism: Mandrillus leucophaeus (assembly GCF_000951045.1). Classification (NCBI taxonomy): domain Eukaryota; kingdom Metazoa; phylum Chordata; class Mammalia; order Primates; family Cercopithecidae; genus Mandrillus; species Mandrillus leucophaeus. Next base: position 469,221 of record NW_012102576.1, on the reverse strand, counting down.
AACTGAAAGTGGGTCATGTGGGGAACAGAATGCTGAGAACTGTGTCCAGCTCAAGAAAAGTTCCTTTACTGTTTCTTCATTTCAGATCATGGCTAAGGGAGGCATCGTCAGATCTGGAACCCACACTCTGACTGTGGAGTCAGGAGACAGTGAGTATCCTCAGATTCATCTCTCCTTGCTCCGCTAACACATCCTTACCCTTCCCTCAGTGACAGTTCACAAATGGGAAATCATTTCCATCACCCCTTCACAGTAAGGAGGACATGCAGGAACATACTCGTCTTATGACTCTCTGGTATTTTTAAATTCAACAGTCAACAGATAAATTTGATTGTCTACTCTGTATCAGTCACTCTGCTGTTTTTCACTTTCGTTTGTTTCTTCTCACAGTAAAATTAAAAAGCTTCCTTCTATTCATCTCCACCCCCAATAAAGTGTACATTGATTATGTTAATATTGCAGAGAAGAAAAGAGTAATTATCATGAGAAATGGGAAGGAAGAAAGGTGATAGATTTTTTTTTTTTTTCCTTGTGCCAGGCCATGAGTACTTTATATGTGAAGTTGGATTCACTTCAAAAATAAATTGAGGCCTAGGGAACCAAGATTGTTTTCTATTCTAACTCAAATAATGTAGAGGTTAAACCACTGAAAAGAGAACCTATGAACATTTTTGTAATTAACCTAAACTAAGGCAAACATTGTACCAGTTTCCACCACATCCGTGAGCTAAACTTAATAACCATTAGGATTTGTTCCATGCCTAAAGTTTTCTGTTTTTGTGGTTTCTCTTCCTGCTAAGTTGGAAACATAAAATATCAATTTTTAACATTTATTTTTCAGTTTTGAAAATTGAAACAATTTTGAGAAAGTTAAAATTTACAAGTTATTAATCAGTACTCTAATAATAATTATTTTAATCAAACATTAAAAACTGCTGCCAGTTTTGAATATCAGTTTTTTCCCAATACTAGTGTAGAGATAGATATACAGAGTGGACCCCACTGTGTACATTGTTCCTCTTCAATTTTTGTTGAATAATTTTCTTCTAATACTGGTCTATGTATCACATTCGCAGAAATAATTGAAGGTTTTAAAATATTTATTTGATTTTTTCTTTTATAATATTTCAATTTGAATTTTATTCATAGCAGGAAGAGTCTGTATAAAAATCTCTATGTAGTAAAATGAGGAATAGTTATTTAATCATTCACTTTGTGAAGTTGCCACAAAATTTTATTGAAAGTAGCTGAGTCAACAATTGGAAAAAATTTCTCAATGTAGCTAATTAAATCACAATTGTTTCATCATAAAACGATTTTAACCACATATTTTAATAGTTATTAATTACCGATTTACTCTTCATCAAAGAATTATTGAAAGCCCTTATACCTCTGTGATAAAAGAACAAATTTTATTCACAATTTGTCTAAATTCAACTTTTTAAAACTTTTCAAATTGTCCAAGCTGAGCTTCCTCATCCTGTTCTCTTTTCACACTATTCTTCATACTGTCCAAATTATTATTTCCTAAACTATTTGCCTATTTAATTTTCAGATTTCAGATTTTAAATAATGAAGCCTTCTCAAATTGTATTATTTATTATTTTGATTTTTTGACTTTTATTTTAGGTTTGAAGGGTTCATGTGCAGGTTTGTAATATAGGTAAACTCGTGTCACAGGAGTTTGTCGTACAGATTATTTCATTACCCAGGTTCTAAGCCTACCACCCAATAGTCATTTTTTCTGATCCTCTTTCTCCACCCACCCTCCACCCTCCAATAGGCCTCAATGTCTTCTGCTCTCCCTCCTCCTACCCTCCGACCTCAGATAGGCCCCACTGTGTGTTGTCCTCCTCTTTGTATCCATTATGTTCTCATCATTTAGCTCCCACTTATAACCGAGAACATGCAATATTTGGTTTTCTGTTCCTGCATTATTTTGCTAAGAATAATAGCCTCTAGCTCCATCTATGCTCCTGCAAAGGACGTGATAGCGTTCCTTTTTAGGGCTGCATAGTTCCATGGTGTATATGTACCACATTTTCTTTATCCAGTCTTCCACTGATGGGCATTTAGGTTGATTCCATGTCTTCGCTATTGTGAATAGGGTTGCAATGAACATACGTGTGCATGTGTCTTTACGACAGAATGATTTATATTCCTTTGGATATATACCCAGTACTGGGATTCTTGGGTCAAATGATAGTTCTGTTTTTAGCTCTTTGAGGAATCACCACACTGCTTTCCACAATGGCTGAACTAATTTACATTCCCACCAACAGTGTATAAGCATTCTGTTTTCTCCACAACATTGCCAACATCTGTTATTTTTTGACTTTTAATAATAGCCATTCTGACTGATGTGAGATGATAATCTCATTGTGGTTTTGATTTGTATTTCTCTGATATTCAGTGGTATTGAGCTTTTTTTCATTCGCTTGTTGGCCACGTGTGTATCTTCTTTTGAAAAGTGTTTATTCGTGTCCTTTGCTCACTTTTTAATGTGGTGGTTTGTTTTCTCCTTGTAAATTTGTTTAAATTCTATATAGATGCTGGATATTAGACCTTTATCGGATGCATAGTTTGCAAAAGTTTTCTCTCATTCTCTAAGCTGTCTGTTTACTCTATTGATAGTTTCTTTTGCTGTGCAGAACAGAAGCTCTTTAGGTTAATTAGATCCCATTAGTCAATGTTTGCATTTGTTGAGATTGTTTTTAGTGTCTTCTTCATGAAACCTTTGCAGTTCCTGTGCCCAGAATGGTATTGCCTAGGTTGTCTTCCAGAGTTTGTATACTTTTTGGTTTTACATTTGTCTTTTACCCATCTTGAGTTGATTTTTGTATATTGTATAAGGAGGAGATCCAATTTCAATCTTCTGCCTATGGCTAGCCAGTTATCTCAGCACCATTTATTGAATAGGGAGTTCTCTCCTTGTGTTTGTCAGCTTTTTTGAAGATCAGATGGTTGTGGGTGTGCAGCATTATTTCTGGTCTGTGTATTCTGCCCCATTGATTTGTGTGTCTGTTTTTGTACCAGTACTATGCTGTTCTGGTAACTGTAGCACTGTAGTATAGTTTGAAGTTGGGTAGTGTGATGCCTCCTCCTTTGTTTTTTTTTGCTTAGGATTGCCTTGGCTATTTGGGGCTCTTTTTTTAGTTCCATATAAATTTTAAAATAGTTTTATCTAGGTCTGTGAAGGATGTCATTGGCAGTTTTATAGGAAAAGCATTAAATCTATAAATTGCTTTGGGCAATTTGACCATTTTCACGATATTGATTCTTCCTATCTATGAGCATGGAATATTTTTCCACTTGTTTGTATCATCTCTGATTTCTTTGAGCAGTGTTTTATAATTCTCATTGTAGAGCTCTTTCACCTCCCTGGTGAGCTGTATTTCTCAATATTTTATTCTTTTTGTGACAACTGTGAATGGGATTGCATTCCTGATTTGCCTTTTGGCTTGGCTGTTGTTGGTGTATAGGAATGCTAGTCATTTTTGTACATTGATTTTGTATCCTGAAATTTTGCTAACATCATTTTTCAGCCTAAGGAGCTTTTGGACCAAGACTATGGGGTTTTCTAGATATAGAATCATGTCGTCTGCAAACAGGTATAGTTTGACTTCCTCTCTTCCTATTTGGATGCCCTTTATTTCTTTGTCTTGCTCAGTTGTTCTGGCTAGGACTTCCAATACTGCATTGAATAGGAGTGGTGAGAGAGGGCATCCTTATCTTGTGCCAGTTTTTAAGGAGAATGCTTCCAGCTTTTTCCCATTCAGTATGATGTTGGCTGTGGGTTTGTCATAGATGGTTCTTATTATTTTGAGGTGTGTTCTTTCAATATCTAGTTTATTGGGAATTTTTAACATAAAGAGGTGTTGAATTCTACTAAAATCGTTTTCCACATCTGATGAGATAATCTTATTTTTGTCATTAGTTCTGTTTATATGATGAATCACATTTATTGATATGCACATGTTGAACCAACCTTGCACCACAGGGATGAAGTCTACTTGATCACGGTGGCTAAGCTTTTTGATGTGCTGCTGGATTCAGTTTGCCAGTATTTTATTGAGGATTTTCACACTGATGTTCATCAAGAATATTGGTTTGCAAAAATTTTGTTGAGGATTTTTGTATCAATGTTCACCAAGGACGTTTGGTCAGACTATTTTTTATGTGAGTCCCACTTCTCCTCATTGGGGGCAACGCCACAACCTGGGACTGCAGCCACTACCACCTCACCCCAATCAGGGTTTTCAGGCTGGTAGCAACTCTACATTTCCCTGGGACAGAGCTCACAGAGGGAGAGGCTGGCTGCCATTTTTTCTGTCTTGAAGCTTCCATTGCTGTAACTTTCAGGTTCCAAAGGACAAGTAGTGATTAGGATGTAGCATGGATCCCCTGCACAGCACAGCTGACCCACTAGTTCTTTTAGTTGTGATGTGACGTTGTCGAGATCTTTCTAACTTTTTGATGTGGATGTTTAGTGCTATAAGTTTCCCTCTTAACACTGCCTTAGCTGTGTCCCAGAAATTCTGGTATGTTTTATCTTTGTTCTCATTAGTTTCAAAGAACTTCCTGATTTCTGCCTAAACTTCATTATTTGTCCAAAAGTCATGCAGGAGCAGGTTGTTTAATTTCTATGTAATTGTATGGTTTTGAGTGATTTTCTTCTTATCGAACTCTATTTTAATCACATGGTAGTCCAAGAGTGTGGAGTGTAAGATTTCGTTTCTTTAATTTGCTGAAAATTGTTTTATGTCTGATTGTGTGATCGATTTTAGAGTAGTGTCATGTGCAGTTGAGAAGAATGTATATGTTGTTGTTTTGAGGTGGATAGTTTTGTAGATGTCTATCAGATCCATTTTGGTCCAGTGCTGAGTTCAGATCCTAAATGTCTTTGTTAATTTTCTGCCTTGATGATCTGTCTAATACTGTCAGTGGAGTGTTGACTTTTCTCAATATTGTTGTGTGGGAGTCTAAGTCTCTTTAAAGGTCTCTAGAAACTTGTTTTATGAATCTGGGTGCTCCTGTGTTGGGTACATATAGATTTTGTTTAGTTAGGTCTTCTTGTTGAATTAAACCCTTTACCATTATGAAATTCCCTTCTTTGTCTTTTTTTTTTTTTAACCTTTCTTGGTTTAATATCTGTTTTGCCTGAAATTAGTATTGCAACCTCTGCTTTTTTCTTTTTATTATACTTTAAGTTCTGGGGTACATGTGCAGGATGTGCAGGTTTGTTACATAGGTATATGTGCCATGGTGGTTTGCTGCACCCATCAGCCCATCATGTACATTAGGTATTTCTCCTAATGCTATCCCTCCCCCAGTCCCCTACCCTCCAACAGGCCCCAGTGTGTGATGTTCCCCTCCCTGTGTCTATGTGTTCTCATTGTTCAACTCCCACTTATGAGTGAGATGTGGTGTTTGGTTTTCTGTTCTTGTGTTACTTTGCTGAGAATGATGGTTTCCGGCTTCATCCATGTCCCTGCAAAGGACATGAACTCTTCCTTTTTCTTGGCTGTGTAGTATTCCATGGTGTATATGTGCCGCATTTTCTTTATACAGTCTATCATTGATGGGCATTTGGCAACCCCTGCTTTTTTGTATTTTCCATTTGCTTGGCAGTTTTTTCTCCTTCCCTTTGTCTTGAGCCTATGGGTGTCATTGCATGTGAGATGGATCTCTTAAAGACAGCATACCACTAGGTCTTGCTTCCTCATCCGGCTTGCCACTCTGTGCCTCTTAATTGGGGCATTAAGTCTGTTTACATTTGAGGTTAATATTGAGATGTGTGAATTTGAATCTGTTATGTTGTTAGCTGTTTGTCAACTTGTTTGTGTAATTGCTTTATAGTGTCACTGGTCTGTGTACTTCAGTGTGTTTTTGTACTGGCTGGTAATAGTCTTTCCTTTTTATATTTAGTGCTTTTTTCTGGAGCTCTTGTAAGATGGGTCTGGTGGTAACAAACTCCCTCAGCATTTCCTTGTCTGAGAAGGATCTTATTTCTCCTTCATTTATGAAGTTTACTTTGGCCCAACATGAAATTCTTAGTTGGAATTTCTTTTATTTAAGAATGTTGGCTGGATATGGTGGTTCATGCCTGTAATCCCAGCACTTTGGGAGGCCGAGGTGGGTGGATCACGAGGTCAGGAGATCAAGACCATCCTGGCCAACATGGTGAAATCCCATCTCTACTAAAAATACAAAAATTAGCTGGGTGTGGTGGTGCATGTCTGTAGTCCCAGCTACTCAGGAGGCTGAGGCAGCAGAATTTCTTGAACCTGGGAGGTGGATGTTGCAGTGAGCTGAGATTGCACTACTGCACTCCAGTCTGGTGACAGAGTGAGACTCCATCTAAAAATAAATAAGTAAATAAATAAAAAAATATTAATGTTGAATATAGGCCCCCAGTCTCTTATGGCTTGTAGGGTGTCTGCTAAGAGACCCACTGTTAGTCTGATGGGCTTCCCTTTGTAGGTGACTTGTCCTTTCTCTCTAGTTGCCTTAACATTTTTTTTTCTTTCATTTCAACCTTGGTGAATCTCATGATTATGTGTCTTGGGGATAACCTTCTTGTGAAGTATATTTTGAGGTTCTCTACATTTCCTGAATTTGAATTTGGCCTCTCTAGCTAGGAGGGGAAGTTCACGTGGATGATATCCTAAAATATGCTTTCCAAGTTTCTTTCATTATGCTCATCTCTTTCAGGGACACCAGCGAATTGCAGATTCAGTCTTTTTACATACATAATCCCATATTTCTAAGAGGTTTTGTTCATTCTTTTTCATTCTTTTTTCTTTATTCTTGTCTGACTATTGTATTTCAGAAAGTTAATCTTGTAGCTCTGAGATTCTTTCCTCAGCTTGGTCTGTTGTGCTGTTAATACCTGTGACTGCATTATGAAATTCTTGTAGACTGTTGTTCAGCTCTATCAGGTTAGTTATGTTCTTTTCTTTACTGGCTATTTTGTTTGTCAGCTCCTGCATCATTTTACTGTGATTCTTAGCTTCCTTAGATTGGATTTCAACATTCTCCTGAATCTCAATGATCTTCATTCCTATCTATATTCTGAATTCTATTTCTGTCATTTCAGCCATTTCAGCCCAGTTAACAACCCTTGCTGGAGAACTGGTGTGATCATTTGGAAGAAAGAAGATGCTCTGGCTTTTCAAGTTATCAGAGTCCTTGTGCTGGTTCTTTCTCATCTTTGTGGGCTGATGTTCCTTCAGTCTTAAAAATTGCTGTTGTTTTGATTTTTTCCTTTTATCCTATTCGATGACCTTGGGAGTTTGATTGTGATATAAAGTGGGTTCAGTCAACTGACTTTGTTACCAGAAGATTCAGGGGCAGTGGAGGCAGGAAGGGGCAAGGCTCAGCTCAGGACTCCTGGATTGCCTGCTGTAACTCCGGGGGACGGGTATCTGGCTCCAGCTTTGTTCTCTGGCTCCTCGAGGTTGGGAACATGCTGCACTGAAGGGACCAAAGTGCTCCCAAACCACTGGTCACAACACCCCCATGGGTGATGTCAGCCAAAGCACTTTGCAGGACGGTAGCAGTGGGATCCCTCCTCATTCACATGTACCAGCAGCACGGCAGTGGCAGGGTGGTGGGGTACACGCTCATCAGCTGTGGCAGGGTGCTAGCAGGTGCTAGGTTCCCGGCCTTTGTGCAGGCATTCATAGCAGTGGTCACAGCAGTATGACTCAGGGGACTGGGGGATCCCCACCAGCAACTGCGCATGCATTTGCAGTGATGGTGGTGTTAGCATGGGGGTGGGGCACTAGTGGGTGCAGGACTATATGAACCTTTTGTGTGCATTCACGCTGGTGGCAGTGTCTGCACATGGCTAGGGGTGGGTTTGTGTGTTTTGTGCCTAGTTTTGCACTGGCAGCTCCAGTGTACGGGCAGGATGCTGGCAGGGCTGGGGTTGGTGAGCTTAGTGCCTGCCAATGCTCTGATGTCAGTGGTGGTGTGGTAGGGGTAGGGGGGATGGAGTACACTCATGCTGCCAGCAGTGGCAAGGCAGGGTGCACGCACACACAGGTGCTGGCAAATTTTATTATTAAAAGCTTTAATTTCCTGCCACTATTCTTTGCCATAAAGTCACTATAATTTTTTTTTTCTGTTTTTATGACATTTCGATCTACCCCAGCTTCCTTGTTGAACTCAAGACACAGTGATAGAAGGGCTTCCTTCCTTTTAGAAGGGGAACTTATTTCCTTTCTGAGGTCTGAGCTAAAACTTTATCTGTCCAACTGAAGAGAAATATGAATGGCATGATGCTACCTTAAGGATATTTTAAACTTCCTTTCTTCCCAAACTTAAGAGCTTTGCAGTATAAACACATAGTGATATAAAATAATAAGTACTGTTAAGCTAAAGTAAAATTTGCATAAAGTTGGAAAATTTCCATGTTCTACGTAGAGTTAAAACAGTTTTTAATTGAGCACCACCTATCTCAGGGCTTTAATACAATCATTTTTAAAAAGTAAATTTTGGCCAGGCACAGTGGCTGCTGCCTGTAATTGCAGCATTTTGGGAGGATTGCTTGAACCCAGGAGTTTGGGACCAGTCTGGGCTACAGAGCAAGACCCTATCTCTACAAAAATGTATAAAAAATTAGCCAAACATGGTGTTGTGCACCTATAGTCCCAGCTACTGGGGAGGCTGAGGCAGTACAATCACTTGAGCCCAGAAATTTGAGGCTGCTCTTGCACCACTGCATTCCAGCCTGGGCAACAGAGCAAGATCCTGTCTCCAAAAAAAATTACATTTGTTTAAGATGTACAGCAGAATGTTATGGGACACATATAGATAATAAAATGACTACTATAGTGATACAAAGTAACATGGCCATTATCTCACTTACTCATTTGTGTGTGTGTGTGTGTGTGTGTGTGTGTGTGGCAAGAACAGCTAAAATGTACTCATTTGGCAAAAATCTAAAATATAGTGCCATTTTATTAACTACAGTCTTCATGTTGTGTATTAGATAGCTAGCCTTGTTCATCCTATTATATGTCATAAAATATTCCTAAGGATATTAGACTTCATTTTTAATACATATGGTTAAGAAAAAAATAAAATCAATTATAGTTCTTCTGCAATTATAATTGTCCTTGTCCTACATTATTTGGAGTTTCAACAATGTCTAGAGACTCTGTTATCCTACGTATTGTCTAACTGCACCAAGAATATGTTACTGGAAAAGAACTTGGAAGCACCAGAATTTAAAGCCATATAGCTGGGAATCTGGAACAGGAGGATGTAGAGAAAAGGAAGATGTGGAAACAATGCCAGATGGTATCTGTCCTTTCTTTATGTACCGAGGTCTCAGAAACTTTGCTGTCATTAAGTCTCTCATGGTTTTATAATTACTGTTATTCAACTAAATGTGGGCCATCTACTCAAGTCACCAGTGGACCATTCAGAAAATGGAACCTTTGTTGTTGTCCTTTTGTAACTACCTGGTGGCCCTTTACCCTGCTTTAAAATGTAATGTATTTTCTGAAGTGTTATCTGGCACCATTTAATAGTTCCAGTAGAAATATGCTAATGTACTTATAAGAGTTTAATGCTGCAATGAAAACTCCAAGCACGAAATATTCTTTTAGGAAATTCAATTAGTAGGAACTTTTTTTTTACATACAGAACTTTTTAAAAGTCATATATTACAAAATAAACTCGTTATAGCTCTATATTTAAATTGAGAATCACCTCTAGTCTGAAATGCAAACAAACTAGTTGTCACATATATACGCAGAAAATCTGGAGCTATTGGTATTTAATTGATTTAGGCAACAGGTAAGTGGCATATCAAATAAAAAAGATGTGAGTGAATGGAACTTTGTTAACTTCCACTATAATTAAAGTTCTGAAGGGAGACATTGGCCTACTAATTTCACCAAATAACTAATGGCACATAGAGAGATTAAACCATTGAATGAATAGACACAGTTCTAAACTGAATAAGACCAAGCAATAGTGTCCGGACTTATGACCATTTTGTCTCACTCTCTCCATGTTCCAGTGAAAGGCAGTTTTGCCTTATCCTTCCCTGTGGAGTCAGACATTGCCCCCATTGCACGAATGTTCATCTTCGCCATTTTACCAGATGGAGAAGTTATTGGAGACTCTGAAAAGTTTGAGATTGAAAACTGTCTAGCCAACAAGGTGAGTGATTTAACAGAAAATTAAAAGAACACAAATAAATGATACTGTGGGAGCCATCTATTTTACCCCAGAGAAAGCTGAGTCCAGAAAAGTAAAACGAGTTGCCCAACAGTTCCCAACAAGTTTAGGGCAGACCTGAATTTCTAGGCATCTAATACAGTACTTTTTCAATTACACAAAGCTGCTACCAAACAAAATACGATCAGTTTTGTGTTCATGATGCTCTTCTCTGCTGATTCAATTGTGTGACTATGTAAAATGCTAAGACTCAAAAGTTCCCAAAGCCTGAAGAATAAGTGCAAACACCTAGGATTACCTTATCATGTGTCAGAGATAAAGAATCTATCCTTATTCTGCCTCAGTTGTCTCCTTAGGACAAGACTAAGCTACTGAGAAGCTATATTTTGTTAAGAGTCCCCACCTATGTGCTAGTCATGTTTAAAAGAGTGAATAAATTAATGTGTTGCCAAAGTATTAGATAATTTGGATCCTGTCTAAATAGCATCACTTTTGGTCACTGGAGTAGGTAAGCTTGTTATAAAATTAATACTTACAAACATAAGGGAAGTCATGTACCTTTTAACAGATCTAACTATTTATGTCTCTAGAGTTGTTGGGATCTGTGATTGGGGTAATAAGTGATTTACAAATTATTTTCTATTTTTAAAGTGAAGGAAACATATAAAAATAGGTTTCTGACTGACATCACCAACATAGTCATATGAATGGAATATAAGGGTGACTTAGGAGATGCAGGTGACTGCAAGATCACAGAAGTTGGGAAAATGCTAGTTGACGTTCCCTTCATTTCCCACAGGTGGATTTGAGCTTCAGCCCAGCACAAAGTCCCCCAGCCTCACACGCCCACCTGCGAGTAGAAGCTGCTCCGCAGTCCCTCTGCGCCCTTCGTGCTGTGGACCAAAGCATGCTGCTCATGAAGCCTGAGGCTGAGCTCTCCGCGTCCTCAGTGAGTTTCCAGCAGCCTTGGGGACCCGGAAGGGCCGTTCCAGAGGCTCAGAGCAGGAAGCCTCTGTTGAGAGTAAAATTTAACAGTAAAAATACCTCCCACTTGCCGAGTACTTGACAGTTTCTCAAGCTGTCTCATACAGGTTTTCTCGCTTAATCTGCCCAACATTCCGGAGAGTAATAGTCCCATTTTAAGATGAGAAAAGAGGATTCAGAATAGTTGAGAGATTTGTTCAAGATAAGTGGCATAAGCTGAGATGTGATTCTGAAATTCTGAATCTGCCTGCAAGTATAATTCCTTCTATGACACAGCTTCTATTTCTGTAAAGAATCAAGTCTTAACCTCAGTTATTAATGTCTTACAGTGATCTTAATGAAAGCTATATTTTAAGATTCCCCACTTATGTGATAGTCGTGTTTAAAAGAGTGTTGCCCAAGTAATAGATAATTTGGATCCTGTCTAAATAGAATCACTTTTGGTCACTGGAGTAGGTAAGCTTGTTATAAAATTAATACCTGCAAACATAAGGGAAGTCATGTACCTTTTAACAGATCTAACTATTTATGTCTGTAGAGTTGTTGGCATCTGTGAAAGTGGTAATCAGTGATTTACAAATTATTGTCTACTTTTAGAAAATGACATACTACACCTTTGTTAGCAATGTTGATTCACAGACTAAAATTTTAATTCTCTTCTCTTTACTATAGTTATATTAATTCATGGGGTTAACATTTGGCATGTTGTGATAATTTATTTATTTTTATTTTTTTTATTATTATTATTTCAAGCTTACTACATGCTAGATCTGTTGTAGAAGCTGGGAAAACAGAAGGAAACGTATCACAGTCCTTGTCCTTAGAGAGAGGCGATTAAAAAAGGCTATAGGTGGCTCAGCAAAATAAAAGGTGAACATTTGTTAATTATTGCCATTTGGAGAAAATACTGTCTAGTATGGGGTTTTTGAAGAACAATTATCAGAAGGAAGGGAAAAGTTCAGAAACTACTTGTCTAACCTATTTAAAACTAGATTACTCATATTTGGAATTTTTAACATAACGCAAGAAAAAATAATATTATGATTTGATCATTGATAAAAAGTTATGAGAAATTTGATAGCTTTAACTGCCTCATGAATCACCATTTAAAAGGGTCAATTGACTTATGTATTTGGGAGGTATTATTACCTTTCAATGTTGCTTGGTAAATTAGTAATACGAAAGTTTCTTTTGTTTGTTCTAGTTTCTACTTCATGTCTATTAAAATGTTAAACTCTGAGATAACTATATCCGAGACCCTTGTCCTACTTTTAATTATCAAAATTAACATTCTTCAGGTTGGAGCATATCCACTAGTGCCCCCCGATCTGCAGGGGTGTGTCTCAAGACCTCCAGTGGATGTCTGAAACTGTGGATAGCACTGAACCCAATGGCCATCAGTCGGAATACGTTTATGTTCCTGTCTTCCACCCACAAATTTAATGCCTTTTCCATCTTAAGGAAGCACTTACCACGTACTGTAGCCATAATTTTTGTAGTTTGAGATGTCACAGCAAAACAAGCATGATTTTCTTTTTCCTTCTTCACAGTTTCATGGATAGAAGATTCATTCTTACCGTAGATCTTAGCAACCTCAGCATACATCATTTTTTATTTCCTTATCAAGTGGAGAACGTTCACCTTTTCGCCTAAAGGAAGCACCTTAATGGCTTCTCTTTCACCTCCGAATTGCCAGCCTCAGTACTCTGGTGCATTGGGGCCATGATAAAGTAAAATAAGGGTGACTTGAACACAAGCACTGTGATACTGTGACAACCTTGTAACAGGATTCTAGGTGACTAAGGGGCAGGGAGTGGCTACAGTATGGATCCACTGGAAAAACGGAGGATTCATGTCCCGAGCAGGATGAAGCAGGAAAGTGTGAGAGTTCATCATGTTGCTCAGAATGGCAGCAATTTAAAACTTATGAATCGTTTATTTCTGAATTTTCCGTTTAACATTTTTGGATCACAGTTGACCACAGATAATGGAAATCTTGGAAACCAAAACCGCAGATCGGGGAGATTGCTGTAATCAAAATTTTTCTTGATCTTGATTTGTATTTGATATATATTTGATATATCTCCTCATAGCATAATAATTATTATGCAAGAGACAATGACTATATTTCTGTATTTTAGTTAGAGGAAACAACATCAAGAAGTTAACCTGATACAAGAAAACTATCTCTCTGAGTGCTTTCTTTGGAAATATGCCTATTATTTTTACACTCTGTATTTATGGCAGTCTATTCTAAGCTATTAATTTCAGCAGGTAGTATAGGAATTTAGTCTACCTCTGAAAAGTTTATGTCTGTCTTATTCTGTTTAGTCATATACATTTAACAGTCACTTCAGTAAGGTTTGGTAAACTTGGAATGTTGTGGAAGTGAGAAGGAATTATGAACGTAACTGAAGATTTCAGATGATAAATTATAGAAACCTTTAAGCTCAGTCGCTTTGAATAATAATAGAAATCATTAGTTCACCTAATATAAATAATACATGTTCATTTATGTACCTACTTAATTCTACTCAAAAACAAAGGTAAATACATAAAGAAGTAGAAAGGGTGTTTGTGTTAGCTACCTACTGCTGCATAACAATTTTCTTCAAAACCTAGTGGCTTAAAACAATAAACATTTATTATCACATGTGGTTTCTGTGAGTCAGGAATTCAGAGCAGCTTAGCCAGGTGGGTCTAGCTTGTGACCTGTCGTGATTGTGATTAACATGGTGGCCAAAGCTGCAGTCACCTGACAGCTTGACAGAGGTTGGAAGATCTGCTTCCAAGACAGGTTTCTCGAACGCTATCAGCAGGAGGCCTCGGTTCCTCACCACACAGAGGTCCTAGGGCTGCTGGTGTCCCCATAATGTGGCAACAGTTCTCCAGAGCATGTGATCCAAGAGAGCTAATGTGTTCCAAAGAGTGCTAAAGTTGCAATATCTTTTATGACCTAGGCCTGAAAGTCATGTCCCCTCATTTCCACAATATCCCATTGGCTATAGAGGTCAACCCTGTTCATTGTGGGACGAACAATGTTAGGGCGTGAATACCAGGAGGCAGAGACTGTTGTGGGCAATTCTGGAAGCTATCTCCACAGCCTGACCTCTGATCCCCAGAAATACATGAGCTCTCACATGTAAAATATACTCGATCCTCTCTCTGAGGTCCCTAAAATTCTCATCGTAAAATAAGAACAGCTCAAAGGCTAAATATCATTTAAATCAGGTCCAAGTACAGATAATGCCTCTCAGGTGTGATTCCTCAGGTCCAATACCTCTAGATACAAAGACATTGAACCAAAGTGTACTCAAGTTATTTGGCCCCACACACTCAACATACAATGGTGGAACTGGCATAGAATAGTCACTATTGACACTCCTGTTCAAAAAGGAGGAAACAAGAGGCACTCAGGGGTTACTGGTCCATAATTACTCGAGATTAAGCCAGGCAAATGGAAGTTCTCTGATTAAGATTCAATCTTACATCAGTCCAGGGATAAATATTCAGGCCTCTGGCCCTGCCCTGTGGGTTCTTGATTCTGTTGAGTTATCCATTTTCCATAAAAAGTACCCTGCATAGACATTGGTCTATCGAATATAATGATACAAGTTCACTCATGTGCCTATGTGGTTCTTCTATTTTTATTTTGAATATGCACTGTGTTTTATTTATTTCTTCAACTTTTATTTTAACTTCAGAGGTACAAGTGCAGGATGTGAAGGGTTGTCACATAGGTAAACATGTGCCATGGTGATTTGCTGCACAGATCAACCCATCACCTAGATATTAAGCCCAGCATCTATTAGCTATTCTTCCTGATACTCTCCCTCCCCACACCCTACCCTCTAATAGGCCCCAGTGAGTGTTGTTCTCCCCCATGTGTTCTCATCATTCAGCTCCCACTGGTAAGTGAGAACATGTAGTGTTTAGTTTTCTGTTCCTGTGTTAGCTTGCTGAGGATAATGGTTTTCAGGTCTATCCATGTCCCTGCAAAGGACATGAACTCATCCTTTTTATGGCTGCATAGTATTCCACTGTGTATATGTACCACATTTTCTTTGTCCAGTCTATCATTGATGGGCATTTAGACTGATTCCATGTCTTTGCTATTGTGAATAGTGCTGCAGTGAACATATGCATGCGTTTATCTTTATAACAGAATAATTTATATTCCTTTGGGTATACACCCAGTAATGGGATTGCTGAGTCAAATGGTATTTTTGCCTCTGGGTCTTTGAGGAATCACCACACTTTCTTCCACAATGGTTGAACTAATTCACACTCCCACCGACAGTAAAAAAGCATTCCTTTTTCTCTGCAACCTCACTGTTGTTTTTGACTTGTTAATAGCAGCCATTCTGACTGGTGTGAGATGGTATCTCATTGTGGTTTGGATTTGCATTTCTCTAATGATTAGAGGTGTTGAGCTTTTTTCATGTGTTTGTTGGCTGCATGTGTGTTTTCTTTTGAGAACTGTCTGTTCATGTCCTTTGCCCACTTTTTAATGGGTTTTTATTTCTTGTAAGTTTAAGTTACTTGTAGACTCTGGATATTAGGCCTTTCTCAGGTGGGTAGATTGGGAAAATTTTCTCCCATTCTTTAAGTTGTGTGTTCACTCTAATGATAGTTCCTTTTGCTGTGCAGAAGCTCTTTAATTTAATTATATCCCATTTGTCAGTTTTTGCTTTTGTTGAAGTTGCTTTTGGCATTTTCATAGTGAAATCTTTGTGCCTATCTCCTGAATGGTATTGCCTAGATTTTCTTCAAGGGTCTTTATAGTTTTGGGTTTCACATTTAAGTATTTAATCCATCTTGAGTTAATTTTTGTATATGGTGTAAGGAAGGGGTCCAGTTTCAATTTTCTGCATATAACTAGCCAGCATTCCCAGCACCATTTATTAAATAGGGAGGACTTTCCCCATTGCTTGTTTTTGTCAAGTTTGTCAAAGATCAGATGGTTGTAGGTTTGCGGTTTTATTTCGGAGTTCTCTATTCTGTGCCATTGGTCTATGTGTCTGTTCTTATACCAGTACCATGCTGTTTTGGTTACTGTAACCTTGTAGTAAAGTTTGAAGTCAGGTAACATGATGCCTCCAGTTTTGCTCTTCTTGCTTAGAATTGTCTTGGCAATTCAGGCTCTTTTTTGCTTCCATATGAATTTTAAAATAGATTTTTCTAATTCTGTGAAGAATGTCAATGGTAGTTTAATGGGAATAACATTGAATCTATAAGATACTTTGGGCAGTAGAGCCATTGTCATTACATTGATTCTTCCTATGCATGAGGATGGAATGTTTCTCCATTTTCTGTGTCCTCTCTGATATCCCTGAGCAGTGGCTTGTAGCTCTTGAAGAGGTCCTTCACTTTCCTTGTTAGCTGTATTCCTAGGTATTTTATTCTTTCTGTAGCAATTGTGAATGGGAGTTCATTCATGATTTGGATCTCTGCTTGCCTGTTGTTGGTGTATAGAAATGCTTGTGATTTTTGCACATTGATTTTATATCTTGAGACTTTGCTGAAGTTGCTTATCAGCTTAAGAATCTTTTGGGCTGAGATAATGGGGTTTTCTAGATATAAAATCACGTCATCTGCAAATAAAGATAACTTGACTTTCTCTCTTGCTATTCAAATACACTTTATTTATTTCTCTTGCCTGATTGCCCTGGCCAGAAATTCCAACATTATGTTGAATGGGAGTGGTGACAGAGGGCATCCCTGTCTTGTGCCAGTTTTCAAGGGGAATGCTCCCAGATTTTGCCCATTCAGTATGATATTGGGTGTGTATTTGTCATATATGTCTCTTATGAAGTATGTTCCTTCAATACCTAGTTTATTGAGAGTTTTTAACATAAAGGGATGTTGATTTTATCAAAGGTCTTTTCTGCATCTATTGAGATAATCAGGTGGTTTTTGTCTTTAGTTCTGTTTATGTAATGAATCACATTTATTGATTTGTGTATGTTGAGCCAAGCTTGCATCCCAGGGATGAAGCCTACTTGGTTGTGGTGAATAAGCTTTTTGATGTGCTGCTGGATTTGGTCTGCAAGTATTTTGTTGAGGATTTTTGCATCGAAGTTCATCAGAGATATTGGCCTGAAGCTTTATTTTTCCTGTTGTAACTCTGCCAGGTTTTGGTATCAAGATGATGGTGGCCTCATAGAATGAGTTAGGGAGGAGTCCTTCCTTTTCAATTTTGGGAATAGTTTTAGTAGAAATTGTACCAGCTCTTCTTTGTGCCTGTGGTAGAATTCAGCTGTGAATCCATCTGGTCCTGGGCTTTTTTTGGTTGTTAGATTGTTTATTACTGCCTCAATTTCAGAACTCGTTATTGGTCTATTCAAATATTTAATTTCTTCCTGGTTCAGTCTCCAGAGGGTGTATGTGTCCAGTAATTTATCCATTTCTTCTAGATTTTCTAGTTTATGTACACAGAGGTGTTTATAGTATTCGCTAATGGTCGTTTGCATTTCTGTGAGGTCAGCGGTGATATCCCCTTATCATTTCTGATTGTGTCTACTTGATTCTTCTCTTTTTTTCTTCTCTATTAGTCTAGCTGTCAGTCTATTTTATTAACTTTTTTTCAAAAAACCAGCTCCTGGATTCATTGTTTTTTTAAGAGGGTTTTTCATGTCTCTATCTCCTTTAGCTCAGCTCTGATCTTTGCTATTTCTTGTCTTCTGCTAGCTTTGGGGTTTGTATGCTCTTGGTTCTACAGTCCTTTTAGTTGAGATGTTAGGTTGTTGACTCGAGATCTTTCTAGCTTTTGGATGCAGACGTTTACTGCTATAAATTTCCCACTTAACATTGTTTTAGCTGCATCCCAGGGATTGCAGTACATTGTCTCTTTGTTCTCATTAGTTTCAAATAACTTCTTGATTTCTGCCTTAACTTCATCGTTTACCCAAGAGTCATTCAGGAGCAGTTTATTCAATTTCCATGTAGTTGTGTGGTTTTGAGTGAATTTCTCAATCTTGAGTTCTAATTTGATTGCACTGTTGTCTGAAAGACTGTTATGATTTCAGTTCTTGTGCATTTGCTGAGGAGTGTTTTACTTCCAATTATGTGATCAATTTTAGAGTAAATGCCATGTGGCAATGAGAAGAATTTATATGCTGTTGAATTTTGGTGGAGAGTTCTGTAGATCTCTATCAGGTCCACTTGATCCAGAGCTGAGTTCAGGTCCTAAACATCTTTGTTAATTTTCTGTCTTAATCATCCATCTAATATTGTCAGTGGTGTGTTAAAGTCTCTCGCTATCATTGTGTGGGAGTCTACGTCTCTTTGTAGGTGTATAAGAACTTTATGAATCTGGGCGCTTCTATATTGGGTGCATATATATTTAGGATAGTTAGCTCTTCTTGTTGAATTGAACCCTTTACCATTATATAATACCCTTCTTTGTTTGTTTGTTTGTTTGATCTTTGTTGGTTTAAAGTCTGTTTTGTCAGAAACTAGGATTGCTTTTTTCTGTTTTCCATTTGCTTGGTAAATTTTCCTCCATCCCTTTATTTTGAGCTTGTGTCTCTCCTTGCATGTGAGATGAGTCTCTTGAAGACAGCATACTGATGATGGGTCTTGGCTCTTTTTTCAGCTTGCCATTCTGTGTCTTTTAACTGGGGCATTAGCCCATTTACATTTGAGGTTAGTATTTTTATGTGTGAATTAGATCCTGTCATCATGATGCTTTTTTCCAGACTTGTTTATGTGGTTGCTTCACCGTGTTCTGGCCTGTGTACTTCAGTGTGTTTTTGTAGTGGCTGGTAATGGTCTTTCTTTTCCCAATGTAGTGCTTTCTTCAGGAGCTCTTGCAAGGCAGGCATTGTGGTGATAAATTTCCTAACCATTCACTTGTTTGAAAAGAATCTTATTTCTCCTTTGCTTATGAAGCTTAGTTTGGCCAGGTATAAAATTCTGGGTTGGAAATTATTTTCTTTTAGAATGCTGAATACTGGCCCCCAATTTCTTCTGGCTTGCATGGTTTTGGTGGAGAGGTCCACTGTTAGTATATGTTTCCTTTCGTAGGTGACCTGGCCTTTCTCTCTAGCTGCCCTTAACATGTTTTCTTTCATTTTGACATTGGAGAATCTGATGATTTTGTGTCTTTGGGTTGATCTTCTTGTGGAGTATCTTACTGGCCTTCTCTACATTTCCTGAATTTGAATGTTGGCCTATGTTGCGATGTTGGGAAAGGTTCTCCTGGATGATATCCTGAATTATGTTTTCCAACTTGGTTCCATTCTCCTGTCTCTTTCAAGGATCCCAATCAGTCGTAGGTTTGGTCTTTTTACATAATCCCATATTTCTCAGAGGTTTCGTTCATTTCTTTTCATTCTTTCTTCTCTACTCTAGTCTGCCTGTCTTATTTCAGATAGATAATCTTCAGGCTCTGAGATTCTTTCCTCCTCTTGGTCTATCCTGCTAAGGATACTTGCACTTGCATTCTGAAGTTCTTGTGATGTGGTTTTCAGCTCCATCAGTAGGTTATGTTCCTCTCTAAACTGGCTGTTCTGGCTACCAGCTCCTGTATTGTTTTATCAGGATTCTTAGCTTCTTTTCATTGGGTTACAACTCAACAAAGTTTATTATTTTCCACTTTCTGAGGCCTACTTCTGTCAATTCAACCATCTTAGCCTCAGCCCAGTTCTGTGCCCTTGCTGGTGAGGTGTCACAGTCATTTGGAAGAGAAGAGGTACTCTGGCATTTGGAGTTTTCATTGTTTTTGAATTAATCCTTTCTCATCTTTGTGAGCTTATCTACCTTTAATCCTTGAGGTTGCTGCCTTTTGAATTAGATTTTTGTTGGGTCTTTTTTGTTGATGCTGTTGTTTTCTGCTTGTTTTTCTTTTAACAGTCAAGCCACTCTATCATGGGGCTGCTGAGGTTTGCTGGGGGTCCACTCCAGACCCCAGTTGCTTTGGTTTCTCCCATACCTGGAGGTATCACCAGCGAAGGCCACAAAACAGCAAAGATGGCAGCCTGTGCCTTCCTCTAGAAGCTCCATCCTGGGGGGTACTAACCTGTTGCCAGCCCACATGCAACTGTTGGAGGTGACTGGAGACCCTTATTGGGAGGTCTCACCCAGTCAAGAGGAATGGGATCAGGGACCTGCTCAAAGAAGCAGACTGGCTGCTTTTTGGTAGAGCAGGTGGGGTGCATTGGGTGGGATCCTTCCTTGTCTGGATCACCTGTATTCTCCAAAGCCAGCAGGTTGAAGTGGCAGAGTCAACCGAACTGCAGAGATGGCAGACACCCCTGCCCCCCAGGAGCTCGGTCCCCGGGAGAGATCAAAGCTCTGTCTTTAGAACCCTGCCTGGAGTACCTGAAGCCCCCACAGAAAGGTCCCACTCGGTGAGGAGGAATGGATCAGGGTCCCACTTAAAGAAGCAGTCTGATCACAATCTGGCAAGGTAGCTGTGCTGCATCGTGGGGGACCCTTCCTCATCCAGACCATCTGTATTCCCCAAGCCTGCAGGCTGGAGTGGCTGAGTCCTCAGAACCACAGAGATGGCAGCCACCTCTCCCCCAGGAACTCAGGTCCATCTCAGGTGGACTCCAACCCACTGCCATTGGCTGGCTGGGATTCCAAGACAGTGAGTCTTAACCTGTGAGGTGCTGTGGAAGTGGGGTCCACAGGATGATGCTCTTTGGCTTTCTGAATTCAGCCACCTTCCTAGGGACATGTACAAACAGATTTCCTGCCTTTCCAGGGATCCCAGGGCCGGAGTACTTAAAACTCCTGGGTCTCTGTGTGCCTAAGTGGCTGCTCTGCCAAGACTCCACAGAGATTTGTGTATCAGACCCAAGGCCCTGATAGCATGGGTTCACGAGGGTATCTCCTGATCCACGGGTTGCAAAGATCCATGGGAGAAGTGTGATTTCCCAGGCGAGGTTGCACAATCACTCCTTCCGTTGCCCTCCCCCACCTTCACCCCTGCTGCTTTTCATCGTTTTCTGTGGCTCAAGTTGCTTGCCTAGTCGGTCTCAATGTGAGAACCTGGGTATTTCAGTTGAAGGTGCTGAATTTAATATCCCTTTTTCATTCCACTCCATAAGTGCTGCAGACCACAGCTGCTTCTAATTGGCCATCTATACGATTTTCTATCTGAGAATAAGCCCGAGTAGACGTAAATGTTTAACAGGTGGCAATAATAATCTGTAGCTAAATTCCTCAGGGCATTAAGTATTAATTAAACACAGATGCAAGTTAGGTCTTCTTCCTATATTTAGTCTATTTTTACCTGTAGACTCTACAATGAAGTTTTAATTAATCCTTCATAACTTAAGGTTTTATTAATCTTTGGAAGCATTTTCCCAAGTAGGTTTTATTTCTTTATAACAAAACAACACTGTTAAATATAAGGAAAATCTTCAACTTATCTCTAAGGTACCAACTACATGAACACACTCAAGAAAAGATTGGTGATAATTATTTTATTTCTCTCAGTTCATTCTATTTCAAAAGAAAAGTACGTAACAGTTCTGCCTTTGATCTCTCCACTGCTACAGGTATATAATCTGCTAACTGTGAAGGATCTCACCAATTTTCCTGACAATGTGGACCATCAGGAGGAAGAACAAGGACACTGTCCCCATCCTTTCTTCATTCGTAATGGAGCCTTCTATGTTCCCTTATCAAGTAATGATGAAGCAGATATTTATAGCTTTCTCAAGGTAAAATTCTCACTACTTATTAACATGCTGGCTTGTGATTTTTTGAATGTTAATAAAACTCTATATCTATTCATAATCTGAGTAGTTATGTAGACTTGCCTCTCCATTTTTCAGCAGAGAAAAATGAAGCCAATTAAAAGGTTAAAGTCTCTGTCAGGACCTCATAGAAGCTCAGTTTGTGAGTCAGGGCTAGATCTAACCTCTGCCTATTCATCCAGATACCTTTTAGTTATATTTGGGGTTTTCTTGCAAACTAAAAAATAATAAATAAAGAATAAAATCTTAATAACCCATAAGTTTTATAATTTAACTACTCTATATTTACTGTGAAGTGTTTTGCCATAAATTAATATAAGGTTACTGGAATTACATAGGGCAGTCTCTAAGGATAGTATGTTTTATATATTCTAATCAAGCTTATAAGTTGATTGAATTATTATTTTTTTCCAGGGGATGGGATTGAAGGTGTTCACTAACTCAAAAATCCGAAAACCAAAGTCGTGTTCAGTCATCCCCCCCATGTCTGCAGGAGTAATAAGTCAAGGATACTATGGAGGTAAAATTTGCTTTTAATTTTATTTCATGTCCAACAATATTACTATGCCAAAAATGCTAAAATGAAATAATGTAGCCCTATTTCCATTTTATACACACAAAGAAACCAAGATTCAAATTAATTGTTTCTTGCTGAGGTGACTTAGCTGGTGATAGCCAGAACTGATCAAGGATTATTTTTTAGATACAACAGATACTTCAGGGCACAAAATCAGATAAAATACAAGATTCTGATGTACCATAAGAGAGGGCAAATGCTGACAACGGAAGGAGAGAATAATTCTGATTATGGAAACAGGAAAGAAATTCATAGGGATGCTGTATTTTGAAAAACATAAAGAAGG
Organism: Mandrillus leucophaeus; assembly: GCF_000951045.1. Taxonomy (NCBI): domain Eukaryota; kingdom Metazoa; phylum Chordata; class Mammalia; order Primates; family Cercopithecidae; genus Mandrillus; species Mandrillus leucophaeus. The sequence goes on along the minus strand of NW_012102576.1, from coordinate 446,465 downwards.
ACAAAGGGCTTCACTGGTGACAAGAAACAACGTGAACATCACAGAAATATCTCATAATCCATGGCCAACCCCACTACTCAAATAGAGCAGCCTTTTTCAAGACCCTTCAACTTATTAAAACATCTGTCTCATCACCAGATCTACTTACATTTGAACACTATCCAGCCATTTCTCATCCCTCTATCATGAATCCAACTCCCCTTTTCTCCAAAATATTCCTGACGTCCATCTGCTAACAAATATTTATATGCTCGGATTGGAAATTAGAAGTCCTATATGTGAAGTGGGTGTGTCACATCTCCTCTTTAAGACTCAAATCCTTCGTTAATAAATTGAAGGAATTTGACTAATGGTTTTTCAAGACCTTGCAAAATGCCCAATAAGATAACTAAATATAATGTACCAACACAAATTAAGAACTTTGATTATTTAAATAGCATTTTCCATGTTCCTTGGCATTTAAGATTAATATCAATGTTTAAATGAGCTTTATTATTAAGAAAATGGCACCTTTTCGAGGGCCATGGACTGTTTATCTCTAAGTATACCTTCAATGATAGCACAAATTTCAAACAATTTCTCAAAAATGGTAAATACGATTTTGTCATGTAACTAAGATGTTATATAAACAATGAGAATAGAGAATAAGGGAAAGGAAAATAGCCATGATATTTACATAGAACAAACTTCAAGTTTAAACTATGGAGGTTTAGGGGAAAGGAAATGTTCTTGAATTTATTAAAACTGGAATTGGGGGTATATAATAACACTCAGGATAAAAAAGAGCTTCTAAAATGTGTGGTGAATACACAACAGGGATTGAAATTAGTAGCTATAAATGAGTCAGGTATATGAGGAAATAAAAGAACTAAGAAAACTGAAATATCTTGTGAAATTTCTGGACAGTAAGTTCAACAACATGAAGCCATTTCCATGACTACTTGGGAAGTCATCATGCGCCCTGAAAGTGTTTAATGCTATAGAACAGTACATATGAAGAAGATCAATTCAATAGCATTGATAGGACCTAAAAGAGAGGATGAGTGAAAGATAATAATTAAACTAAACAAGGAACTAAAATTATGCTAGACAATGAAAGACATGGCTAGTACTTGAAACTACAAAAATTAAGAAGTTACAAATTTTAACTCGTGTGTTCAGTAGTTACTGACATAGTTTCTGGTTATATAACAAACATTAAGAACAAAACTATTCAACTGGCCGGGCGCGGTGGCTCAAGCCTGTAATCCCAGCACTTTGGGAGGCCAAGACGGGCGGATCACGAGGTCAGGAGATCAAGACCATCCTGGCGAACACGGTGAAACCCCGTCTCTACTAAAAAATACAAAAAAACTAGCCGGGCGAGGTGGCGGGCGCCTGTAGTCCCAGCTACCCGGGAGGCTGAGGCAGGAGAGTGGCGTAAACCCGGGAGGCGGAGCTTGCAGTGAGCTGAGATCCGGCCACTGCACTCCAGCCTGGGCGACAGAGCCAGACTCCATCTCAAAAAAAAAAAAAAACTATTCAACTATATGAAGGTTATGTTCTAATAGGCTCAGAGAGAATATAAACAAAATAAGCAAGTAAATTATATGGCTCACTATAAGTTCATAAATACTATATGGAAAAATTCAAGTAGGGAAGGGATGTTGAGACTGAAGGAAGTTGAAGATTTAAATGGGGGGGTGGTCAGTAAAGATCTTACCAAGAAAGTGAAATTTGAGCAAAAACTTCAAGGAAGACAACAAGCCATGTGACTCTCTGGAAGATGAGTGTCATAGTCCTAGGAAACAATATCAATAATAGAAAATACTTATGCAGTGTTTTCTATGCTCCAGGAGATAGGTAATAGGGAGATAGATGATTGATAGATTGGTAGGTTTGATAGATCAATGGATAGTTATAGATAGATGAGTTTAGATAGATTTCCTTAATTCTTGCAGTAGCCTTATAAGGTAGGTATTTTTAACACCATTTTTCATACGGAAAAACTGAGGCCCAAAAAGGTTAAATAACTCAGCCATTAAGATCTCATAGCCAATAAAATGTAGCACGCGGTAGATTCAAGTCAGGGAGTTTGATTCCAGATCTCATGTTCACAACCTCTTCACTAGTCTATCTCTCAAAGGCTTTGAGGTGAGAGTATGCCTGAAATGCTCTAAGCAGAGAAAGAAAACCAGTGTGGTTGGAACAGAATGAATAAAGTGTGAGCAGTTGGAGAGAGAGATCAGAGCAATACTTGAGGCCACATTGTGTGGGCCTCGTAGGTCCTAGTAAGGACTTGACTTTTATACTATGAGTGAAATAAGAAGCTTTTCAGAAGAGGGGTGACATGATCTAACATGTGTCTCAATCACACTAGATTCTAAATTAAAAGAAAATGTTCAGGGTTTTTTTTTGTTTTTGTTGTTGTTTGCTTGAAGGTATTAAAAGTCAAAAAGTATTACAAAGCTGGGTTGAGCAGCCCTTTTTAAGCCATGAACAGAAAATTTCATTGGAAGTATTTTGAGATCAGCAACAAAACAGAGTACGAGTGGCTTAGTCCAGAGTTCAACAAATTTTCATAAAGTCAAATGGGGAAAAGAAGCAAGAAAAAAAAAATAAGATTTTTGTCCTGGGAAACTGATTCAAAGGCATTTACTGTAGAGATTATTAGTTGTGGCATGCAGAAGAATAAAACTTTGATACAGAGACTAAGACAGGATACATGGAAAGTCAAGTTGACAGTAAGAGTAGGAAGGATATAGCCATCGTCCTCTGAATGGAGTTGAAATAACACATAATGCCATGGTTTGTTAACTGCAATAACTGGAGGAGTTTGAGGGCCCTTGACATATCCAACAGAAAATGGAAAATAGTTCATTTAGATGTATCATCCTTTTAGATATTTCAATATTTAAGATAAGAGTGAAGACAGAGAGGACAGAACATCAGTGAAAAATCAGAGTCAGAAATCATTACCACTTGGAAGGACATGGGGCAAGAAGGTGTATGATATTCACTAAAGAAATTACTACTGATGCTTTTTTCAGTGTAGAAAACTATTAGGGTGAAATTGCTAGAAATATATTTTTCCTTATAAGTATTCTTTCACAAGGTATTTCTGAAATATCAGATGGGATACATGGGAGAGAGATCTTAACTCAAATTCAATTAGTAAGCATGATTTCAGGCACAACATGGACAAAATTGCCTACATGTCTAGCTCTCTGCCCTCTCACATTGGTAAATGATTTCTTTGTCTCAACTACACAGCCATTCCAAATGGAAATATCTGTTTTTGACATCCAAATTGTTTATTTCAGATGTCAAAAAATAAGTGGAATAAAATCTAATGCTCTAATCTTATTCCCCAGAGAACAACAGTTTTGCAAACTTCCATACAGTACACAGAATTTAAGTCATTAAATTCTGTTCACTCCACTGGTAATTCCATTTTCAGTATAGCAACCACTGACAATGCCTAAAGAGCATTTTACAATTCCTGCTGAGATTCTCTAAGAATGAAGCAATACTGTCTCAACTTCAAAACTGTTCCTTCCCCACAAAACCCACAGAACTGTCTCCAAATGATCTTGTTTTTCCAGCTTCCACTCACATCAAATTATGCTATGTCTAGGATACATGGAATTTCCACCTTTGACAAAGACTCCTCTCTTTTCAGAGAGTGAGGGACCACAAAGTAGTTCCCAAGTTCTACAACTTCTGTAAGACTTTTAGGACAGTCTGAGCAGGAAAACTGAAAATTTGTTCTCTGACGTCTCACGTGTGCACCATGAAATTAATGAATGTTTTCCCCTAACTAGACAATTTTCTCTACTTTAGTAGGTCTAGGAGTAGCAGGGAGGCCATATCCTCCTCAAATGAGCGCCTATAATATAATGCCTTTAAATAATGAACAAAGTTCAGGGCCAGTCCCTGAAACGGTGCGAAGCTATTTTCCTGAGACTTGGATCTGGGAGTTGGTGGCAGTGGAGTAAGTAACTTTACTTTCCTCCATTTGCTGAAGGGGAGGGAATGTGGTTCCTCCAACATTTTCAATTCTAAGATAATCTTTCTGAAAGGTTCTGAATAATTATCTTAACCTCTTTTTAGGATAGACCTAAGTAAGATGCTGCAATTGTATAGGCTTATTAATATAATCGTCTCAGTGCTGAGCAATTCTAAAATAATAATTCCTGATACTGTCAAATAGTAGACATGAGAACTATAATATTCAGTTCTATATGTACTGCTTAATGTCATTCAGGGAGCCTTCTGTAAATATCAGGGCTGGAGCAGGCACATAAACAAATCAGGCTACATTAATCCAGTGGTCTCATTGGTCATGATTCTTAAAAATGCTTAATTATGGGATTACACATTAGCAAGGGAAGTTAAGGACCAAAATGAATCACAATTCAAATATTTTTATTCCAAGTACAGACATGTGGGATGTGATCATTTGTTGATAAGAGGGAGAGGTACCATTTAGTGGCTTTTGTTTTCCCAGCTCAGATCCCAGGACATAATCTAGTGTTCACACGCATGCACACACCCATATACCCTTAAGTGGATTCAGTTCTTGACATTAGCTTTATGCATATCGATTCTCACTTGAGGAAAGGTAGCTCACATTCATTATTTGTATTCTTCACTTGTCCTCCACCCCAGCTCATCAGGTGTGGCTGAGGTAGGAGTAACAGTCCCTGACACCATCACCGACTGGAAGGCAGGAGCCTTCTGCCTGTCTGAAGACGCTGGACTTGGTATCTCTTCCACTGCCTCTCTCCGAGCCTTCCAGCCCTTCTTTGTGGAGCTCACAATGCCCTACTCTGTGATTCGTGGAGAGGTCTTCACACTCAAGGCCACGGTCCTAAATTACCTTCCCAAATGCATCCGGGTAAGGAAAATGAGGGTGAACAGGAAAGGTGGGTAGAACAAAAGATTCCTTTGATCAGTCAGCTCCTGATTCTGTTCCTGAGACTAAGGATAATTCAAGGAATTGTGTGTTAGCACTGTGAATAATTAGTGCTATGCAAAGCAGGACATGATCAGAGAGATAATACAATGCTATGTGTGCTATGGGTGCTTAAACCATGGCTCTCTAAGCCACACCTTGCTTTTTTATTTCTTAGCGCGTGCAGAATTCTTTGCTACAAGTTAGATTTTATGCCAGGAACATTCTTGAAGCTGACACATAACTCAGCTTTCTCAATTCCATGAGTGTCATTCTCCAACCTCTCATCTTGAAATCTCCACAATATATAATTTTAATTTATCTTATAGCACGTATCTCTTTGTACATTATGTAATAGTGGTTGTATATAGATCATCTTTCTTGTAACACAATATCCTCAAGATCGGGAGCCTCTCATATACCATTCCCCGTGTTTTATGTCTTGTATGGAGTAGACATGTAATATATGTTGTAAGAAATAGGAGAAGAGAGGGAGGAAGAAACAGTCAGAAAATCTACATAGCAGCAGATAGTACTCCCGAGGGCAATATACAATCACTGCTTTTCCCTTTCATCTGCTACTGCCAAGTCTGCATGTCTGCAATCTACCCTAACGCAAATGCCAGATCCTCCTAATACATAACCAGCCTTGATTTGTATCATTGCCATTTCCATGCTTCTTAAAGCATGGATGAATCTATATGACATCCATTTTTCTTACAAATCCCAATTTACTGCAGCATCTCACCCTTGGCCCCAATTCTACGTGTTCACGTCTTTCCATATTCTCATCATTTCTGTCTCTGCCTCACATGGGCTGATAGGTCAGTGTGCAGCTGAAAGCCTCTCCAGCCTTCCTAGCTTCCCAAAACACAAAGGGAGAAGAATCCTATTGTATCTGTGGAAATGAGCGGCAAACCTTGTCTTGGACAGTGACTCCTAAAACTCTGGGTAAGTGACAGTACCCAAAAGGGCCTATCAATCAACAAGGATGGTGGCTGTCTGAGCACTTTTTTCATCATATTCTCTGTTTTATTTGCCATAGATATAATTCTATAAAGTTAATATTTTTTCCTATTTCTGTCCACAATGACCTCCTCCCACTGTTCTCACCCAAGCTAGTCCCCATAATCACTACTCTTGGACATTGGCTACTCAGTGTACATTAACCTTGTGGGGTTTTTTTTTTTTTTTTTTTTTTTTACCATTATTTTCTATTCTGGCCAATTGTAAGTTTAAGGTGTAGTCCTTAAAGGTGGTTGGACTATCAAAATGGATACTCATGTTTTCAATATTCCTTGTTTTAGGGAATGTGAACTTCTCAGTGAGTGCAGAGGCAATGCAGTCCCTAGAACTCTGTGGAAATGAGGTTGCTGAGGTCCCTGAGATTAAAAGAAAAGACACAGTCATCAAAACCCTGTTGGTGGAGGTAACATATTTTTGGGAGTCCCTAACAACTGTAAGAATGCAACACTGGGCGGTCACTCTTGAGACAACAAAGAACCATTAATATCATGCTCACATAATACATCCTGTAAGACTAATGGAATTTCCTATCCTAAAAGCATTGCAGCAGACATTGCCAGCTATTGTAAATCTTTTTTCACAAACTATTTGAGTGCAATTTCTTGATCTCCACCTCTTTCCTAAGATTCACATATCTCTCATGCCCATTACCTTTGATTCACTGCCCTTATTATCTCTTCCCATTTTCTTTCTACCACCTTCCTTTGTTCTTCACTGTTTTATGGATTTGTAATAATTTAATAACAAGTAGGATGTTATGTTCTCACTTATAAGTGGGAGCTGAATGATGCAAGCACATGGACACATGGAGGGAAGCAACACATACGGGGCCTGTCTGAGGGTGGGAGTGAGAGGAGGGAGAGCATCAGGAAGAATAGCTAGTGGATGCTGGGCTTAATACCTAGGTGAGGAGATGATCTGTGCAACAAACCACCGTGGCACACGTTTACTTATGTAACAAACCTGCACATCCTGCACATGCCCCCTTGAACTTAAAATAAAAGTTGGGGAAAAAAAGAGTAGAATGGTAAACATCATTCATGTAAACCCTACCCATCAAAAAAAGGAATCTATGGTTGTTCTCTTGTCACCGGGATGTTTCTCTCTTTTCTCCTTTTCTTTCTTTTCATCCAAGGCTGAAGGTATTGAGCAAGAAAAGACTTTCAATTCCATGACCTGTGCCTCAGGTAAGAGTCCATCCTCATAATCACAGTGGGATCAAAGCCACAGAGGGGTATAAACCTCAATGCATATTCAGACATATTATCTCCCGGTCTTCAGCGTCTTCCATTAAAGGCAGCATAATACTAAATATTTCTTTATGTACGTTTTACAGACGAAGACATTGAGCCCAAGAGAGCAAGTTAATGTGACTCAGGTGGTACAGACAGGACTAATACCTGGGCTTTCTTGGTTTACACATAGTTATTTTACCTGGATAGCTCAGTGGCTGCTCACTGACAAGCCCAGCTGCAGAAGCCTAGAGTGTCCTAGGACGAGGTAGAAAGAGAGCAGGTTTGGCCGGGCGTGGTGGCTCACATCTGCAATCCCAGCACTTTGGGAGGCTGAGGCAGGAGGATCACTTGAGGTCAGGGGTTTGAGACCAGCCTGGCCAACATGGTGAAACCCTGTCTCTACTAAAAGTACAAAAATTACCCAGGCCTGGTGGCGGGCGCCTGTAGTTCCAGCTACGTGGGGGGCTAAGGCACGAGAATAGCTTGAACCTGGGAGGCAGAGGTTGTAGTGAGTCGAGATCGCACCACTGCACTCCAACCTGGGTGACAGAGTGAGACTCTGTCTCAAACAAACAAACAAACAACAACAACAACAAAAACTAAACAGAGCAGGGTCATGATAAGTTTGAATCCCAAGAGATAGTCTCTAAAACAGCTGCTGACAAAACATATAGCATTTTCTACCCATCTCACTACAAATGTGTGTTTTCTGTGTCAGAAAATAATTTACATTTAACTTCATCATATCATTGAGAACTACTTCTAGCTTTTATACAGCACTGCCACATTATTAGTTCTATGTCCAGAGTGTATACAACACTGTATTTGTCATTTGAGAAGGGCTAATTTAAGGTATATTCATGTTATCTATTTATAAACATGGGAATCCATTCAAATATTATATAGAGTAAGGGAGGCAGTAAAATAACTTGTATTATCATAAGTCTTAATATTGCTACGAAAGAGAGCGATAGTTCCCCCACGAAGTCTTAGACTTCTTTTAGAAAGCTATTGAGCACAGCAATGCAAAACATAGTTAAGTGAGGAAAGGAAGGACTCTGGAAGTCACACAGTGCCAAAAGCAATTAGACTGTTAAAGGTAATCTCATCATTAAATCAAATTCTTATTCCTAGAACCCAGAGATCCCCAAGGAGATATAATAACATTACTGCTCACTCTAATAATAACCACAATAATAATAATTGCTCACATTCATTGAAATTCAATATGTTGCAGATCCTGTTCTGAATGTTTTACATGTATTTTTTCCTCAAATCATCACAATTTACCCAAGGTCACAAAGCGGGGCCAGTACCATATCCAGGCAGTGTGGCTCTGAAGCTCTCACTACATTATAATCGCTAAATTGTATTGTAATCGTAGATGTCCTCCTTTAACATGGGCTGTCTGTTTCTAAAGGTGCTGATGTGTCTGAGCGGCTGTCCTTGAAGCTCCCATCAAATGTGGTCAAAGAATCTGCCAGAGCTTCTTTCTCAGTTCTGGGTGAGTCACCTTCCATTTAGTAAACCTGGGCCAAAAGAGTTGCCACTGTACATCTTATCTATGTATTTGTATTTGAATTATCAAGTTCTTGATAGCTGCTATTCTTGTTAGGATCCTGGAAATCACACTCTGTGTGTATAACTTATCTCTTACCTAAATTATAGACTCTTAGGATCCTGGAAATCACACTCTGTGTGTATAACTTATCTCTTACCTAAATGATAGACTCTGAACTTAAAAGCCATTTTTGTGAATAATGTTGGCTGCTTATGAACTGAAATTATTCTGACATCTAATCTTTCACATTCCCCAGGTGACATACTAGGTTCTGCTATGCAAAATATACAAAATCTCCTCCAGATGCCCTATGGCTGTGGAGAACAGAACATGGTTCTCTTTGCTCCTAACATCTATGTCTTGAACTATCTGAATGAAACCCAGCAGCTGACACAGGAGATCAAGGCCAAGGCCATTGGCTATCTCATCAGTGGTACGTGAGACAGACAAAAATGTACTTTGCTACTCTAATGAAACTTTTCCCAATGAGGCTTCAGTTATATCATCAAATATTAACCCACGATGACCATTTTTATGAAAACAGCAATCTTCCCACACTCTAACAGGATGTTGTGTTTTGATGTATCCATAACATTCACAAAACTATGGCAGATCACAGGAGGTCATAAAATGTCCGTGGCTCCTGGATGCATCAGCCTGCACATATGGATGGCCTGCCTTTCTTTAATGCTTCATGAACCATCTGTAGCCTTCCATTTCAGGTTACCAGAGACAGCTGAACTACAAACACCAAGACGGCTCCTACAGCACCTTTGGGGAAAAATATGGCAGGAACCAGGGCAACACTTGGTAAGAAAGAAAATATATTCTGAGTTTCAACTGTGAGTTCAAAACATGCATATATAGATTCCCTGTCTTCGTCCATTTTCTGTTGCTTATAGCAGAATACCTGAAATTAGGAAATTTATTTTTAAAAAAAGAAATGTATTTCTTACAGCTGTGAAGGCTGATAAGTCTGAAGTCTAGGGGCCGCGTCTAGTTGAGAGTCTTCTTGCTGGTGTGGACTCTGAAGAGTCCCACGGTGATGCAGGGCATCATATGACAAGAGGATTGGATGAGCTCAGTCAGGTCTCTCCTTCTCTTCTTTTACTTTCTTTGTTTTACTTTGTAGAGACTGGGCTAGCATCTCCTCCTCTTCTTATGAAGCCACCAGTCCAACTCTCATGATAGCCCTTTAATCTAGGAATGCATTCATTCCATTCATTACAGTAGAACCTTCATGATCCAATCACCTCTTAAAGGCTCCATCTCTCAATACTACCACATTGGGGATTAAGTTTTAACATGACTTTTGGTGGAGAAACCATTTCTAAACCATAATGCTACCGTATTTAATTATTATAGCTACTCTGCAAAGTGAGAGTTATTAGCTTCATTTTACAGAGGAGAAAACTAATATTCAGTGTGGATAAACAAATGTGTCAGGAGCAAACATCTAATAAGTGGCAAAATTGAGAACACTTTTAGGTTGACTTTTTTAATCCAAAATACCCAGACCCTCTTCCTTCTCATGTTGCTAAGAGAACATTATAAGTCTGTAACTTGCCCCCTTAAATTGTTGCTCAGCACTAAGAGGTGTTAGAAAAATTCTAGAAAAGACCACAACATGGTAGTAAGGTATGACGGAGCACACCTTACTACCGTCATACCTTACTACCTTCTACTAGATGATATCCTTTCTCTCTCTCTCTGTAGTTTTGCCACACAGGCAAACACAGGAAAAAAAGGTGGAGAGGCAGGATGATGGAGGGAAATAGTTACTGAAGCAGAACATTAGAAGTTAGTTGATTAGAGTTAAAACTACAGAAAGTAAACTAAGAAATCTATGAAAGGAAATAAATGCATAAAGCCCATAGTGTAAAAGCAAATGCCTTACTTAGTTAATCAACCAAGAAAACTAGAAGGAGCTTGAATCTCTAAAGTGGCCTAGAAATGCTTTAGGAAGCAAGGACAAGTTGGTAATGGATTGAACAACATGTGGCAGCAAAAAAAAAAAGAAAGAAAGAAAGAAAGAAAAGAAAAAGAAAAAAGAAATTTCCAAGTTAAAAGAAAAAGTCTCCAAACTCTCAGTAATAGCTGATTAACTTTCTTGGGGGCGCACTGTGATGGGGGAACCTATGTGTACAAAACAGAGCAGTAAAGTGCTCAATGAAAACAGCCTCAGCACTGCATTTTTCGTCCCGCTAGGCTCACGGCTTTTGTACTGAAGACTTTTGCCCAGGCTCGATCCTACATCTTCATTGATGAAGCACACATTACCCAGTCTCTCACGTGGCTCTCCCAGATGCAGAAGGACAATGGCTGTTTCAGGAGCTCTGGGTCACTGCTCAACAATGCCATAAAGGTGAACTGTTCCATGAACTTCTGACCCATCCCCTAGGGGTGAGGGGAGGAAGGAGGCACGAGGAAATTGCAAAGATGAAGTCCTGGATAATGTGGGAAGGCATCAGGGAAAGAGTATTAAACCTTCTACAGAGAAGGAAGAAACGGGGGCCAGATGCAGTGGATCACACCTAGAATCACAGAACTTTGGGAGGCCAAGGCAGGTGGATCACTTGAGCCCAGGAGTTCAACACTAGCCTGGGCAACACAGCAAGATCCAGTCTCTACAAAAACACATTTTACAAAATTAGCCAGGTATGGTGGGCTGTGCCTGTGGTTGCAGCTACTTGAGAAGCTGAGGCAGGAGAATTGCTTGAGCCTAAGAGCTTGAGGCTGCCATGAGGTGTGATAGTGCCACTGCACTCCAGCCTGAGCTACAGAGCAAGACCCTGTCGAGAGAGAGAGAGAGATAAAAATGGTATACTTTGAATGGGGGTGTTACCTTACCTGATAGCAACAGATACTGAGGAGGGTTTCCATCCAACAGAAGAGAATATACCAACACTTGGCATTGGAATTAATCAAATCAATGTTGTATTCACAGGGAGGTGTAGAAGATGAAGTGACCCTCTCCGCCTATGTTACTATTGCCCTTCTGGAAATTCCTCTCCCAGTCACTGTAGGTACCAGCTTAATCTGATTCCCTGCCATGAAAACTGTAGACCTGCTGTCTGGAATGCCACCCTGCTAAGGGCTGAGTCTCAAGTCTCTTTTGGTTCACTGATGAGGCATTTCTCAGATGGATAAGCTCTTTGGTTGATGCATTCAGAGGGATTTACACTTGTCCAGTAATGCCCTTAGACTATGTATCAAAGCCAATCCTAAAAACAGGTTCTCTAGTCTTATTCCTTAGAATTGAACTATAAAGTGAAGAGATCGAAATATTTTTCTATTTAAATTTGATGAATATCTAGCTGTCTGCCTATCTGTCTGAAATCCATTAATAACATCTGAATGTCAATATCCAGCTCTCGGCTTGCAGACCCTCTATTCACCCTAGTTTGACACAACCACCTTTTTGCCTTTACAGCACTCTATTGTTCGCAATGCCCTGTTCTGCCTGGAGTCAGCCTGGAATGTAGCAAAGGAGGGGACCCATGGGAGCCATGTCTACACCAAGGCATTGCTGGCCTATGCTTTTTCCCTAGTGGGAAACCAAGATCAGAGTAGAGAAATACTGAACTCACTTGATAAGGAAGCTGTGAAAGAAGGTGAGAGCTCTTATAAGTGGGAGCTGAACAATGAGAACACATAGACACAGGGAGGGGGACAACACACACTGGGGCCTGTCTGGGAGGTGCAGAGAGGGAGAGCAGAGAGGATAAATAACTAATGCATGCAGGACCTAATAACTAGGTGATGGTTGAGAGGTGCAGCAAACCACCATGGCACACCTATGTAACAAACATGCACATCCTGCACATGTACCACAGAACTTAAAATTAAATTAAATTAAATTTTAAAATAAATAAATAAATAAATAATAAAAGTTTTTTTTAAGTGTGCAAAAAAAGGTGAAAGCAAACAGCAAATGGTACCAAATTTCCATTTCCATTTATACTGCTTCTACAAAAAGAGGAGAAATATATTCCTGCTGAAATCCACAAGTTTCATCTGTAATTCTTTAGCCAAGTCATGCCTTGTGAGATCAGAGCACCTCTTATAAAACTACCTTCTCTGGGATTGTATATGTTATACAGAACGGAACATAATAGACGTAATGCTGCTGATAAAATGTGGAATTTTATTTCTACTTGCTAAAACCAATATAATAGACAAATATATTCATTTTCTCATGATTTCTGCCTACTTACTTGAATGAAAAGAAGTACAACAGCTCTTGCATACCCCCTAAACCCCCCACCCAACGCCTTCCTGGCTGCACCATGCTCGCTCGCTTCATGCTCCGGGCTCCTGCTAAGCTAGCGCTGCTGTAGTCTCCTTTCAGCTACCATCGTAATTATCTACCAGGATCTCATCAGCCACACTGACATGTTCTCTGACATTTACAAGATCCAGAGATGGAGGAAGGACTGTGCCTGGAGGTGGAGGGGAAGATGGTCAGTAGGACAGAGGGTGACATTGATGACTCGCTTATTGGTGGAAATGCCTTCACTGAGGTTTCCCAAGGCGAAGGTACTGGAAGCAGAGTAATCACTGGTGTTGATATTGTCAAGAACAATCACATGCAGGAACCAACTTCACAAAAGAAGCCTACAAGAAGAACATCAAAGCTGACATAAAATCAAAGACAAACTTAAAGAACAGAGACCAGAAGGAGTTAAACCTTTTATGACAGGAGCTACAGAACAAATCAAGCACACTCTTGCTAATCTCAAAAACTACCAATTCTTCACTTGATTTTAGCCAAAAGGTCAAGAAGCAATAAAATCTACCAGTTCTTTATTAGTGAAAACAGTAACTCATATAGCATGGTGCCTCTGCTGGACTACCGTGAGGGTGGTGTGACTCCATAGATGATTTTCAATGGTTTAGAAATGGAAAAATGTTAACAAATTTGGCAGTTACTTTGGATGTATCACCTGTCATCATAACTGGCTTCTGCTTGTCATCCACACAACACCAGGACTTAGACAAGTGGAACTGATGTCATCTTGAGATCTTCATTTGTTTTGACCATGATTTATTTGGAGCAGAGGCATTGTTTTTAAGGAAAAAATGTCATAAAGATTGTCTAAAAATAAAATGCATTCAAACTCGTTTGAAAGAGTGTTATATAGTTTAGTACATATTTAAACTCAATCTGTCTTGTAGTGTTCTTGGAGAAACTAGAGTCTGGTTGTAGACCACTATTAGAAAGAATACGACTGCCATGAGATAACTTCTACAGTGGAAACTATATCTGAGGCTGGAGTACAAAAACAACAAGAATCAAAAGTTTTAATTCTGAGTTGAATTAACGGGAAAGAACATGCTTATAGCAGTGCCAACATTTGAAGTGGGGCCTTATACATTTCATCACCTACAATGGAAGTAGTTAACTCTGGAAGAGGTTACCGAAAGAACAAAAAGGGACCGATGCGGTTGAGGAGAAAAAAAAAAGAAAGAAAAGAGATACAACAAAAAGAAAGAAAACTCAATAACATTTTCAAAGTATTTTTATCTCTATTTGCCAGAGAGAGCATCACAAAAGTCATTTTAGGTTTTATGTTCTAGTCTATACTGCAATTCTCAGGAAATGCCACAAACAATGAAAGAACTCTGTCTACCACTTTTCCCTTCCATCAGTCCAACTAAAATAACATTTGAAAGATTGGTGAGTATGCTCTATGCTTCTTCCTCCATCAACCTACCCTACCGTCATCCCACAGGACGAAGTTCGGCATAAAAGTGTGAGTTAGTGAGTTTTAGGAGTTTATGACAGAGAAGAACTTGCTTCTCCTGTATTATTTCCAGCTCCATGTATTATGAATGTGCATTCTCTTATTTACCAGTTATAATTACTTATTTACGAGTTGCAATTATCTCCTTTTTCTTACCCTTAAGACAACCTCGTCCATTGGGAGAGACCTCAGAAACCCAAGGCACCAGTGGGGCATTTTTACCAACCCCAGGCTCCCTCTGCTGAGGTGGAGATGACATCCTATGTGCTCCTCGCTTATCTCACAGCCCAGCCAGCCCCCACCTCAGGGGACCTGACCTCTGCAACTAACATTGTGAAGTGGATCATGAAGCAGCAGAACTCTCAGGGTGGTTTCTCCTCCACCCAGGTCAGTGGTTCCCAAAGACTCTTCTGCTCCAAGTTCACTTGGCAATTGGGAGGCTTAAAAGTAGAACGGTTAATAGAAAAGAGAAGGCAATTATTAAATCATAGAATAAGTATTTAGGAATATTTGAGGATGGAGGGAATTTAAAGGAAAGACTTAAGACATGCTCCACAACAATTTTCACTAAGCCCTATGTTAATATATTAGCAACATGGAGACTTACAAGGAGCATCTTTACCTTCTAAAGCCGTGCTATGGTCACTGGATATATTCTAGACCAGAGTTTTTCAGCATCAACACTATTGACATTTGGAGCCACATCATTGTTGTAAAAGGAGCTATCCTCAGCCTTATAAAATGTTCAATAGCATCCCTGGCCTCTCCCATTAGATGCCAGTAGCACCCCACTTCCAGTTGAAACAAGAAAAAATTGCCTCCAGTTGGGAATCAACGTTCCAGACATCTTCAGAATCTAACAAGAAATCCTCTAAGATGTATCTCCCAAAAATTGTGTAATTAAAAGCACAATGACTAAGTAGAATCCACTTTGATCTTTTCAGAATGAGAAGTTCCATTTCAACTACTCCAAGGAACTCAGCGTCTTCACTCCTTTCTACTTTACCTGAAAGTGCTCTTCTTACTTTCTCTTTAAGTTGATCTTTTTTAAGCTGAAGCTCTTGAAAATTTATTTTTCTAGCATAATTCTAAAAATATTTTATCGAGAGTATAAATGATTGTATTAAACATCCAGAGTGTCTGGCTTTTCCCTCCTACCTGTCTTCTTTCAACAGTTAGAATCTACATAGTGAAACTTTTGTTTTTCAGAGAGATTAGGTAGGGGAAATAAAAACAAACTAGATGAAGGTAAAAAGAAACTCAAGAAAGTGCAACTTGTCTCGTACCATTTTTATGTACAGTATCCCTCTTCCATCTAACTGGTCATCAATCATCTACTTAAAAATGGTCACTATTTTTGTCTTAACTTCTTAGTTTTAGACCTATTCTTTGAAGGACATATCCAAAAGGACTATCAATGAAAATAAATTGTGAAATTAATAAACACTATTAGCCTTTTATTTCATTTGGAGAAACTGCAGCATGATTTTGATAATGCCTGAAAGGCAGAGAAAAAGGAAAGGCAGTTAGTGAAGATCTACTTTAGGGGTAAAAAGTCAGCTTCCCTCATGGCAGGTTAACACAGACTTTGGAGGAAAATCCCAGACACCAAAAATTTACTCTTTGGGGCGGTTGTCCTCTCATCTCTTCCAGGACACAGTGGTGGCTCTCCATGCCCTGTCCAGGTATGGAGCAGCCACTTTCACCAGAACTGAGAAAACTGCACGAGTCACCATTCAGGATTCACGGACCTTTTCCACAAATTTCCAAGTAGACAACAGCAACCTCCTGTTATTGCAGCAGATCTCATTGCCAGAGCTCCCTGGAGAATATGTTATAACAGTAACTGGAGAAAGATGTGTGTATCTTCAGGTGAGGCTCCAAGGTTATATGGGTGAGAGTCCACTTTAAACTTGCCAATTGAAATGGAAACTCTGTTCCTTCCTTCCTGAGAAAGTAAAGGGCACCTCCGGAGACATTAAATAATGAGGAAGTGAAGGGTCCCAGAAATAGAGAGAAACTGATAGTGTCTTTGCTGTTTCACAGACATCCATGAAATACAATATTCTTCTAGAGAAAGGGGACTCCCCGTTTGCTTTAAAAGTGCAGACTGTGCCCCAAACTTGTGATGGACACAAAGCCCACACCAGCTTCCAGATCTCACTGACCATCAGGTAAGACATTCTGACCTCATCACCTGATCTTTGGCCCCAAAGTAACGTGGAATTACCAGAAATTAATAGTGCATTAGGAAGCTATGTTATTAGATTAATATAATTTAGAATTGATATATCTATAAATGAATTTAACCTTTTATCATTATGATGTGATCCTTTCTCTACTAAAAATATAAAAGTAATATATACTAAATCACGAATGAACCATATACATGAGGTGTGCAAAAACCATAGACATGTTAAAAATGCCAGTTAGCAAGATTCACTACCAAAGATTTCGATTTGATAGTTTTGGGGTGATGCTTAAACATCTGTAATTTTAGCAAGTGGCAGATCTGATGTATATTCATGTGTCCAATGTCAATGTTGCACATGTCCAGGGAACACTGACCTTTGTAGAATATTGCTGGGACAACGTATTGAAGACAGACAGGCTTAAGGTGACTCTTGGAAGCAGAAATTTGGCTTTCTTTTACATATAAAACCCTAACTTCTTTTTTCCTTGACACTACAGTTACACAGGAAACCGTCCTGCTTCCAATATGGTGATTGTTGATGTAAAGATGGTATCTGGTTTTATTCCCCTGAAACCAACAGTAAAAACGGTAGGTGTATTTTAATCCTAATAGACCTCACACAAAAGTATGTTCTGTATCTCCAAACTAAGACCACACCAATATCAAAACCATGTCAACATCATCCTGCCTCGAAAAAAAATATTTTCCCCAAACCCAGGAAGTAAATGAACTATTTATTTGGCCCTAAGCTAAGGGACATATATGATACCAGAGAAATGCACAAGGAGTCCCCACCCTTAGGCCACTCATAGGTTAGTTAGGAATTTAAAGCACATGAGCACAAAACAATAAAACCACCCAAGAAAGATAGGATACGGTTTAAATCCCAAACTGACTGACATGCACTAAAAGTTGGGGAAGGGAAAAAACCAATGTGAACTAAACTTATCAAAGATGCCAGAGGATCTAATGTGTTACTTGGATATTGAAGAATAGTGGAACTCTTGACCTGAAAACAATTAGCTTTCTTCTCTTCAGAGAACGACCATTTGTCCCTTTTTACAATCTGCTCTAGATTTCACAGAATTCTCACATCTGTTCTCTAACTTTCTGAGTTTTCCAATTCTCTCCAGCTTGAAAGATCTAGCTCCGTGAGCCGGACAGAAGTGAGCAACAACCATGTCCTCATTTACGTGGAACAGGTGAGGGCTCTGACATCCTGGCTGAGACTACATATAGGTCATCTTTCTAAGTGAGTCTCTCTCCTAGAATAGTAAATAGTCAGTAATATAAGGAAAACAATCATTAGCAATGACCTTCCAGAAAGTTTCTCTATTCCAAGAAGAATAAGAGGGGAAATCTCCTTTGAACTCCATGTAGTGTTCTGTTCTATTTTCAATTATGTTAAAATTGGAATATGAATATTTCCATGAAATTTAAAGTATAAAATCAATAGAACAAAAGGTGTACCATGTATTCCTTTTGTTTTAAAGACCCCACTCCCCAACAATATGAATAAATATTAAATTTGAAGTGATAAATCAATAGGACTAAAGGTTTATCATGCATGCCTGTTATGTTAAAGACCACCTCCACAAAATGAATAAATATGATGCCAGTGGTTGACTAGTGATAATATTAACATTCTAAAATGTCACCATAAAATAAAATGTGGATTTTATGAATATTTTCAAATAAGACCATAAAACAAAGAAAATGTTTTATGTATCCAAACAGAAAGAATACTTTGTGGTTTTAATTACAGGTTGTATGAAACCATGTTTCTCCAGCTTAGAACACATTCACATGGGCCCAAAGATTTAATCTCATACCAAGGGACTACAAAATAATAGGGCTGTCTCAATTGTTTAGAAGAAAATCTGTGAAAATTTGTTGACTGTAAATAGAGTTCCCCAGGATGCATTGTAAAACCCATCTTGACATCCACAAATGTCTGCTCACCTAAAGACACTGGTAAAAAAGAGTCAAAGAACAATAAGAATATGTTTTGCTCATGAGAGAAAGGAGGCTTTCTAGGTTATTGATTACTCCCACTTTTCCTTTTAGGTGACAAATCAGACACTAAGTTTTTCCTTCATGGTTCTGCAAGACATCCCAGTAAGAGACTTGAAGCCAGCAATTGTTAAAGTCTACGATTACTATGAGACAGGTGAGTGAGAGAAAAATGAAACAATTAATCTTAACCAGAGCCAAGAAATGGATCCTGTTGTGATAGTTGATCCTGTTCTTAGCCCAGTTAGTCAACATTAATCTTTTGTTTCTCTCCTCCAAGATGTATACTATGAAAATGACTTACTACAGTCTGGCCAACATAGTGAAACCCCATCTCTACTAAAAATACAAAAAATTAGTCTGGTGTGGTGGTGTGCGCCTGTAATCCCAGCTACTTTGGAGGCTGAGGCAGGAGAATTGTGTAAGCCCGGGAGACAGAGGTTGCAGTGAGCCGAGATCGCGCCATTGCACTCCAGCCTGGGTGACAATGCGAGACTCCGTCTCAAAAAAAAAGAAAAAACAAAATAAAACAAAAAACATTTACTGAACAAATTTATCAATTAGTGTTTTTTGAGTCAGAAACTGAAGAATTTAAAAAGAATGATAATATATAGTCATTGCCTTCAAGTAGTTTAGAGACATAGGTAACATAATACAGATGAAAAGATTATATAACAAGGAAAGACTATTCATGACAAATGAGTGTTAGTGAGCTAAGCAATAAGTTTGAGAGGCAAAAACAGCACAGAAGGCTGGTGTTCCGGAAGAACAAACAGGAAGAAAGATCTGATTTGGATCCTAGAGGATGAATGCAATTTTGGGGGTCTATAAAAGTAGGAGGAGTGTTTCAAGCTGGAACAATAATCTTAGAAAAGGAATTAAGGGAGCAAGCTGAGCAAAGTGAATAGAAGCAGAGAGGTCATGGAAGAGAGAACTACAGATTAATGCAATTATGATCATCTTCCCAAGAATTTAAAATTTGAACATATGCCGTCTGAACAGGCTTCAATCTGCATCTCTGGTCTCAGGGAAAGAAAATATAAATATGCTAATGATCCTGTTTAATTCTGGTCTATTTACGTGAAGTTTTGACAATTCTGATAGGGCATGCTTTTCTCCAGTAGTAAAGTAACTAGACAGATTTACCACGGTCCCTAGTTCATAGATCTTTTGTTTCTTCCTTCACCCAATGTATCTTTCAGATGAGTCAGTGGTTGCTGAGTATATCGCCCCCTGCAGCACAGGTAAGAGGTCACAGTTTATGACCAGTACTAAATGGCATTAACCCATCCTCCAAGAGCCCCTACATCTTAAATTCTCTACAGTGCTTTTCCTACATCTGAGACAATCCACATGGCGTGTCCTCACACCAAGACGAAACTGCGGCGTAGCAAGCCTATTCTGTAGTGGACCCTCCAATTTCAGATATTCACTCCCAGAAAAGTCAATAAGCTTTGTTTATTTGTAGGACAGCTATCTCTAAAAGCAACATTTCACTTCACAGCTAACTGGGCTTCCTTCAACACAATGGTCAACTAATCACACCCCTCAAACCAAATCTAGCCTTACACTTAATTTTGTAAATGAAGCTTTATTGGCACATAGCCACACTTATTATTAATATTGTCTATGGCTGCCTTTGTGTGCTGATTAGTCATGACAGACCACATGACATATAAACCTAAAATAATTACCATCTGGCCTTTCACAGACAAAGTTTGCTGACCCTGCGTAAACGCACTCTGTTGCCCACACTCAACTGAATGCTCCTCAGGAAACCCTACAACCTTCTTACGTTTTTCTTTTCTCCATAGATACAGAGCTTGGAAATGTTTGAGGACCATACAGGCTGTATATTTTGCTGGATTCTCTGTCCTATATATTTACTTAGAAGGAATGGCGCTATTTGTCTCTATAAAATAGACACTAAAAAGGTTTGCTGAATAAATATGTATTTCTGGTCAAGCTATCATTTGGTGCATCAATCATTCTTCAGACATTAATAGCATGTTCACATGATGAGTTATATTATTTCAAATACTATTAAGATTACAGTTGTGTAACATATTTGCTTGTATTCCAAATGTGTATATAAAGTCAAATCAAGGATAATTTTAAATAAAGTTCTAAGAAACATTAGAAAAAAAAATGTTCTAGGAAGATTTTACTTAGAAGCTAAAGGCAAAAGTATGTAGTACTGATTAATAATTAGGAAGGCATAAATATTTCTTGAGAAAGAATATCCTAAGCA
>NW_012102576.1:393799-425452 GCF_000951045.1 Mandrillus leucophaeus | reverse complement strand
AAAACAAAAAACATTTACTGAACAAATTTATCAATTAGTGTTTTTTGAGTCAGAAACTGAAGAATTTAAAAAGAATGATAATATATAGTCATTGCCTTCAAGTAGTTTAGAGACATAGGTAACATAATACAGATGAAAAGATTATATAACAAGGAAAGACTATTCATGACAAATGAGTGTTAGTGAGCTAAGCAGTAAGTTTGAGAGGCAAAAACAGCACAGAAGGCTGGTGTTCCGGAAGAACAAACAGGAAGAAAGATCTGATTTGGATCCTAGAGGATGAATGCAATTTTGGGGGTCTATAAAAGTAGGAGGAGTGTTTCAAGCTGGAACAATAATCTTAGAAAAGGAATTAAGGGAGCAAGCTGAGCAAAGTGAATAGAAGCAGAGAGGTCATGGAAGAGAGAACTACAGATTAATGCAATTATGATCATCTTCCCAAGAATTTAAAATTTGAACATATGCCGTCTGAACAGGCTTCAATCTGCATCTCTGGTCTCAGGGAAAGAAAATATAAATATGCTAATGATCCTGTTTAATTCTGGTCTATTTACGTGAAGTTTTGACAATTCTGATAGGGCATGCTTTTCTCCAGTAGTAAAGTAACTAGACAGGTTTACCACGGTCCCTAGTTCATAGATCTTTTGTTTCTTCCTTCACCCAATGTATCTTTCAGATGAGTCAGTGGTTGCTGAGTATATCGCCCCCTGCAGCACAGGTAAGAGGTCACAGTTTATGACCAGTACTAAATGGCATTAACCCATCCTCCAAGAGCCCCTACATTTTAAATTCTCTACAGTGCTTTTCCTACATCTGAGACAATCCACATGGC
The DNA here is from genome assembly GCF_000951045.1 of Mandrillus leucophaeus. Lineage (NCBI taxonomy): Eukaryota > Metazoa > Chordata > Mammalia > Primates > Cercopithecidae > Mandrillus > Mandrillus leucophaeus. Next base: position 424,620 of record NW_012102576.1, on the reverse strand, counting down.
GTGTCCTCACACCAAGACGAAACTGCGGCGTAGCAAGCCTATTCTGTAGTGGACCCTCCAATTTCAGATATTCACTCCCAGAAAAGTCAATAAGCTTTGTTTATTTGTAGGACAGCTATCTCTAAAAGCAACATTTCACTTCACAGCTAACTGGGCTTCCTTCAACACAATGGTCAACTAATCACACCCCTCAAACCAAATCTAGCCTTACACTTAATTTTGTAAATGAAGCTTTATTGGCACATAGCCACACTTATTATTAATATTGTCTATGGCTGCCTTTGTGTGCTGATTAGTCATGACAGACCACATGACATATAAACCTAAAATAATTACCATCTGGCCTTTCACAGACAAAGTTTGCTGACCCTGAGTAAACGCACTCTGTTGCCCACACTCAACTGAATGCTCCTCAGGAAACCCTACAACCTTCTTACGTTTTTCTTTTCTCCATAGATACAGAGCTTGGAAATGTTTGAGGACCATACAGGCTGTATATTTTGCTGGATTCTCTGTCCTATATATTTACTTAGAAGGAATGGCGCTATTTGTCTCTATAAAATAGACACTAAAAAGGTTTGCTGAATAAATATGTATTTCTGGTCAAGCTATCATTTGGTGCATCAATCATTCTTCAGACATTAATAGCATGTTCACATGATGAGTTATATTATTTCAAATACTATTAAGATTACAGTTGTGTAACATATTTGCTTGTATTCCAAATGTGTATATAAAGTCAAATCAAGGATAATTTTAAATAAAGTTCTAAGAAACATTAGAAAAAAAATGTTCTAGGAAGATTTTACTTAGAAGCTAAAGGCAAAAGTATGTAGTACTGATTAATAATTAGGAAGGCATAAATATTTCTTGAGAAAGAATATCCTAAGCAAAAGCATCAAAAGTTGATTTGACCGGAGGCAAAAATGATTGGAGTAAATGGAGAATATGTTGGAAAGAGGCAGTATTGTACAGTGGTTAAATTTTAGACAGTAGAGCCAAACTGCCTAGGTTTAAATCTTGATTCCATCCCTGCCTCACCAACTAAGTCACTAGGGCAGTTATTTATTTATTTATTTATTTATTTATTTATTTATTTTCCACTATCCCTTCCCCCGGTGAGGGTTTCTTTCTTTTTTTTCTTCAACTTTTATTTTCAGTTCCGAGATACATGTGCAGAATGTGCAAGTTTGTTACATAGGTAAACATGTGCTATAATGGTTTGCTGCACAGGTCAACCCATCACCTAGGTATTAAGCCTGACATCCATTTGCTATTCTTCCTGATGCTCTCCCTCCCCAAACTCTCCCTTACAGGCGGCAATGTGTGTTGTTCCCCATCATGTGTCCCTGTGTTCTCATTGTTCAGCTCCCACTTATAAGTGACAGCATGCGACTTTTGGTTTTCTGTTCCTGCGTTAGTCTGCTGAGGATAATGGCTTCCAATTCCATCCATGTCCCTGCAAAGGACATGATTTCATTCCTTTTTATTGCTGCATAATATCCCATGGTGTATATGTACCATGTTTTCTTTATATAGTCTATCATTGATGGGCATTTGGGTTGATTCCATGTCTTTGCTATTGTGAAGACTGCTGCAATGAACATACATGTGCATGTATGTTTATGTCTTTATAGTAGAATGATTTATATCCTTTTGTGTATATACCCAGTACTGGGATTGCTGGGTCAAATGGTATTTCCACCTCTAGATCTTTGAGAAACTGCCACACATTGTATTCCACAATGGTTGAACTAATTTACACTCCTACCAACAGAGTACAAGCAATCCTTTTTCTCTGCAACTTCACCAGCATGTGTTGTTTCTTGACTTTTTAATAATCACCATTTTGACTGGCATGAGATGGTATCTCATTGTCATTTTGATTTGCATTTCTCTAATGATTAGTGATGTTGAACTCTTTTTCTTATGTTTGTTGGCCACATGAATGTCTTCTTTTGAGTTCATGTCCTTTGTAGGGCAGTTGTTTAACCTCACTGCCTCAGCTTTCTCATTGACAAATGAAAATAACAACAGATTCTATTACTGAAATACCAGGGGTCCGGGTCTAGGTCCTGCTGCTTGCTACACAGAAAGTCAATCACTGAGACAAGTATTGCCAAGAAACAAGGCTTTAATTGGGTCCTGCAGCTGAGGAGATGGGAGTTCAGTACCAAATCCATCTTCCTGACCAACTAAAACCAGGGGTTTATATAGCAGGGAACAAATGTAACAACTTGTAAGAAAATGGGAACTAGGGAGGGACAAGGAAGCAATTATGATGAATGAGGTATCCAATGTCTCATTGTCTGGATGTGGTGATCTGGTGAGTTTCAGTTCTTTTATACTTTCTTTTGAGAAGCCTAAAGTTCCTTTCCTGAGGAAGGAAGTCAGAAAAAACAAATGTAAGTTTCAAGTTTTAAGACCGGAAAGGTCAATTTCTATGTTTATCCAAAATAAAAGTCTATGGGATTATTGAGTCAGTTTCAACTGTAGCTCAAAGTATTATTTATGAGAATGTGCCATCCTCCTGGAAAAGGGAAAAGAGAAATAACTGAATCAAGCAATGACTCAATGCTTCTGCTCAAATGAGTTGTGTGTCAATTTCACTTACATTCTATTGGCTAAAGCAAGTCACATGACCAAGCCTGGCTTTCATGCTTTAATTATAAGATTGATGGTGGAGTGCTGTGACTTTTCTCACAGGCAGGCACACAAGCCACATGACAATGTGAAGAAATACATAATTGTCTTACAGGGACAACAGCAGATAATTAAGAAAAAGCATGAAATTCCACACAGGAGTGAAACATAAATACAACTTAATCTCACAAGCTTTTATTAAATAGTTCCCCCATAGCACACTAACTTGAAAGGATGCCTTTATCCTATACTAAATTCCCACACATTTTGTGGGGTATTTAATGAATTTCTAGTCTGTTTCTTTGCTCTCTCTGTGTATTCATATATTATTTTAATTGTCATAATTGTATATTTTAATATCTCATAGGGATAGTTCATCATTGCTCTTATTTTTCTCAACTACACCTTTATTTTCTCATATGAAATTTAGAATCAACTTTGTTATTTTTTTTTTTAAAAGTTGGAATCTCATCAAATGTGTGCATTCACATAGGGAACATGGTCAGCTTTTCGAGGTTGAGTTCTCTTATCCAAGAACAGGTTGTATTTATTTATTTTTAATTGTCATTTTTCAAGTCTCCTTATGTGTGTTTCAGTATTTTAAAGTTTTTTCTGTATAGGATACATATACATATATAGGATATATATATATATTTAGTTTATTTCTAGGTCTCATATTCTTATTAAAAATGTATATATATTATATTATATAAACTAGTTACATATAAAAAGATTTGCTATGGAATTCTCTTTTATTAAGATATAATTTATATACCATAAAATGCACAAATGTTAATGGCAAAGCTTGATCAATTTTTATTTATGGTCAAATCCTATAGAACATTTTCAGAATCAATCAATCCATTCCACTTGGTTACCTTGCAACCTCAGATCACTGATGAGTACAAGAAAGGTTATAGTTTTGAAATATTATCCCATTTTATTTCTCCTTGTTACAGTGAAAGCAACACTTTATTGCAGCTTTTTATATCCCACATAGAAGCTGAACTCCAAGATCACCATTTTGCAGCTCATAATGAAATAATGGATCTAAGGCTTGCACACCAACAGTTTCTAACATTACAAAAAGTGAAATAGATACTCAGGGGATCTTGATAAATGAATAAAATACTACCTGTGAGGTTACAAAAATGCCAAAAAAAAAAAAAATCAAAGCTAATTCTGCTTAAACCTAGATATATCTATTAATTTTCAGAAAACACAGAGTTCAAAGGAACATGTTAAATTATATAATGGGTATGTAATCTGCAAAATTTGTACATGAAGGAAAACATTGCAAATTCTCCCATAAATACATTATTTCAGAAAGAGAAAGAACTTATAAGTTAAAAAGAGATTTAAAAGACATATTAATCAATCACAAAGTATGAACCTAAATTAGATCTTGATTCAAACAACATAAAAAAATTATGACATTTAATCAGCAATTAGAAATTTGTGGCAGCTAAATATTTGAATACTTATGATATGAAATATTTTTACTAAATGTTTATATACAACAATAATATTATGCTTTTGTTTGAAAAAAAATCCTTATCTTCTAGAAACATATAATCAAATACTTAAGGATATTGCTTCCAAATGATGGTAGGAGAGGTATAGTGGTAGAATGTAGATGGTAATATGGATGGGATGTGGGAAGGGTAAAATTGTACATGGGTTAATGGATATTGAGGATGTGCATTGTGGATATATTTTAGTATTATAGTATTGTATGTCTGGATTCATAATACTGTCTTGTCTAATTTTGTTTTGTTTGAAACTCTTTGTCATATAAACTTTAAAATTAAAAGTGAATAATAATGAAAGTCATAAAACTATTTAGACTGAAAAATAATTAAAACATTAAATGTCAAAATACCTGGATTGGGTCACAGGTGGTGGCTCATGCCTATAATCCCAGCTATGCAGAAAGCTGAGGCAGGAAGATAGCTTGAGCCCAGGAGTTTGAGGTTATAGTGAGCTACAATTATACCACTGCCCTTTAGCCTGGGTGACAGAGCAAGACCCTGTCTCTAAAAAGGAAAAAAAAAAAGAAAGAAAGAAAGAAAAAAAAAAACTGAAGTTGTTTAAAGTAAAACTTAAAATTCAGGGAAGTGCTTGCCATGGGTCTCTCACACAGTTGCAGTCAGATGTTGACTAGGGCTACAGTCCTTTGCAGATTCGACTTGACTAGTGTCCAAGACAGCTCCTCATACAACATGCAGTCAATGCTAGCCAACACCTGGGGATGTCAACAAAGGTGCCTACAAGTGGCCTCTCCTTGTGATTCAGATTCTCACAAAATGGTGACAAGATTCCAAGAGGGTGTGTCTGAAATACAGGCATTGCAGGGGACCAAGGAAGAAATTAAAACACCTCTTAGCCTAACTTTGAAAGTCATGCATTATCACTTCTCTCATATACCTTTTATCTAGTGCAATTCACAGGGCAAGCCCAAATTTAAGGAGAGGAGACTACACAAGGGCATGAATACTATGAGGCATGGTTCAGTGGGGGAACAATTTTCAGCAACTAGATACCATAATCTTCCTCTGGGGCCCCAGTGATTTGCATCTCTCCTGTGTGCAAAATACACTCATGCATAGTCCCTTCCAATATTTGATGTCTCATTACAATACTGCACCATTCTCAAGCTTGAAATCTAGGATCTTATCATCTAAATTATGTCCAAGTATATTTGAGGTCCCTAGAGTTCATCTTCCTTGAGTGCAGTTTCTAATGCACAGTTTCTCTCAATCTGAAGACCTGTAGAATAAAAACACAAGTCATCTGCCACCACACAGCTAGGAGGAGTCACAGGATAACTGTAACAGACATTCCTGCTTAAAAGGGTAGAGAACAGGAGGCACATATGAGTTACTGGTCCATAGCCATTCTGAAACATAGCCAGGCACATGTCACCAGTTCTCTCACCAGGGCTCAGTCCTGCTTCCTCAGAGTAGTTCTCTGCTGGTCTGGGTTTCTTGTACATGCTAGTCAATCCTTTCTTTTTCACAAGAATGGACATGTGTTAGTTGAGAAGGGTTCTCGGCCTTTTGCCTGTCTATAAAGTTTGAGGGCTCTAAAATCTCTTTTCATTTTGAATTGTCTCTATCATTTGAAGTCCAATCTGGCAATATTTCTACTAATACAATTCTCTTAAAAGTTCATGAGTTTCCTATGAACCTCAGTGAGATTTATTCCCTAAGACAAAAGCAACACCTACAAATCTCTCCAACAAAGACCATTCTCTAGCTTAGGCCATGTGTGAGGCTGTTGTGAATAGGATTATTAGGATTTCTGTTGTCTAGCAAATATGGTCTAAAAGACACACCCTTAAATTTCTTAGAAGTCATTTTTTTTTTTAACCTGAGAAAACCTGCTAAACATACCTTACATAGTTCTGAATCTTAATGCAGGATGTTGCAATCAAAATTTTGACTTTATCTTATCCTGAGGTCACATCTGTTGTCCTGCCAAAAACATTTGTAAATAAATATGATAATTTTGCATATGATAAAATTAACATCCCAAAACAATTAGTAGGGTATGGACCTTCAAAAAAAGCAAAAAGAAAAGAATATGTTGGTACAGATAAGTATTCATCTATATAACAATAAAGTGTGATACATTCCTCATGCCCTACAGGAAGATTCAAAATTTACTAAATACTTAAGTGTAAAAAAGGAAGCTATGAAAGTAGAAAACATGAGATTTATAAATTTGGAGTGGGAAAGACCTTTTGAACCAAAATTCAAAATCCAGAAGGCAGCAAATAAAAGACTGATATAGTCAATATATTTAAAGCAAAATCTTTAGTGGAGTAACAAAAAAAAAAAAAAAAAAAAAACAATCAAAAAAACCCACCATACACAATTTCAAAAACGAAGAACAAACTTGGAAACAAAACACCTGCATTTACAAATCACATCACTGGAATGCCTATAAAAGAGAGAGAGAATCTAGAAATTTAGTAAAAGATGTGAACAAGCAGCTCATAAAGAGTCAAAGAAGGGAACATATAAATGGCCCTTAAGTTATGAAGCCATGCTCACCTTTATTTGTCAAAAGAGATACACTAATTAAGGTCAAATTGTGATGTTATTTTTCACATATTTGATTGTCAGAAATCCAAAAATCTGGTGACACCTTGAAGGCAATGCTATTGGTAAGCTCAGCATTCATACATTGCTAGTTCTGAGGAAGGTAGATGTGTACTGCTTCTATGGAGAGTAATATGTCTATGTCAATCAAAATTCAAAAAAATGCACATACTCATTAATTCAGAAATTCCACTTATGCAAAGTTTTTCCATAGACATTCTTGCATACAAATGAAATGCCATATGAACAAAATTGTTCATTTTAGGATTATTTGTTATAGTTGGTCAAGGACTAGCTAAATTATGGTTTATCAAAGCAATAAAATAATATGCAACTGCAAAAAAAGAAAACAGAAATAGAATGAGAAAACTATGGGCTAAAAATTCTTCCATATATAGTTAATTAAAAATAAAACATGTCTAATAATGTATACTGTATGCTGGCCTTTGTATTGAAAAATAAAAATAAATATATATACACATATATACATACATATTGTATTAATTTATATCTAGAAAGAAACTCTTAAAGTATGCAAGAAGTTACTGATGGTTTGGAGTAGAGGGAAGGAGTGAAAATTGGGTCAGTGTAGGAAGGCACAGATATCATATACTTTTCCACATTTTTTTAAATATTATAACATTTTTCTATTTTAAAATTAAACTTAAAAATATCATATAATTATTCTATTTGTGGTAACAGCCACAATGAAACTTATTTGATTTAAATTTTATTTTTTAATTATATAAAGCTGAATGAAAATTTCTGTTTTATATACACACACTCTGAATGATTTATTTCAAGCTTATAGATTAGAATACTCAGATTAAAGCATTATCATAGTTCCATAGATTTATCAAGTCTTTATATATTTTATTATTCTTTACTCCATTAGATACCAGAATATCTTTTAGAATTATTCAATTAATTTCTAGTTATTTTACCAAGAAAACAAAGAATGAGAGACAGTGGGTATAGACAATACGTTTGTAGAGATTTGCTCTAAAAGGGAACAGAAAATTGGGATTGTAGCTCAGGGGAGATATGGATCAAGGCAAGATGCTAGAAACTGCTAACTATCCTCCAGTATATATTCTACCCCATTTTTCTTTTCAGTATCGGAACCTTTTGAGTTTTAGTGCATGACCACTAAGCCACTGAAACAGCATCATTGTCTGCGGTAAACACCCGGGTTCGTCCTCTCCCACCAAAAGGATTAAGGACACAAACACATGTGGGTGTGTTAAAAAGGGGAAAGTTCAATAGGCAGAAGAACAGACGCCTGTCTCTGTTGCAAGAGACAGGTGTCCAAAAAAGGAAGAGTGGTAGACAGCAGCAGATTTTATAGGCAGGCTTGAGGAGGCAGTGTCTGATTTACACAGGGCCCAAAGATTGGTTCGACCAGATGTGATGCTTACATAGTATGTGGGGAAGGCTGGTCGCTCCACCTTAATCTTATTATGCACATAGCCTTTCTACTTGGCCAGTGCCATTTTGTCTCCTCCTTACTGTACACGTAGCTGGCAAAAAGAATGAAAGACAAAGCCACCATTTTGATCATGCCTAGTCACAGGTAGCCTATTGGCATAGCTGCCGGCATTCACCTGTCCAAGATTCCAGCTTGCTTGTCTATGTCTGTAGCTCAATTTTACAGGCTGCTCTTTGTTAGAAAAGGAAATGACTTGGGGACTGCTTTTCATTAAATAGAAAACCTTACTGAGAACCCCCGTAACCTCACTATCCGCATAAGTAATTTCTTCTTAACTCCTATATCACCACAAACCTCATTTCCTCACTTTCCTTACAATTAGTTTTGACCAACAGAGTAGAATAACACCAAGATGTTAGCAGAGGAGATGTGATCAACTTTCAGATCCTCTCTTTAAAGATAAAGCCTCTTGCCCAGAATTGCATACCCACTTCTCCCGCTTCTCTTCCTACCCATCCTATCCTTGCTTCTATCTTGAAAACAGAGCAGCCACTTTGGACCCAGAACCAGAAGTCATGGATTGAGGATGATAAGTGGGCACATTGTTTCCTCAGATTACCTCATTTTCAGAGCTGCCCACCACCTCTAGACTATTTTGTGTAAGCGGAATTAACTTATATCTTATTTAAACTATAAGAAAGATTGTGAAATAATATAATCCATTATACAATGTTCATGTGTGGCTGAAAATGATCCAGTACATATCTTCCTTACACCTTATACAAAAATTAATTCAAGATTGATTAGAGACTTAAATGTTAGACCTAAAACCATAAAAACCCTAGAAGAAAACCTAGGCAATACCATTCAGGACATAGGCACTGTCTCTTATACACATCTAGATGTGTATAAGAGACAGACAGTGTGGTGATTCATACATAATACATGTGGTGATTCACACATGATACTGTATTACTATAATGCTAGTGAGTAAGTCACTTTTAATTCTAGTTAAAAGTTAAAAGACAAAAGTATTAAAAATAACAAGCTAAAATATGTTTTAAAACATAAAATAGATACCAATTTTCACAAAAATAACATAAAGTGTGTAGGGACAGATGATAAAGGGTAAAGTTTTTGTATGTGATTAAACTGAAGTTCTTATCAGCTTAAAACAGACTGTTATAACTACAAGATATTTTGTGTAGACTCCAAGGTAACCCCAAAAAGTTACACAAAAGACAGAAATTTAAAAATCAAAGTATATTGATATGCAAAAAACAATAAAACACAAAGGAGGACAGCAAGAGAGGAAAAGACAGACAAAATAATTACAAGGCTAACATAAAACAACTAACATGGCAATAATAAATCTTTCCCTGTCAACAATTACTTTAAATGCAAATCGAGTAAACCTCCCAGTGAAAACACATAGAGTGGCTGAAAGGATAAAAAAAAGACCCAAATATGTTCTATGTACAAGGTACTTACTTTAGATTTAAGAACACACATAGGCTGAAAGTGAAGGAATGAAAAAGATATCCCATGCAAATGGTAATCACAAGAGAGTAGTTGACAGGGTAGGAGTATCATCATCTTGGACAAGCACTGGCATTTTAAAGTTCCCCTTAATCAAAAACTGCCCCAAAGGGCATCAGCCTAATGGCTAATGTCAGCAAGACCATAAATCACAAATAACGTCTCCGACCAGAAACATTCCAACATGAAAATAAAACCTCCCTGACCAGAGACATGCATGCCTGCCCTGAGATAACCTCCCCTACACCCAGAGAGATGTCAGCCCCAAGATAACCTTACCTCTGACCAGAGACATTCCAACCCCACAATAAACTTCTCCTCCATACAGAAACATTCCAAGTCTGTGATAAGCTCTCTCACCCTAAAACTGTTAAATGCTCTTAGTCTGTAAAAGAGAGTGGTCCTGACCGAAATTGACCAGAAGCCCCTCTCATGTTGATTCTCCAAAATAAACCTGTCTTTGACTGTTAAGCCACTAATCATGTTTCTTTCCTCTTTAACTCTTACATTTGGTGCCAAAACCCAGGATGGGTGTTGTGGGTAGAGGCTCTCTTGCAACCCAGGAAGCAGTGGGCAGTGGCAGCTCGTCCTGCTGGATCCTGAGAGTCTCTGGCCAACCAGCCCGTCTTGCCTCTTACTTCACTTTTCAAGTGATTTACATGAGCAGGACAACTAACCTGAAGGGAACTGTGAGGCTTGAGCTGGGGCTACTCTCCAGTGGGCTCTCAAAACTCTCAGGTCTCAGGAATCCACTTCTGACCATCCACAATGGGTATTTTTTGCTCTCTAGCCCTTGTCCCCTCCTCCTCCTTCCTCCTCCCTCCTCCTCCCTTTCCTCTCCCTCTCTCTCTCTCTCTTCCTCTCTCTCTGTCTCTCTCTCTTTCTCTCTCTCTCTCTCTCTCTTCCTCATGTGGCTCCAGTTCAAGAGGCTCTTTGCCAATTCCAACTGGAACATCCAATATTGGACACTAATCCAGCCAACTGGTAAGATCTGCCTTCCCCTGGCTTTCTCATGGTACCCAGGAAAGTCAGGAATGCCATCCCCATCCTCAGAGGACCAGTGGGACTAGGCTAGAAGAAATCTTGGGGACACCCAGTTTCTTCTCAGCTTAATTGTCCTCTTTAGAAAGAGGATTCTGGGTCTGTCTTTTGTCTGGGGACACCTAGGACAAAAACAGACACCCTAGGCTTCTTTTTACCAGTCTACATGAGTGCCCAACAATCCAACATTCCTATGTCCTCTTCACTGGGCTGTCTCCTTCACAGCCTTGCCAAACTTGGTTTACGGGAAGCATAAAGCCAAAGTGTTTGGCTTTTTATTGCAACGTGGCCAGGCCCCAATACAAATTAGACAATGACAGGTAACGGCCAGAAAATGGCACCTCTGATTTTCAAATTCTCAGGGACCTTGACAACTTTATAACCAGGAATGGCAAATGGCAAGAGGTTCTTGCCTGAATATTCAGGCTTTCTTCTACCTTAGATCCTGACCCTCTCTGTGTCAAGCTTGCACCCCTCATGAAATTCGTCTTAATAAAAACCTTCCCCAGGTTTCTCCTTCCTCTGAAATTCCTTCCTTCTAAACCCCTTCCTCTGAAATCCCTTTTGACCCTACAGATGGATGCCCTCTCTATCCTCATTCCTCTGCATCCTCTTCTTGCCTGTCTGAACCCTCAGCCTCAAACTCCACTCCTCCTCTTTCTCCACCTGTTACTCATTCAAAACCTACTCCAACCAGTCAAACCACCTCTGCCTTTCTCCTACTCTGGGAAGTGGCTGAGGTTAAAGGTATTGCTTGTGTTCATGTCCCTTTCTCCATGTCTGATTTGTCATAGATTAAACAGCACCTTGGATCTTTCTCTGAAAATCCTCTCATTATCACAGGGAATTCCTGCACATAACCCAATCCTTTAATTTAACTTGGCATATTATCTATATAATTCTAACCTTGTCCCTCACCCCTGATGAAAAAGAGCACTCAGCTTAATTAAAATGGATGTCCAAGCTATGAGTATATTCAAATGCCTTTATGTTTTTCTCTTCATAAATCTTGTTTTCCTGGAAAACGTTTCTTCCCAGTCAACTGAATTACTTTTCATTCTTTCTTGCCACTCTTGGTGCAAGTATGAAAGGCCTTCTGGTGACCTTCTGGTGGCCTGGGATTCCTTGGGAAAACAAAAGTTGCCCCAAATCTCATTTTGGGAAAAACCTTTGTTTTCCTTATGGAATCCTTGGAATTAGAGGTAAATAAGTACCTCTCAAAATTTGTCTTTGTCTCCCAGCTATACTTGTTTATTAGGCCCTGGAAATTATTTTCCTAGCCCTGTTCTTAAAGGGCCTCACCCAAAGACCAATAATCCAATTGGAAAACTGGAAAAAAAATCTTATAACTACTAGATTTTCTTCTGATTGTCTGTGTGGCTATATATGTGTTAGGTGTGCAATGTCTATTTGAAAAGCCCTAATTAACTGCCCTAAGAAAAATAAGTGCTTAAATCAAATATTTTCAAAGGAAAAGTAAAAGCTGTAGGACCTTTCAGTCCACATGACTTTAATCTTTAAAACGTACTGGTACAGTAAAATTTGAAATGTTTTGAGAGTTGCCCGCATACATTTATTTTTTGTTTGCATTTATTAATCAAGCAATTTCAAACTTATCTCTGTCAAATACTATAAGGTGGCAAAATTTTGCATAGAGTCTACAAAACTATAACTCAGCCCAATCAGAATAATCTTTGCTTGTGTAACTTTTTAATAAATGAAACATTAATATTGGTTTAATAAAGATAGCTTCATCTTGAACTATTTAGTGAAATACCCTAACTTCTAATCTTGTGGCCTTAGGCAGTCTAGTCCACAGACATGAAGGAAGTTTGTTTTGCGAATGGACTGTTTTCATCTTTGATATTAAAGAAAAGAGAATGTATATTAAAAGGAATCATATATGGTAAATTCTTGTCCTAAAGTAAATTAACTGGTTGTTTAAAGAGAGAGATGTTTACATCAAAGTTGAGGCACGTCAGAGATTTTCCATGTAAGTCATAAAAAAATTTATAAAAGGGAATTTATGCAAGAAATGTTGTACAATTTAAAAGTGATTAGGCCTCCTGAATGCTTTATAAAATGCCATATAACTCTTAGCTGTACAACTTGCCTGCTTTGCAGCTAGGTAAGACCTAGGACACATGGAGTTAAATGCTGGAATAAGTCAGACCTTATCTGAACTTCTGTCTGGGTCCTAAGCTTTCCACCTAGTACATAATTAAAATCCCAAACTTACCAACAAAAGTAAAGGTTGCTAAAAGTTAACAGTGTAACATATATTTAAAACTACTGAAAAAACAGTTTACATATATTTTTGGTAAAAAGATTATAAGGAGGCATGAGAATGTGGATTTTTACCTAGATTAAAAAGGTAAAGAATTGTTTTAAGTTGAATAAAATAAAAATGAAGGTTTAAGCAAGTTTTTGAAGGTTAATTGTAAAGGAAATTCTGTGTGTAATATGCTGGCTAAAGTTGAAGGGGTATCGTCTACTTTTTCTGTAAACTGACATTAAAATGAAAGCACAATGGGTTTCTCTTAAAGCACTAACCTGCTCTTTAACAAAAATTATAAAGGGTTAAAAAGGGTCTATAGAAATCTTACCTTATGGTCAAATATTAAAATTGGGTAAATGTGTCTACAAGGTTCTATTAAAAATTGAGTTTAACATTAATAGCACACTAATATAAAGGTAAAATTTGGCTTATTTGGTATAAAATCATACAGGAAGCATTGTCAAATATAAAATGGTGTTTGACTTTCTTTGGGCTATATTTGTATAAATATGTTATTGGTATGTGTTCCAAAGTTATAAGAGACTCCTATATTTCTGATTTATCTTAGGGTATGTTATCAGTATTAATTCTAATTGTTATATTAAAATTATTGCATGCCACAAAGGTAACAGATATTCTTGTCAATTGTGACTTTAACTGTGGCTACCATAAAACTTTTTGTCATCCGTAAACAATTGTTGTCTTGTTTTTGGTCTCTAGAGACTAAAGTAATCTTTTTGACTTTTTGAGGATTTTTAAGTTATGGTAATATAGTTACTTGCATAAGTGCAATAAGAATCTGTTTTATTTTGTAACAGAACACAATCTGAAAAACTGGTTGTTTTACCAAGGCTTTGACTGGAATGGTGTGCTCTCCTTTAAGGAATCAAACTTGACTTATGGGGCCAATAAAGCTCTTGGGAAACTGGCCTCATATTTTATGTGCACAGTCCCTGTACAGGGTTTCTGACCTGTGGTAAGTAAAGAATATTACTTTCTGACAGGCCAGGACCACCAAATTATCTTGGAACCTCAAGAGGAGAGGAATTCACCCAACTCATAGGTATTTAATAGTACAATTCCATGACTGGGCTCAGCTTTAAAAGGCCTTATCTCAGATTCCTTCTATGGAACAAAATTCCATCAATGCCAGTTTAAAAAGCCTATGTAACAAATAATTATTCTTGCTGCACTGTATGCAAATAATTAAACCAAGTATAATAAAGCAAACCATTCCTACCATGATTTATTTTTTAATAATGGTTACTAGCAGAAAATAACACATGGCCCTTTCCAAACATGTGCCTCTGCCTCTTATTAGGTAAGGAATGTTGCTTCTATCTCAACCAATCGGGCCTAGTTAGAAATGCTGCTAAATAACTTAAAAGAAAGGGCCAAAAAAGCTAAGGGAATTCCAAAACAACCAAATGGATTCTTGGTTTGGAAACAAAACCATAGCATGGGTCATCCCATTCCTGGGCCCTCCCCTACTAATATGCCTAGGACTAATGTTCTTACCCTGCCTAATTAATCTTTTTGAAAGATTTTTAACTGACAGGGTCATGGACATTTCACTTACAACTACCCAAAAAGCGCCCCAAAGGGCATCGGCCTAATGGCTAATGTCAGCATGACCATAAACCACAAATGACATCTCTGACCAGAAATATTCTAACATGAAGATAAACTCCTCCCCAACCAGAGACATGCCTGCCCCAAGATAACCTCCTCTCTGGCCAGAGAGATGTCAGCCCCAAGATAACCTCCGCTCTAACCAGAGACATTCCAACCCTGCAATAAATTTCTCCTCTACACAGAAACATTCCAAGCCTGTGATAAACTCTCTTGCCCTAAAACCCTTAAATACTCTTAGTCTGTAAGAGAAAGTGGGCCTGACCGAAATCGGCCAGAATCCTCTCTCAGGTTTATTCTCCAAAATAAACCTGTCTTTGACTGTTGAGCCACTTTTCATGTTTCTTTCCTCTTTCTTTAACTCTTACAGTAGGAGTGGCTATGCTTATATCAGATAAAATAGACTTTGACTTAAAAACTGTTACAAGAGACAAAAAGGGAAATAATGATAAAAGGGTCAATTCAACAGGAATATATAGCAATTACAATTATATATGCATCCAACAGTAGAACACCTAAATATGCAAAGCAAACATTGGAAAAACAGAAAAGAGAAATAGGCAGCAATAAAATAATAGTAGGAGACTTCAATACTATTTTCAATAATGTATACATCATTCTGACAGAAATCTATATCCAAAAGAAAACAACAGACTTGAATAATGCAATAGACCAAATGGACCAGACATATGCAGAATATTCCACCAAACAGCAGCTGAATACATACTCTTCTCATGTGCACGCAGATCTTTCTCCAGGATAGGTCACATATTAAGTCACAAAATAAGTTATAGCAAATTTAGGAAGACTGAAATCATACCAAGTGTCTTTTCTGGCCACAATGAAATTAAACTATAAATCAAAAACAGAAGGAAGACTGGAAAAATAAAAAATACATAGATATTAAACAACAGACTCTTGAACAGTCATTGAGTGAGAGAAGGAATCAAAAAGGAATTTAAAGTGCCTCAATACAAATGAAAACAAAAATAAAAAACACTAAAATTATGGTCTTCAGCAAAAGCACTATTAAGAAGGAAGTTTACTGTGATAAATACATACATTAACAAAGAACAAAGATCTTAAATAATCAACCCAAATTTATACTTCATAAAAGAACAAACTAAGCTCAAAATTAGCAGAGAGAAAGAAATAACAAAAGTTAGAGAAGAAATAAATAAAACAAGAAAAGAAAAAAAATCAAAGAGGCTGAGTGGATTTTTTGAAAAAAATAATTGACAAATTCTTATCTAGACTAAAAAAAAGAAATGAAGAGACATTATAACTGCTCTTTTAGAAATAAAAATGATCATAAGTGAACAAATATGTCAACTGATTTAATAACCTAGAAGAAATGTATAAATTCCTAAACACATAAAATATGCCAAAAGTAACAATAAAGACAGTCTGAAAAGATCTATTATTAGCATGGAGATTTAATGAATAATAAAAATCCTTCTAACAAATAAAAACCCAGGATCAGATAGCTTCACAGGTAGATTCTACTACATTTTTTTTTTAAAAGTGCCAATCTGTCTCAAATGCTTCCAAAAAGTGAGGGGACCCTTCTAAACTCACTTTATAAGGCCAGTAGCACTCTACTACCAAAGCCAGACAAGGACACTACAAGAAAAAAAAAAATCACAGGCCAATATCTCTGATTAATATAGATGCAAAAATTCTTCAAAAAATATTAGGAAATAGAATCCAACAGCACATTAAAGGGATCATACATCATGACCAAGTGGTATTTATTTTCAGGATGCAAGGATGGTTCAATATGTATAAATTTGTACCATGTTAACAGAATAAAGGGAAAAACATCACGATTATATAAATGCATGCAGAAAAAGCATTTGACAAAATTCAACATTCTTTCACGTTAAAAACTCTCAAGAAACTAGAAATAGAAAGAGAGTACCTCAAAATAATACAGGCTATATATGAAAGGCCCATAGAAAATGTCAGACTCAATGGTGAAAAGTTGAAAGCTTTTCCTTTAAGAACAGGAGCAAGGCAATCATGCCCACTCTTCCTGCTTTTATTCAATATAGTACCAAAGCCCTAGCCAGAACAGTTAGGTAAGAAAAATAAATTAAAGGCTATCAAATCAGAAAGGAAGAGATAAACTTTTTCCTGTTTGCTGATGCCATTGTACTATGTATTAAAAATCCCAAAGGCTCCATTTTAAAAAACTGTTAAAACTAATACACAAATTCAGTAAGATTGCAACCTACAAAATCAATATACAAAAATCAGCTGCATTTCTATACATCAGCAATAAACTCTGAAAAGGAAACTAAGACAACAATCCCATTTACAATAGCACAAAAAAGAATTAAACACTTACGGAAAAACTTTTCCAAGGAAGTGAAAGACTTGTATCTGGAAACAAAACATTGATGAAAGAAATTAAGACATAATCAAATAAAAATATATACCATGTTCACTGATTGGAAGACTTACTATTGTTAAAATAACTGTAATATCAAAAGCAATCTACAGATTCAATGCAACCCCTATCAAAATCACATTGGTATTGTTTACAAAAATAGAAAAGGAAATCCTAAAATTTATAGAGAATGACAAAACACCACAAATAACAAAATCAATCTTGAGAAAGAAGAAAGCTGGAGGACTCACACTTCCTAATTTCAAAATTTAGTACAAAACCACAGTAATCAAAACAGTATGGTGTTGGCATAAAGACAGACAAACATCAATGACAGAACAGAGATCTCAGGAATAAACGCACACAAAAAAGGTCAACTGGTCTTTGACAAGGGTACCAAGAATACACTAGGGGGAAAGGACAGTCTCTTTGTTGAAGAGACTTTGTAGAGACTATCCTGGTGTTGAGAAAGCAGTATATCCATAAGCAAAACAATAAAATTGGAAATTTATCTTAGACCATACACAAGAATTAACTCAAAGTGGATTAAAGACATAAAAGTAAGGTCTGAAACTGTAAAACTGATAAAAGAAAAAATAAAAGAAATGCTTTATGACCTTGGTCTTGGCAATGATTTCTTGGATATGACAACAAAATCACAGACAACAAAAACAAAAATATATAAGTTGAACTATATCACTGGAAAACTCTTGCAAAGCAAAGGAATAATAATCAACAGAGTGAAAAGACAACATACAGAATGGTAGAATATATTTGCAAACCATGTATCTGACAAGGGGTTGCTATCCAAAACATATAAGCAACTCCTACAACTCAACAGCAAAGAAAAACTAATAACGTAACTTTTAAATGGGCAAGGATCTGAGTAGACATCTTTCAAAAGAAAACATACAAATGGCCAACAGGTATATGAAAAAAATGCTCAATGCCAATAATCAGGGAAATGCAAATCAAAACCACAATGAGATATCACTTCACACATGTCAGGATGCCTATTATCAAATAAAAGACAACAAGCGTTGGCAAAGATGTGGAGAAACTGGAATCTTTGCATACTGTTGGTGTTAATGCAAAATGGTGCCACTGCTGTGGAAACATGGTATATATATTCCTGTATATTTGTATATATGTATATGCATGTTATATACACATGCATATATATGCACATATATATGCACACACACATGCACAATGGAATATTGCCTTTTTTAAATGTCAAGACACAATTTATTAGAGAGAAAAATTTCTCATCCAAAATACAGAAATCTGTACAACTTTGCCACCATCAATATACATGAACTCTATAAATTTATACCCATTCATAATTTACCAAATAAAAGATGATTAACAAAGTTCACAAAATAGATGAAAATACTTTTACCCAGGAAAGTTACAAACCAGACCTCCACTTTCTAAAACAGAAGTCTACTCTGTCTTAGAAAACTACAAGCTAGCAAATGCACATAGAGCTGGCTGGTGCCAACACCACAGTTGAGACAGTATTTTTAAGGGTCTTTTTAAAAACCCGTTGCCATGGCAGATTCTGGTCACTCGCTACTTTCAAGGTCAAAAACACAATACAAAGTTTGACCATTTTCCCAGGTCAGGTTTGCTAGCTTGTCTTTATGGACATTTAGAAATATTTGCTAGGTAAAAGTCTTGTCGTAAAATTTCCAGTACTACCATGTTTAAAACGTTGAACTATTGAGGTGCCAAAAATGTTAACAATAATTTTCAAGCATGATAGTGCAAATTCCTCTGCAAGATCTGCAGAGAAAGGTTCTTTGACATACAGATTTTCTTTAAAGAAATTGATGTAAAAATTTAAGTATGTCTGGGAGAAGCTGAAACCACTCTAGGACTTCACTCCCTAGCAAATAAAGTGATCATTTACTTGGACTCACAGGCTATTAAATTATTGAAAGGTACTGTACAAAATATGGCACTGTCAACTTTTAAAAAAATGTTTACCGTTCTATCTTGCGCCAGATCTTCACAGCTGTGACATGGTTTAAAGTCCATAATCCATCCCCAATAGGAGCCCATCCAAAGCAAAAATCAAATTTATCCATGCACTATAAGATGATCCATCTTAACCTGATACAGTCATCATACTGTAGTTTTTGGAAGGGCTTGTTCTGCCCAAGAGGAATTCGTCCTTACAGCTTATTCAGCTGTCTACCATTTGCACGTCGGTGTTGTTTTGAGTGCTACCTCCTCCTGCTGGTGGGGCTTTCATACAGCACACAGATGGAGCCATCCTCTCCAATTCTGTAGGACAGACACCTCATAGTTTCAGGTGAGCGTGAGTCCAACCCAGAGTGTGAGTTCACTTGGGAGAAGCTTGAACAGCTCCTGACTGCTCGGTCCAATCCGCTGTGCTGCCTGTCCAGAGGATCCATTTTACGGTTGATGCGAATACAAAGATAACCTGATCTTTTGCGTGGCTTTTCTGGGAATCAGTGATGTTTATAATGTTCTGTCAGCAGTTTCTGCAGGCTGTGGCTGAAGGTCTGCAGCTGTTGCTCCTTCGTGAGCCCTTTGGTGTGGAGAAACTTGGAGACGAAGGACATGGCGGCGGACATCTCGCTTACCCTGGTGGTGGCTCTGGGGTAGAAGGGATGCAAGGAGGCAGAGGTGGGGCGGCCCGGGAATGCCGGGGCTTGGCTGCGCTGCCCCAGCTGCTGAGCAGCCCCCAGGGCTTCCTCACAGAGCAGACGGCAGAGAGGAAGAGAGGGCGTGAGGGGCGGACGGCTACTTTTTTCTTTCTTTAGAGTAAAAAAGTTATTTTCTGTACAGGAAGAGGCCGACGAGAGGAAGAGAGGCGCGATGGCGGTGTGGTTACATGGCTAGGACCTCCCCAGCTGCCTCCGCCCCTAGCTGCGCAGCCTCTGAAGATCCCAACAGTTGCATTTTCAGCACCGAAGGGCGAACTTCTTTAAAAAGAAGAGCTACTCGGGAGGCTGAGGCAGGAGAATGGCGGGAACCCAGGAGGCGGAGCTTGCAGTGAACTGAGATCCGGCCACTGCACTCCAGCCTGGGCGACAGAGCCAGACTCTGTCTCAAAAAAAAAAAAAAAAAATAGAAGAGCTACTCAGGAGGCTGAGGCAGAAGAATGGCGGGAACCCAGGAGGCAGAGCTTGCAGAGAGCCGAGATCGCGCCACTGCACTCCAGCCTGGGCGACAGAGCAAGACTCCGTCTCAAAAAAAAAAAAAAAGAAGAAGAGAATTCTGCTGTATACGACAAAATTAACGAATCTTGAGGACATTATGCTCCGTGAAATAAGTCGCAGAAAGACAAATACTGCATGTTTCCACTTACATGATTTACCTAAAACAGACAAATTCATAGAACCAAAGAGTAAAATACTGGTTGTCAGGGGCTAAATGGAAGAGGGAATGGGGAGTTTGCAATCAACGGACATAAAATTTCAGTGAAGCAAGGTAAATAAGCTCTGGAGATCTGCTCTACAACGCTGTGCTTACAGTCAACAATAATGTATTGTACACTTACAATTTTTTAAAAGGGACATCTCATGTTAAAAAGTACCACAATAAAATTTTTGAAAGAAAGACACCTGGGGGTCTTTTTCTTGTAGCAACTGAAATAAATAAAGATGTATGCGTGTGTGGGCATTAGTTTATTTTCTCTTAAGGAGAGGTCTGGATTATAGCCTCCATCTTGAGACTGGAGTCAAGCATTTGAGGTGGGGACTGATGGAGAGATTGGAAATGGCATTCTTCTCCAAAACACCATGGATTCTGTAGTCCCTTGTGCAATTCTGCTATGATAGTTATGGAGACAAAGACAGGCAAAGTCTAACCAGGGAAGGAAGCGTTCCCTAGACTTCCTTCCAGTTCTACCAAGGTTGATATTGAGAGCAGGGTTCTTGCCAGCAGCATTCAACCCAACAATCTATACATTCTGAACAATCTCTACCTTTGATTTCTGCAAAATAACACTTTTTTATTTTTCTTCTGAGGCCCCTCCTTCACAGACCCGTTTCTGGATATCTTCTTCTTTATCAGACCTCTAAATGTTGAGATTCCTCTAGATTTAGATCTATGCTCCTTGTTCTTTGCACTCTACATTTTCTTCATTTCTACAACTTCTAATAGCATGTATAGGTAGCTCCCAGATTGCTATTTTCACCGTGATTCTCTTGCCTCATACTATTCCCCTCTTCGGTGATGATGTGTCAGCACATTGGCCCTCTCTCTAATCTTGAATACTTTATTTCTGTCTGGGGAGTTTAGCACATGCTTCCCTCTCCCTATAATGTTGTATAACTTGCCCTCTCCCTTTTTGCAAGGATCAGTCCCAGCTTAAATGCCATATCATAAGTGAGGTCTTCCCTGAATGCACAATCTATGTTGGATCTCCCTAGATACTCAGGGAAGAAAAGAAACATTTTTTTCTTTCACAGCATTTATCACCATATGGAATTACCTTATTTAATCTATTTGTTTATAACTTTGATCTGTATTCTTCCACAGGAATGTAAAATCCCTAATGACAGGAACATGTGGTTTTTCTTCACCACAGAAGAGTATCTGATGCAAAATAGGCATTAAAATTCTTGTGAACTGACTAAATAATATCCATCTTCTGTACTTGATTGCTTTACTTGCCACACATCCCCAGTACCTAATTCAAGAGTCTGGTTCATTGTCAGCCCTTAAATATTGACTGAACCCAATTAATCAATTTTTCTTCAACTTCTGAACTCTGCGCCCAGCTCCTTACTGAATAGCTTCACTGGGTATCTCAAAAGAACCTCAAGTTCAATATGTCTACTTTCCCTATCTGTTATTAGCAACATAACCCAGCACTTGCCCTAGTAGGCAATCTACAATCATCCTTTACTTATCTCTAAAACAAACAAAAAAAAAAATCCACACCTTTTTCATAAAGTTTTGAGTGCACTAAGTGAAATAAGCAAAGTGCCTATCACAATGCTTGGCATACAGTATCTATAAATAGTAGTTTAGCTATACTAGTTTTCATTGATTCAAAGAGGCACGTCTTTTCACATCTCTGAAATCAAGATATGTTTTGTGATCAGTAGTGTTTCGTAATTGGATACACATTCAATGATTAATCAGGTGGAATTTTTTTCTTTAAATACTTTGTTAGAAAATTGTGTCCTTTACCTCAATGGTGCTTCAGATGTGATAATTTGCAGTAACACAACTTCTCTCTCCAATGTGCCCATACATATTAAAGTAGTAATTAGGTCACATCACATACATTTTAAATCCATATTTTTCTCACTCTTGCCACTGTTGTAATCTTACATTGAACCCTCATTTTCTTTCAACTGAACATTGAGTTAGCCCCATGAATGGTCTCCCTGCCAACTATATTGCCCTTCTCCAATGTGTGTGTCATATTCATGCCAGAGAAATCATGTTTCTCTCGTGCCTAACTCACTTCATTATCTACACAACTGCCTGCAGAATGGAATCCAGATTCTTTCATATGGCTCACAGGGCTCTGACTCTCTCTCTCTCTTTAGCCTAATCCCTAAGCAAGCCACAGTCAAGCTGACCTTCTTTCTGTACTTGCAGATTACTTAACACCCTATGTTGTTTCACAACTCATGTCCTTTATCACACTGACTTATCTTGAAAATAGTTTGTATCAGCTGGAATCCCTCTGGCAATAAATAACAGAAAAGCAACTAGCAGTTGCTTAAACAAATAGGAAAGTCCATAGGCTGATATTCCAAGGTTGATAGAATTGCCCAATAATGCTGATGAGGACCAAGGCCCATTTTATCTTTCAGACTTCCTTAACAAGCAGACTTTCATCCCCCTGCTTGTTACTTTGCTGTCTCAAGATGGTCATTGAAATATTAAATATCACATCTATTTTCCATTAAGTAAGAACAAGGAAGGACATTCAGGAGTATGCCCACTACAACTCTTCTTTTTAAGAAAGAAAATGCTTCCCATAAGCCCTACCCAGCAGTTTTCTACTTACATTTCATTGCCCAAACAGCACCTTAGTCACTCTGGTTTGAAGATGCTTAGAGAGAGGGATGTTGTGGGTAGTTTAGCCAATAAGCAGTGTCTGCCACAGTCTGCTTGGAAAATATCTTCTCATTTTTTGTGAGATTCAACTCAAGAGTTATATGTTAGAAATTTAGAAATGTATATATGTATATAAATTATATTGTATATAAATTATGTATGTATATAAATTATATTGATATTTATATAAGCATACATAAAAGAAAATTTATAAATATATATAGTATGTACTCTTTCATCATTAACTGAATATTTATCAAACACCTGTACACAGGGCATAGTATGTACTATTCTAGGCACTGGGAATACAGCAATGAACAACTTCCTTTCATTTGTGGAATTTACATCCTAGTGTTTACCCTTTGATCTAACTTTTTCACCTCTAGTAACTTACCTTACAGACTACACCTCAAAAACAAGGATGCTCACTGAGGTGATAACTAAAATAACAAAAATCTGATTGAATATCACTATGGGATTGATTATAATATACATAAAATTATAAAATGTACTTATTCAAAAGAGTATATTCCTCTTAATAGAGACATACTAACATGGAAAGTTGTCTCCAATGTATTTTTTAATTTAAAAAATTGAAAAGAAAAATGTATAGTAAACTCTCACTTTTAAAAGGAAAATCCATTCCCAAATTCATATGGAATCTCAAGGAATCTGAAATAGCCAAAACAACTTTGGAAGAAGAACAAAGGTATTAGACTCACACTTCCTGACTTGAAAGCATATTACAAAGATACATTAATCAAAACAGTGTGGCACTGGCATAAAGACAGACAAATAAACCATTGGAATAGAATGAACAGCCTAGAAATAAGCCTGTTTGTATGTGGTCAATGATCTTCAACAAGGGTGCCAAGACCACTCATTGGGAAAATGATAGTGTCTTCGACAAATGGTGTTGGGAACACTGGAAACGAAAGTTAAACCTTTATTTTACACTATTTACAAAATGTAACTTATAATATATTAAAGACATAAGCATAAGACCTAAAACTATAAAATTTCTAGAAGAAAACAGACCAGATGATCTCATGACATTGGATTTGTCAATGACTTCTTAAATGTGACACCAAAAGCACAGGTAACAAAAGGAAAAATAAACGGGACTGAATCAAAATTGAAAACATTTGTGCATCAAAGGACACAATCAAAAGAGTGAAGGGCAACATACAAAAGGGGAAAAGTATTTACAAAGAATATATTTAGAAGTTACTATCCACAATATATAAAGAACTCCCACAACTCAACAATGAAAAAATCAAATAACTAGATTTTAAAGTGTGAAAAATGTTTGAATAGATATTTCTCTAAAGAATATATACAAATGGCTAATAAACATTGAAAAGGTGCCCAACATTACTAATCACCAGAGAAATGCAAATCAAAATCACAATGACATATTACTTCACACCTGTGAGGATGACTACTATCAAAAAAAAAAAAAAACAGAAAGTAACAAGTGTTGGCAAGGATGGGGAGAAATTGAAACCCTTGTGCATAGTTGGTGGGATTGTAAAATGGTTTAACTGCTATGGAAAACACTGTGAAGTTTCCTCAAAAAATTAAAATAGAACTACTATATGATCCAGGAATTTTACTTCTGGGCATATATCCAAAAGAACTGAAAACATGATCTTGAAGAGATATTTACATACCACAGTCATAGCACTATTCCCAATAACCAAGAAGTAAAAGCGAGTCAAATGTCCATCAATGGAAGAATGAATGCATACAATCAAACACTATTCAGCCTTAAAAAGAAATGAAATTCTGATCAACATGCTGCAACATGGATGAACTTTGAAGAAATTTTGCTAAGTAAAATAAACTAGTCACAAAATGACAAATACTATATTATTTCACTTATATGAAGTATCCAAGCCAAATTCATAAAAACAGAAAGAAGAATGCTGGTTACCCGGGACAGAGAAGAGGAGAAAGGGGAGGTATTTAGTAAGTTGTTTAATAGGTATAAAGTTTCAGATTTGCAAGATATAAAAACTCTGGAGATCAGATCAACCATGTGAATATACCTAACACTACTAAACTGTACATTTAAAAATGGTTGGCTGGGCGCAGTGGCTCACACCTGTAATCCCAGCACTTTGAGAGGCTGAGATGGGTAGATCACGAGGTCAGGAGATCGAGACCATCCTGGCTAACACGGTGAAACCTGTCTCTATTAAAAATACAAAAAAATTAACCGGCGCCATAGTGGACACCTGTAGTCCCAGCTACTCGGGAAGCTAAAGCAGGAGAATGGCGTCAACCCGGGAGGCAGAGCTTGCAGTGAGTGGAGATCATGCCACTGCACTTTAGCCTGGGCGACAGAGCAAAACTCTGTCTCAGAAAAAAAAATGGTTAAGATGGGAAAAAGGAAACCCATTCCTGCATCTTCATGTATATTATTATATATAATACTTTCAGTTTATGAATTTGGTGGGTAGCTCACACATTACTTTATATTTTCTTCATAGTTATATATTTTATAAGTATACATTACTTTTTATAGTCAGAAATATTTGAAAAAATTTTAAAATTACAAGGTACTTTCTTCTCTATCTCTCTTCTCAAATAGTAATGACCATTTATTTGTACTTACGTAGTCACCAACAGAATGTATATTTATTGAATGAAGTAATAAATGTATCATCAACTAGTGATAATGAATGATGCCTTTAATAAAAAGTTATATTTAGCACCAAATTAAGAAATTCGTTTAATGCAGTTCTTCATTTAATGAATACCGATTGTTATTAAGTGCCTAGGATGTGCCCGATGTGCCTGTGTAGGTTTTGAGTAAAAACATGGTTATTTCTTGAAACTATCTTTTGATGAAGAAAGAGCAAAAGAGAAACAGAGAAAGAAAGAGGTTATGGCTAGCTGGTAACATTCAAAAGCAAGCCACCTCATGAAACCCCATTACAAGTCAAGATAGTATCGTTCAGGTGCGTGGTACTCTGGTGATCTGGTTTTATCATAGTTAGAGCCTAAATACATAGCAAAGAGAATAGATTTCACATACTTCAAAAACGTGTAACTGCAAGTATCAAATACCTGCAGACCCAGTCACCCCACTCCAGCTTCTGCCAGAGAAAACCGGTGTAAGAACAACTGGTTTGGAAATTAATTGCATTCTTCCCCCACCCTCTTGGGCCATAAAGTATTATTGGCAGGTAAGGGGAAGAGCCAGCGGTAAGGGTCCCTCGCTTCTCATCCCCTACCCAGGATCCTCCCTCTGAAGGAGAGCAGAAGCCAGGAGCCTGCCACTCAGCGGACCTTGCAGGTGGGCAGGTTGCTGTAGGGATCTTTCCGGAGCTCGAGCAGGATGTGGTGGGCAGTGATCTCCTGCTCAGGCCTCCTCTGGTGGTCAGCACACACATCGCCCAGCTGGACTTCGGCACCGCTGCTCAGGGCCTGGATCCGCACCAGCTGGGCCTCAACTCAGGCCTCCGTTCCTGCAGTGTGGCCTTCCAATGCGGCTTTCATGCTGAGCTGCCACTGCAGCTCAATCTCAAGACCCCGGAGAGTACGCCACCGGTCCGTGACTCGGACTTGCTCATCTGGAACTGCTCCGTGTGGCCAGCGACCTCCCAGCTCAGCTCCTCAGTCTGGCTGGTGACCAGGCTTCAGTATCTTCCGTGTCTGCTCGGCCATGACCGCATACTGGCTTCACGTGTTGTCCAGGATCTTGGCAAGACCAACGCCTGGAGCAGAATCCACCTCCACACTGACCTGGCCACCCACGGCACTGATTTCCTCGTTGTGGTTCTTCTCCAGGCGATCTAACTCCTCCTGCAGGCCTTGCATGTGCGTCTCCAGGTCAGCCCTGGCCGGGGTCAGCTCATTGGGCGCCCTGCGCAGGCCCTGATGTCTGCCTCCAAGCTCCTTCACAGAGCCTGCTCCATCTCAGACTTGGATCGGAAGTGATCTGCAGGCAGGCGGGCGGGCGTTGTCAATCTGCAAGACAATCCTGGAGTTCTCAATGGTGACTCCAAGAGTCTTGTCCCGCAGGTCTTCCATGGTCTTGAAGTAGTGGCTGTAATTGCCGGGGGCCCGGGCCGCTGCTTGTGGCCCCGGTCGTGAACCTTCACCTTCAGCTCACCACTGGCCTCCTCCAGAGCCCGCATCTTGTCCAGGTAGGAATCAGGTGGTCGTGGATGTTCTGCGTGGTGATCTTGGTGCCCGTCAGCAGCCTGTCGGACCTGCCCAGGACGCTGGCATCGCCGCTGCCATAGCCCCGGAGGAGGATGAGGGCACAAAGCGGGTGGAGGGCACAGACAGGCCATGGCCTCGGATGCTGGGCGCTAGGAAGACGCCCCCGACCCCAAAGTGCACGGAGCAGCTGCCCAGCCCCCAAAGGACTAAGTGGCCAATGATTGGCGAGAGCTGCAGGAAATTAGGGTGAGGGGGAGGAGAACGGCCCAAGGAGCTGCAATCGGCAGAAGGAATCGGAAATTTTAATTGCATTATTACCAGTTATAAGAATTTTTGTGCTATGAGTGGGCTCAAAAAAACGGCC
Source organism: Mandrillus leucophaeus (assembly GCF_000951045.1). Taxonomy (NCBI): domain Eukaryota; kingdom Metazoa; phylum Chordata; class Mammalia; order Primates; family Cercopithecidae; genus Mandrillus; species Mandrillus leucophaeus. The sequence goes on along the minus strand of NW_012102576.1, from coordinate 396,963 downwards.
GGGAAAACACCAAAACCACTCTTGAGGAGAACTTAAGAGGGAACCAGGCTTCAAGCTCCCAAACTCACCATGGACTGCCATAGAATTTAAAGCACAGTCCTCATTCCCCAGAAAGCTAACCAAGCCTACCGCAGGGTGTCCTACCAAAGGCGGTTCCCTGGCATTATTCTAGATAGAACAACCCAGACGGGAAAAATGTACTCCTGGGGAGAGATGAATCAATTCCTAGGAGGACTGGACAGACATTCTCAAAAGTTTGTTGGAAAGATAGCAGAGAAGAGAAGAATGAAGTGCTTTCATAAAGGGATAGGAAGAAGGTGAGAACAAGGAACTGAGATTAGGAGCTGAGTGTGTCCATGACAGACCGCCTAGAAAGAATGTAATATCTAGAGCTTTTACTCGTAGACTGCGGGACAAGGTATATTTACCATGTAGCTCTGTATTTTCCCTCTTGTGTTATAATGTTTTCTGTAATGAATTACTCTAACCCTTTTAGCAAAGTCTAATACACTTCAGCATTGTCTAGTGATGATATACAGACTAAATGGACAGGTGAGTAAAAGAAAAAATTAAGGCCTTTCTGTTTAGAAATAAAATATAAAAGAACAGCTTTTATATTTTATTTTCACATTGAAAATCAGTCAGATTTGCTTCAGCCTCAAGGAATGTGTTTACTAAAATTAAATGAATGCTGGCAGGGAGCTCTGCACTTTTTTTTCTAAACAGGAAATGGGTTAAGGGCGGCAGCTGAGTGCTTTTGACATAACCCTAGTAGTCTTTGGCAGCATCCTTTCTGTTTGGTAGGATAAGATATTCTAGGCTCATCTTGCATTTTCTGGAAAAAAAAAAAAGCCACTGAATTAGGCATAGAGGAAATTACTATAAAGTTTAAGGGATAATGTAAAAGATCTAGGAAAATAATTGCTTCACAAACAAGGAAGAAACTGAAACTAGAAATGTAGTCAATTAGTATTGCTGATGTGCTTTATGCAAGAAAGATCGTATATTAGTTCTCTCTTACCGCAGCTTCACTTTCTGTTGTTTCAGTTACCCTTGGTCATCCAGGGTTCAAAAATATTAAGTGGAAAATTCCAGAAATAAATTATTCATACATTTTCAATTGTGTGCCATTCGAAGTGGTATGATGAAATCTTGACACCCGGGACATGAATCATTCCTTTCTCCAGTGTATCCATGCTGTATATGCTGCTGGTATTCCCCCAGCCCCCAGCCCAGTCACTTAGTAGCTATCTCAATACTGCAGTGCTTATGTTCAAGTCATCCTTATTTTACTTAATAACAGCCCCAAAGCTCAAGAGTAGTGATGTTGGCATATTGTTATAATTGTTCTTTTATTATCAGTTCTGTTCATCTCTTACTAAGCCTAATGTATAAATTAAACTTCATCCTAAGTATGTATGTATAGGAAAAAACATAGTGTATATATATAGGGTTGGGTACTATCTGTGGTTTCAGGCGTCCACTGGGGATCTTGGAACATATGCCCCTCGGATAAGGGGAACTACTATATATAAGATTAAATAAAGTCACTTAAAATTCATTTATAAAATTATGTCCTAAAATATTTGTACCAATAACAAGATATATTCAAATTATTTTACCAAATAAAAACATGTTTTACTTTCTAATAAAAGTTAAAATGTGTTAGCAGTCTATACCATTTTCTTTAATTAATGGAAAAAGTTACATTATGATGTCTAATTAATAGTTATTTATAATTACTGCCAAAAGTAAAAAACGAGTTTGATGCATACGTTTTAAATACCATGCCTTTTTATACCCTTTTCTTTATACATAACTTGTAATTTTACCTTCAAATTATACTGCATTACTTTAAATTAAATAATGAGAGTACATATGTATAACTTGCTTTGAAAATACATGAATCATGAAAGCTACACTATTTAAAACTTAAGAGCTTTCAATAATATCTTATACAATATATTCCATAATTACTTTTTTATAAATTTTTATGATATTACTGTAAATTGTGGGTTTAGGGACCCACAGTTCAACTAATGGTAAAATAATCTTTTAGCATAACAAAAATTAGAACACCTAAATCTCTTAGAACTTGTCTTAGCCCATTTATATAGTAAGTGCTACATAATTGCTAGCTGTCATTACTTGTTACTGTTGTAGCTATTGTTGTTAGCATCATTATCATCAGCATCATCTGAGTAATTAAGTAAAGTTGGCAAACAACTTTATCTTTCCTGCTTTTAACATTTAACCCCAATGTTTGCTCCCAAACTAAATAGAGCTCTCTAAAATGAAAGTTCTGACACTGGAAAGTTCCACAGCGAACATGAGAGCCACAGTGAACAAAGGGGACTCCTATGGTTAAGAGTCATGAATCAACCCTGTGCACACAAACACACGAACATACACACATTTATTTTCTGTTCATCAAAGGAAAAGTAATCCTGTAATTCCCCCACTTTGCTTTGTATTCCAAAATAAACTGCAGATAAAGAATAAAATCTAAACACAAACACTTAATGTAGGAAAAAATGTAGGATAATATTTTTACAATTTCAGTATGCAGATGCAGAAGTACTTCTTAATCAGAAAATAAACAAAGATAAAGTATTGAAAAAAGAAAGTTAAACAAAGATAAATTATAAGCAACAGAGTTCCCATAAGTGGCGATGATGTTGAACATCACTAGTAACCGTGAGCTTAAAAAAGAAAAGGCAAAATAGATCATGCTCCCCTCCCCATCAGATTGGTAAAATTTTAATAGATCATGCTCCCCTCCCCATCAGATTGGTAAAATTTTAAAAGTGATGGGAAAATACACACATGTAAGCATTGCTAGTGAGAAGGTAAGTTGGTAGTCATTTTAGAAAGTTGATGAGATAGTATCTGTAAGTTTAAAATGTATATACTCTTTGACATAGCAAATTCACAGTGGGGACAGATTCATTACACAAAAATATTTCTACATACCCGAAAGTATAAATATGTTAGGACAGCCATTGAATTCTATTGTTTGTAGTAAATTGTTTTAGTCCAGACACTAATTCCTCTGTAGCAAAACATAGGATCTAGTAAAATGGATTATGCGTGGAAATCAGTCCTCTTTAGAAATCTAAAAGAGCAAGTGTATCCTGATTAAAAAGATAAAACGCTTTTTTTTT
>NW_012102576.1:372442-393642 GCF_000951045.1 Mandrillus leucophaeus | reverse complement strand
CTCAGCCTCCCGAGTAGCTGGGGCTATAGGCACCCGCCACCTCGCCCGGCTAGTTTTTTGTAGTTTTTAGTAGAGATGGGGTTTCACCGTGTTAGCCAGGATAGTCTCGATCTCCTGACCCAGTGATCCGCCCGTCTAGGCCTCCCAAAGTGCTGGGATTACAGGCTTGAGCCACCACACCCGGCCAACACTTTTTTTTTTCTTTTTGTGTTTGTTTGTTTGTTTGTTTTGAGACAGAGGCTCACTCTGTTGCCAGGCTGGAGTGCAGTGGCACAATCTCAGCTCACTGCAACCTCTGCCTCCCGGGTTCAAGCAATTCTCCTGCATCAGCCTCCCATGTAGCTGAGATTACAGGCATGCACCACCACGCCCAGCTAATTTTTGTGTTTTTAGTAGAGATGGGTTTTCACCATGTTGGCCAGGATGGTCTTGATCTCTTGACTTCGTGATCCACCCACCTCAGCCTCCCAAAGTGCTTTTTGATAATTTTGAAAAACGATGGAAGTATATTAGAATGAAAACAAACTGAGGATGTGCTTTTGTCTTTGTATATTCAAATATTTTTTCTCATTAAAAATCAGAAAGGCCGGGTATGATGGCTCATGCCTGTAATCCCAACACTTTGAGGGGCCGAGGTGGGAAGATCACTTGAGGCCAGGACTTCGAGGCTAGCCTGGGCAACAGAGCAAGATTTCGTCTCTTAAGAAAAAAATTAGCTGGGCGTGGTGGAGTGCACCTGTAGTCTTAGCTATTTGGGAGGCTGAGATGGGAGGATCGCTTGAGCCTAGGACTTCAAGGCTGAGTTGAGCTATGATCTAACCACTGTATTCCAGCCTGGGCAACAGAGCAAGATCCTATCTCTGAAAAAAAAAAAAGTATATATATATGTACACACACACACACACACACACACACATATATATGTTAATGAGATAGCACAAATGAGAAAAACTCTGCTCTTTGATCTCTGAGTACATCTCTGTAGATACATATTTCCTTCACTCCAGGTTTTGCCCAAGATACTTGGGCAAAGAAAAAGCCAGTAAACCCTCTAATAGGGTGAATATGGTTATACCACCTACTGGGCTTTCTAATTTTGGTGGTAGTTAATATGTAACCAGCTGAACTTTTCATTATCGTCACTGTCAGGACTACGGGAAGCTTAAGTGTTCTCTTTGCCAGAACAATGTGCACGAAGTGTACAACTGGTACAATTGAATACGTTATATTCAGTTCCTGGGAAGCACTACAGCAATACAAGGGGAAATTTTTATTCTATTTATTTTCATTAAGGCCCATCTACCTCCTAATCCTAATTTCTCTCATTTCCCAAACATTCCTTGCTTGTTCTTAATGTTATGTGTTTTCCTGTATTTTGCTCCTCTACTTTCTTTTCCATGAACTCTCTTTTTCCCTTCCTTTTTTTTTTTCTCTCTTTACCCCTTCACCTCAGCTTTCTAGCAGTATTTGTTAAATATTTCAAAACTGTATAGAACTTGTTCAAATTGTGTGCTTCCTTTTCTGTCAAGAACTTGCTATTCAGGTAACCCAATTGGTGATTTTTCCTGGAAATGCTGATGGATGCTGTTCCTATAGCAAAACCCAGAACAGAGATGAAATAGATGTCATCCTCAGCCATTAGGATTCAAACAATAAAAATTAACTTACATTGGTATCGTAAGGATCAGAATGTTAAAGCTGTGTTACACCTAGCGTCTTGCATGAAACTACCTCATGAAGGTGAGATCACAGATGTTATAGCCCCACTATTGGCATGAAAGCTGAGGCTCAGAGCAGTTAACTGAGTTACCCAGAACCACACAGCTAAGTTAGAAGTAGGGCTCAGGTGTCCTGGCAACTAACTGGTCCAGTTATTTTTTCCCTCAAGCTCATTTTCCCTCTCCTAAAGAATATGAGGCTGTGTCATGGTGAAAGGGGATTTTAATGATACTTTCCTCTTTATCTGTGATTATAATGAATGTGGCATCTCTCCCATTAAGGATCATTCCTCCACCACATTCTGAATACATCTGCTGCATGCATCCTTCAGAGACCTTCCTCGGGGATCATCCCTTCTCACTCGAAAAAGCTCAACCTCTCCCCTGTCATTTGCATCCGCCACTCAGCATTTTTAGAAGCCATATTTCATTCAAACTTGTTCAAGTTTATCCCCACCTAAAGAAATGTTCCTTTCACCCTGGCATCTCCATCAGGTACTGCCCCGTTGTTTTTCTCTCCCTCAGACAAACTGCCAAACTGGCTCTAGTTCCTCACATTCCCCACCCCCCTCAGCAAGCTTCTGCCCCACACTGGCACTGAAACAACTGAATCCCAATGTCCTTGTCCCTAAACCCAGCAGAAAAAAAAAAATCAATCTATTATTTGATTTCACAGCAGCACTTGACATGGGTAGCCAGGAATTTATCAATAACAACCTTTATAGATCATCATCTTTGCAACTTATGATGAGGCATCAAATGAATGTTATTAACATTAATCCCTCCTATTTTCAGTCACTAATCCGAGCAAATGATCACTTATTTCTGGCGCCTTAGAAATCATCTAAATTATGTTACATTTTGAATCAATACATTATAAAATCATACAATCATCTGTAATAATTTTTTAAAATGTTGTGTGCTATTAACGTTGATGCCTTGTATAAAGTCATGACCACTCTGGTCTAGTAGTAATCTTCTATTGACCATTCTCTTCCTAAAGTGTTCCCTTCCTTGGGACTCAGAGACCTCACACTCTCCTGCCTGTGTTTCTTCTTCTCTAACTGGCCCTTCTTCCTCCATTTGGGTGCTCCTGCCCATTGCGTAGACAAGATCTTTCCCTCTAACTCTGTCTTGGGCTCTTTTTCCGTTTTCATCAACATCTTCTACCTGGGTATTATCATCCATTTCCATGGCATCAGCTTTCCCAATAAACTGATATATCCATAGTCTCTACAAGTAGAGCAGATCTCATCAAGCTAGTGGCATTCAGACTGCTTTAGCTTTAACCAAAAATAAGGGATTTTGTACATGTTCAATAAGCAGTTCCCAATGTAACACTGTAATCACATTTTCACAATTGTGACCTAGGACACTTACAGTAAAGGATACAGATGATTGAGACAGAAATAGTGACAAAGAAAAATAAGGTTAGGATATAGGTTTTAATGCTGTAACAAACAGACCTCAAAATGCAATGGCTTAACTAACAGAATGCATTTCTCTGTCACATGAAGGTCCCAACTAGAGTAGCCTTTTGATGACTCAAGGGCTCGGGCTGTGCCTTGTTTGTGGTTCTGCCTTCCTTAACACATGGCTTCCATCTGATGAGCTACAGCAGTACCTATCACTACAGTCAGCATGTCCACATTGCAGCCTGGGCAAGGAAGAAAGGGGAAGCACAGAACTGTACCTTCCTTTTTAAGTCATGAACTGAAAGTTGCATGTATCACTTCCACTTGCCCTCCAATCACCAGAACTTAGTCATACGCCATACCCAGCTTCAAGGGAGTGGGTTAAGAAATAGAAGTCAACCAGGCAGTCTGCACCCAGCAAAGGATCAGGAGGTCTATTATTAAAGCAGAATTGGAGAAGTGGTAACAGGAACAACCACCAGCCTCTGCTGCATGTATATGAAACAGATGTTTCCCAAATCACTATTCTCACTTATTCTGTCTGGTACATTGTATTTTTCATTATACTCTATTTCATTTTTTTAAATCCTGGTCATGACTCTCAGGTCATGATGTTATAACCCACTTAGATGGTGACACCATAATCTGAAAATTGTTACCTATATTATGTCTAATATTGGTCACTTGAAGTATGGCTAGCCTAAATTGATCTATGTTGTAAGTATAAAATTCACACCAGCTTGTGAAAACAAATTATGAAAAAAAAACTCTTTAAGGTATCATTAACAATTTTGTATTGGCTAAATGTTGAAATAATCATATTTTGGATATACTGGATTAAATAAAATAGACTATTAAAATTAATTTAATGTTTCTCTTTATGTAGTTACTAGAAAATTTAAAATTACACAGGGGGTTCACATTATATCTCTAGTAGACCACACTGCTCTAGGCTCAGCATTCAAATGTCAAACTCCCGTGAATATTAATATGTAAATATCCTACACACACTTACTGCATCTTCCCAACCCTCAGCCCTTTTGTCCTCCTTCTGCTCCCACCAATCTGTGTTTCTTCTGTTTCACCCGCTCAGCTAAAGGCAACACAGTTCACTCAGTGACAAGCCAGGAAAATGGAAAGACACATTTTCCTTTATTCCTCCATTCATATATTCACTAAGCACTATAATTACCTCTTAAATATGATATAAATCTGAAAGCTCTTTTCAATACCACCACAATACCATAGTTGAAAATGCCATCAGCTTTCACCTATATTATTACAACAACTCCCATCTGGTCTTCCCGCATCCTGGATCACCTCTTTCCAGCGGCCCTTTCAAATTTCAATAAGAGCAACCTTTCCAGGAAACAAATCTGAAGTCAATCCACTGATTACTCCTCTGAATACCTTAATATTGTCGACAAGCTCCTTTCTGATTTGAAGCATCAGAAAGGAGTATTTCCTCCATACCAAATAGTTTTCATTTCATGCAGGGGCCGTGATTCTTCTCCCTCCCAGACCTTTGCGTCTGTCATTCTTTATGCTTAGAAAGCTCTTTTCATCTCCTTGTTCTTCTAGACAACCACTACTCATATTTCAGATCTTAATTTACATTTTGCTTTCCCTCAAAATTTTTTTAAAAGGTTCCAAGTCTGGGTTATGTGCCCTTTCTATGTGCTCCCAGAGCATCCTGAACTTCTCCAATAATATGTTTGGCTACTGTATTTTATACAGTAGTTTTATATTGTATTTTATACTGTATTTTATACAGTAGTTGTTTTTCTGTTTTTCTGCTTTTGCCTCCACAAGAATGTAAAAACCTGTAAGTGCCTGTTTTTATACTTACTTGACCACTCTATCTCTAGAATCTTGCATGATGTCTAGTCCTAGTAGGATCAAAAAATACTTACAAAGCAGCTGAATAGCTACATGAATAAATGCACGGATGGATGGATGGACTAATGAAACTGTTTAGATGACTTAAAGTTTGCAGAGGAGTATCATATTTGGAAGGCAGTAAGGAAGTTTGTGTAGTCGATGCTAAAGACAGTTGGGAAGTCTGTTAGGCACAATAGGTCAAAATTTGTTTTTAAAGTCCTGTTACTTCACCTTTCTTTGTTTCACTTTCTTAAAACAGGAAACTCTTTGCTATGATCATTCTTTCAGGGCGTGGCTCTTCATCTGCAATCCAGCAATATCCCTAATGTCAAAAAGCTACTGGTTTAATTCATGTCATTTTCAAAGAGGACTACAGAATTCTGATGTGGCTTCAAACATTTAGGGTAGGCATATCTAATGGAGAACTTGCAGCCACGCTGACTTGTAGTGAAATATCTATTTTGAGCCTGCCCAGTGTTGCTTAAATTGTAGTCTCCCTTGCCAACTATTCATACAAGAGATGTGAGAACCACCATAAAAGGCGTTGTGAGGAGTTGTGGGGGAGTGAGGGAGAGAAGAGGTTGAAAAGCTTGTTAGCTGCTTTTACGGTAAAACCCAGAGAAAGTGAGCTCTTAGGGGAATGTGGCTTTAGCCCTCCAGGGATTCTATTTAGCCCGCCAGGAATTAACTTTGACTATAAATAGGCCATCAATGACCTTTCCAGAGAATGTTCAGAGACCTCAACTTTGTTTAGAGATCTTGTGTGGGTGGAACTTCCTGTTTGCACACAGAGCAGCATAAAGCCCAGTTGCTCTGGGAAGTGTTTGGGACCAGATGAATTGTAGGGAGTAGGGTGTAATACAGTCTGGTCTCCTCCAGCTCCTTCTTTCTGCAACATGGGGAGGAACACACTCCTTCATCCAAGTCTTGTTCTTCTCCTCTTGGTCCTCCTGCCCACAGATGTCTCAGTCTCTGGAAAACCGTGAGTTCCACACAGAGAGCATGAAGCATGAACCTAGAGTCCTTCATTTATTGCAGATTTTTCCATCATTCCTTTTTCTTTCCTATGATACTGTCGCCTTCTTATCTCTAAGGTTCCTTGCAGATTTTATAAATCTGGTTTACTCATTACTTGCTTATTTTTCATCATTCTTCCCCAACTCTCTGAATCTCTAATATGCAAAGCCTTCCTAAGGAGTGTCAGAAATTTTTAGTTTTTTTGAAAGAATAATATTTAGATTTTCCTGTTCATATTGATCTACTTGAGACCATGCTATTTATCTTTTCTTACTTCCTCTTTCTTAAGGGTCCAGTTTCTATTTTATAAAAATAAAGACAATTCTCTCCCACAACCAAACATGGAATAATGCCCTGGAGTATAATAATCTGTAGACTGCCAAATAAAGGAACAATTTGAAATACTGGTGTTGATATTGAAAAAGCGAGAGATTCTAATGTCAGAAGAGAAAACCCTTTTGCAGATGAGGTGGTGATGAATTCTTTGTTTCAACACAACTAAAGGAGGAACTAAAGGAAATACCAGCTGATGAGTGATGAGAAGCAATTCTTGATAATAGAGTACTAGGTGATTTTTAGCATGTAATGCAGAAGTTGCAAGAAGTCGTAACAGTGATGCAATTGTTTTACCTGCCATTTACTTACTTTTACGTGAACCATTCTTCTTAGCACTTATATCTACACAAAACAAAATAGTAACAGAATTAATGTTAGATCTTGTTTAATTCTTGCAATACGGACTATTCATCCATGGATACATAAATTCACTGGGGGGAAAAGCAGTTCATCATTCTCATTAAAGATGTGCTTCAAAAGTATTTTAATTTTATATCTTATATGTATGAATCATACTTTGTAATGTATTTATTTTGTTTTGATCAGTTATATACAAGTATTTTTTTAAATAGCTCAATCAGAAGGAAATGTTTAATATTTATAAATTTATGGTCACATTCTATTTAAAAGAGGAGTTAAAGTTAAATTTACCTATCCACATATGTTACATATATATGTATTTATGTATATGTATACATATATGTATATATGTGAACATGTGTATACATACATATATGTGTAGATGCTTGATAATAAAGAGGTAAGGATAATTCACAAAATTTTTTGAAATATAAAAATTTAGGATAAACTTCTGTATAGTAATTGGCATGGAAATTCAAATTAGAAAAGGAAAAAAGAAGAGAAAGATATTATATATCAGATCATTAAAAGAATTTTTAATATATTTTCAAATAGTGATAGTAGGTATCTTATACTACAGTGTTTATTATTCCATGAGAAAATTGTAAAATTAATCTAAGTATTAATTTAAAATATCATCAAAAATAATATCTTTTGCTATTATTTAAAATCATGATAAAAATATGTTTACTTGAAAATATATAAGGAGCGCACAGTGTCCAAAACTTATTTTAGGAGTTCTGTGAGTAAAACCGTATAAAAACTACAGGATTCATCTTAAATTATGTCAGGGTACTGAGAAAGTTTCTGTACTTCACATGAGTTACCAAGGTCTAAAGTCAATCACCAGAGGACCGTTTTTGCATGGAGCCATCGTCTGATCATGAGCTGAAAGGCAAATATTTAAAATGCAAACATCCATGGTTAAGTAACACTCTTAAGACTTTATTAGCTGCTTACCACAACTGAGACTGTAAAGCAATGGCTCACTTTCTTTGAGGCTCAGATTCCATATTTGTGGAGTGGGAGCGGGTACTTATCATACAATTTTCATAGGGCTGCTGAATGTGTGTATATGTGTGTGTGTGTATGTGTGTATATATATTTTAATGAGAATTCTATAATTTGATTAGCTTTTGTAATGTCCGCATGACTGAGAGCTTGCTTACTTTTTACAGCAACTTGAAGGTAAAATAGATTTACAACATGAACAAATGTAACTACATATTTTTATTTGAATTCAGATGTTCAGAAATTGTTCCTTAAAGTGAAACATGCCTACAAATTTTAATCTGTTAATACCTACCTCAAGTAAAATGTCCACTGCCATGGCATGTGAAGGAAAGAAGAAATAATTCTTATGCATGGCCTTCAACAGCCAAATTTCATGCTCATCAGTATGTCTTCTCTTGGTGTAGAACTGATGATGACAATTATTATGATGGGAAAAAGTGCTGTTGATATCAATGCCTCTCTTCCTTCACTTTCTTCTAACTGAACTGTCTCATTCCCAGGCAGTATATGGTTCTAGTACCCTCCCTGCTCCACACTGAGACCCCTGAGAAGGGCTGTGTCCTTCTGAGCTACCTGAACGAGACAGTGACTGTAAGTGCTTCCTTGGAGTCTGTCAGGGGAAACAGGAGCCTCTTCACTGACCTAGAGGCAGAGAACGATGTGCTCCACTGCGTCGCCTTTGCTGTGAGTGTGGCTGTTTGACTTAATATACTTGGTTATTTTAGTCAGGGTCATAGGGATCTAGTATTCTGTCAAGATGAGGCTTTGGGAGGCTGGTAAGAACTTCAGAAAGAATTCAAATGTAGCAAGCTAAGTATAGAAATTGAGGAGCAATGCATGACTCTCCAGCCATGGGAGACAAATATTTACAGGCACACTAAAAATCCACTTAATAATCAAATAGAAACCTACTAGCCAGAAAGGAAAAGAAAAAGAAAATGTGACTTCTTAAAATTAAGATGGAAAAAATATTAATAAAGCAAACTAGGCCAAGGCTCAACATGAGCCACCAGTGGTGGACTGACGGGAACACATTGCTCCACACTACTTCTAAGAGTAAAAATTGTAGAAATTTCCCTGAGCAAAGGTACAATATCTCTTCAGAGTTGTCCACATGTGAGATGCTTACAGCCTAGTGTCAGTAAAATACGGGTTTTTTTCCATAGCCTTTAAAACACGCTTTGACCATGCCCTTTTAGCATGTAACATCAACCTGGTAAAGCTCAGTGTATAAATGAATCAAGACTGTTTTTTTCTGAGCTGTATGAAGATGTGAATCTCATTTGTGACCTCTCTTACTGATGTATTTTCCTCCACCTTGTGTCCTGTCTCCCCATTTGTAAAATGGCAGAAGTGATTCCTGTCCCTGCCAACTTTCCCTGCTGAGAACAAGGGAGTGAAGTTAAAAAAGGGCAAAATCTCCAGGGAAGAGTGGAACAGCAAATAGGGGAGACCTGTGGGTGCTGAATGGGGTTTCAGGATCTGTCCTATATTTCAGGTCCCAAAGCCTTCATCCAATGAGGAGGTAATGTTCCTCACTGTCCAAGTGAAAGGACCAACCCAAGAATTTAAGAAGCGGACCACAGTGATGGTTAAGAACGAGGAAAGTCTGGTCTTTGTCCAGACAGACAAATCAATCTACAAACCAGAGCAGACAGGTAGGAAGAAGCCTACAGACAGAACAACTTCAAAAAGGAAAGATCTTCTTCCCCTGGATGTTCCCCAGGCAAAGTTCTTATAATCTTCGTTCCTTAATAGCTTGTCTTACCAGCCTACAGGCCTACTTTGGGTTTAGGGACTCATGAAAAATATTTCTGTTTCAGTGAAATTTCGTGTTGTCTCCTTGGATGAAAACTTTCACCCTGTGAACGAGTTGGTGAGTTTTCTATTATCTACATAAAATGATTATCTGTATAAACAGGCTGGGAACCTGTTTTCTGTGTTGAGGGAAGACCAGGGAGAGAAAGAATCTGGTATCACTAACAGTAACTTCTGGCATTACAACAGCACAAGATCCTAATCTAAAACATCATTCCAGGTAAAGAAAGTAGGTAATTCTTTCTGTCTTGGTGCTGGTACTCAGTCAGTTGTCACACAATTAAATTTATTTTTCAGATTGTTCTTAATTAGGACAATTAGAAAGCTACATTAAATAACAGACACAGATAAACCCTCAAAGAACCTAAGCTCCAAAAACATTTTAAAGATTTAGACTTTTTCTATACACACCTACCAAAATCTTCACTGTAAAGGAAAGTCAGGATAATTAATTTGTTCCTCGAGACTAACCCTTGGTATCTGTGATAAGAAACAATTATTTCTATTGTAATGCAGACATCGACCCAAAGTCTTCATTTTTCTCTCCCAAATCAACTTCTTCACATTTTCTTATCTCAAAAAGAGGCAACTCTTCTCTTCTAGCTCCAAAGACAAAAGATTATGGCCTAGTCCTTGTTTCTCTTTCTCTCATACCCACATCCACCTCACTGGAAAATCATGTTGGCTTAAAATATATTCAGACAATTTCTCATCATCTGAACTACTGCTGCAAGCTAGTCCTAGCCAATATCATCTCTAAACAAGATCATTGCAATAACCTTCAAAGTGGTCTCCCAGCTTCTATCTTTCACTCCTCTATCTAAAATGAGGCACCACTTCCATCACTCTGTCAGCCTAACTCTGCTTTGTCTTTCTATTGGCACTTACCACCATCCTATACATACTGGTTTTTAAAAATCTGCCCATTTCTATTATAACATAAGCTCCATTAAAGCAGGCACATTGTTCTTTTGTGCGTGGTTATATTCTCAACACCTAGAATGATACATAGCACATGAGAAGTTACTTAATAAATATTAGTTTTAAAAAATGAGTAAACATTGATAGTAGCTCCTTTATCAATGTTTATTCATTTTTAAAAGTAATATTTATTAAAGTAATATTTATTAATGAAATATGTCCATTCCTCCTCATTCTTAGAACTACCTAAGAATTCCATGACCCCTCTTAATGATTACATCTGAACATATTTACCTATAGTTACATAAGTGTTTATTTCTTAACTTGTAAAATTGCATAGCAAAGGACTGATCTTCACTAGGATGCTATAAGCACTTAAGAAAGGTTAATAAATCCATTTTTAGTAAATGGCACTTTACATGTATATTTGTTGCTGAAGGCCTAGTAAGTTTTTAACATTTATTAATTGCTTAAAATAGATTAATGAAAAGTTCTATAAAATTTAATCTGGAATATTTCTGTATTTCACTATAGAGGGAATTATTCTACATAAAACTAATTTAGATTTATTAATTTTTTTATTTTTTTATTTTTGTGGAAACATAGTAGGTGTATGTATTTATGGGTTACATAAGATATTCTGATACAGGCATGCAGTGCACAATAATGATTATGGATAATTATTATCATTATCCATATCATTATCCATGATATGGATAATAATTATTATCATGCATTGCCTGCCTATATCAATAAATGGAGTACCTATCCCCTCAAACATTTATTCTTTGTGTTACAAACAACCCAATTATACTTTTAGTTATTTTTAAATGTACAATTAAATTATTTTTTACTATACTGACCCTGTTGTGCTAGCAAACACTAGCTGCTTTGCTTATAAATGAGATTTAAGAATATTTGAAAATAAGTATAAACTTCTTTTTTCTTTTATCTTTCAGATTCCACTAGTATACATTCAGGTAAGCAACATGAAACATTCCATATTAGAAGGAAAGCAATAAGTATAGGGAAAATGTTCTTATTTGAGAGGTTTTTACAGTATCTCAGAAACTTGTCATTAAAGGAGAAGCCTTCCAACTCCCATAGAGCTAGATGGCTCTAACTAATCTCCTCTCCTCACCCTTTACTACTATCCCATTTGTCCTTTTTGTAGATAACTTAGGGTTTCCATAGATATCCTTTATTAGCTCCAATGCTCCAGGTGCTTTTGTAAGTTATAATTAATTCACTCATAGGATCCCAAAGGAAATCGCATCGCACAATGGCAGAGTTTCCAGTTAGAGGGTGGCCTCAAGCAATTGTCTTTTCCCCTCTCATCAGAGCCCTTCCAGGGCTCCTACAAAGTGGTGGTACAGAAGAAATCAGGTAGAAGGACAGAGCACCCTTTCACCGTGGAGGAATTTGGTATGGATCATGAAAAGTCATCAAACATGATTTTTCTTCATATTTAAACTCTTAGAGCCTGGAATTTAAGCTCATTTGGAGTCTTTCCATTTCCCATGGGTGACATTGGGCTTGGAGTAGAACTAATTACACCTAAGTCCAACGAGGACATCAGTGATTTGTGAATAGGACTTCACATAGCTTGGTTATTTTCTGTAGCAATATTTAATACCAATCCCTGAAATTAAAACATTATTGTTTTAACTGAGTTTTCCATAACTAAGCATACAGTGATCTCTCATAGTCCCTCAGCTGAAATCTTCCTTTGAGAGGAGGATGGATAAGACTATATTGGAGAGCAGAGCTACCTTTTTCAGAGCCCTAAAATATTATTAGGGAACCGTTACAGGGAACTTGAAAATATGAATTCCCCCAAAGTTGAAAACCAATCACCAACCTTCTTTATCACCAATCAACAGTTCTTCCCAAGTTTGAAGTACAAGTAACAGTGCCAAAGATAATCACCATCTTGGAAGAAGAGATGAATGTATCAGTGTGTGGCCTGTGAGTTCATTTTTTAAAAATCTTTTGTGGGGGATTATTTAAAAGAGATTCATTATTTGGGATATTTAGCTACTCTCTTTAGGAGTAGTGGCAACACAAAAATTTTAAGTGCTTTGACAGCATCCTCCTCTCTAGAATGTTGTTCTCCTGTTGCTTTTCTATTTTTCCTTTTTATTTTCTTTCACGTTCTTATCAGCATTATTCTATCATGAGGTAAGAAACTGTTTCTAGAGAGGTTATGCTAATAGGATTGATTCTGAAAGTGACAAAACTGCACACATACACACACACACACACACACACACAATGGGAAGGGTGGATAGTGTTGAAGGGTATTGGCTCTGCCTTAACCAAAAATAACCAAACATATATTAGGGAGATAATTAACACATGGCTATAGGGGAAATTCAATCATCAACAGATCATTTATCTGACCTTGCATGCTTGCTGGAAAAATCACTGAGATTCAGAATTTGTAGAGATAGGCATACAACTGAAATCTCATCTAACTTACTGGTCGACCTAAGGCTGGTCTACATACCTCTCTGCACTGACATTTTTACGAGACTGAACGTGATCTCTCAAGACAGTCTCTTCCAACCTTGAAAACTCTTGTGTCCTGGGTCTTATGCTCCTAACCTTGGTGGCACACAGTAGCAGTAGCAGAAAGAGCAGGTATAGTGAAGGAATCAGTCCTGCCCAAAGATCACACATGGAACACACCTGCTATTCAGCTGGGCCCCTGCTCCAGTTCTGTCTCACAGTAACGGCCAAGTTTCTGGTTCCTCATAACTAGTGTGATCTTGTAAATAGAGATACAGAGGACATTCTCAAATAGGAAAGGAGACAAACGCACTTGGAAACCCAGCAATCGTCTGTGACATATTTATGACACAATCCCACTTTTGTAAAAAAGTAAACAAGTAAAACTCGATATAGAGATGGCTGCACATGGGGAGAGGATGATGGAAGAAGAGACACTATCGTACTAATAGGTTGTATTCCTAGGTAGACGTGAGGGTGTTTGTTTCTTCTCTTTGCTTTTTTTTGTTCTGCTTTGTTTTGTTTGTTTCGTTTTGCTGGTATTACTTTTTCTTTTAAGTACAAGTTTAAGTTTTATAATAAGGAAGTTTTTTTGAGATAAAGCTAAAAAAAAATCAAGGAAAAAAAGAAATGATAAAAGAAGAATCTAGTAAATTTCAGCATGTTGCAATGGAGATTTCTATAAGAGCCATTAGTGACTCTTATCTTCAGTATTGTGTGAGCCCGCAGAGAGCAGCGGGAAGTATAGACAGGGTGTATACTGTAGGTAAAAGGGAGATATAAATAGCTAGAAAATGGGGAGGTTCAGTGCCTGCTCTGATTCCTTTGGGAATGTTCTCATGACAGATACACATATGGGAAGCCTGTCCCAGGACATGTTACTGTGAGCATTTGCAGAAAGTATAGTGACGCTTCTGACTGCTTTGGTGAAGATTCAAAGGCTTTCTGTGAGAAATTCAGTGGACAGGTAGGTTGAACACTGTTTTTTTCTAGAGAATGACAATAAAGGCATTGTTGAAAAGCAGTGAGTTGCAGCATTTTTCTGATGCAGGAAGAGAACAATCTAGAAGAGAATTCCATGTTAGCTATTGTAATTTTTCAAAAAAATCATGAACTTAGCACAATGGGAATTATTTATTTCTTGTAATTACCCATTGTGAGTGTTTCAGAATGATAGACGCTGAGCCATCTGAAGCCTCCATGGGCATTCATTTCTACAAAGGAAGGAGAAAAACCATACACCTCTTAACTGCATTAGCTGGCCAGGGCATCAGTTCTGCTCTCTCTTTGAGCAAGAACCTAACACATGGCCCCACCAAGATGCCAGACAGATACAGTCCACATATGGGAGGCCACTTCCCAGCCACAGCTGAATATTATGGAGGAGGAACCAGACTTTGATGAGGAGTTCTAATGGTCAAGAGCAGATGTACTGTGTATTTCAAAATAGCAAATGGACAGGACTTGAACTATTTCCAACACATAGAAATGATAAATATTTCAGTTGGTAGGCATCCTAAATCCCACGATGGGATCATTACACATTCTATGCATGTAACAAAATATCTCGTGTACCCCATAAATATGTATAAATATTATGCATCCTTTGTACAAAAAAAGATTACTCTCCAAATTTTAAGACATTTCTGTCGCATTCTATCTAGGGAATTTCACATACCAAGAAATACATCTGTCAATTATACATGAGACATTGTTGTGAAATTTAATATTTAGTTGCTAGAGAATATTTATCATGTCCTCATCATAGAAAATGCCTACGTGATGTTGTACTCCCACAAAAATCACACCAGATTAACTGACCAATGATCTATTTAGTATAATATGCATTGTATTTTTGTATTTTATTTTCTCCCTTCTTAGCTAAACAGCCATGGCTGCTTCTATCAGCAAGTAAAAACCAAGGTCTTCCAGTTGAAGAGGAAGGAGTATGAAATGAAACTTCACACTGAGGCCAAGATCCAAGAAGAAGGAACAGGTTTGTGTACTACATGGGGGTAAGAGAAAAAACAGTAGACATTGATTTTCTTAGCCAAATAATGAATTGTAAGTTGAGGGGAGGTAATAGAATTTTAGAGACATCATTCTTCCCAAAAAGAACGTATTTTTTTCTTCTTTTCCAGTAGTGGAATTGACTGGAAAGAAGTCCAGTGAAATCACAAGAACCATAACCAAACTCTCATTTGTGAAAGTGGACTCAAACTTTAGACAAGGGATTCCCTTCTTTGGGCAGGTGGAGTATTTTCCAGTTCACTCATCAACCCATGTACTGTTACCTAATTAGCACAATAGTTATGGTTTCTGCTAAAACCATGCCTGGTTAATGTCATCATTTAATATAACCAAAGGTATAAAATATCACTACGGTTGATTAGTATAACCAAAGGTATAAAACTACATAAAAATAGATTTATTCTTCTGTAAATTTGTATATGAAATGTATGTAATTATCCTAAAGCCTTATTAAAATTAGTAGAGTTTTTCCCCTCCTTTTGAAACAGCATTGTACAAGTCACACAATCTGCTTCTCATGGTTTACCAGGCAGTCTCAGGTTTTTATGACATTTTCTCACAAGAATCTCAAAATTCATGCTGACGGGTTTCATTATGATGCTAACACTAACTTTGTATGGAAACAGGTGGGTAGGTGGTTTTAATTTTTATTTTGAAGTAGTAAAGATTCTACCATAATGTTTATTTCATGGATAGTATATTTACACTATTTTTCTATAATAACAAGTATATTTCTAAAACAGTGAACATGGGGTAAAACACTGCTATTTAAGGTTCTCAGATTTTTGAATTATGACTTTTCATAGTATCTACCAAAAAAAATCTTCTCTTACGATGTTTCTGTTGTCAGCAGATGTACAAATGGATCTTTAAGACTCTAGAAGTCTGAGATGACAGTTACATGTGCCTCAATGTGTATTTACTGTGTATCATTTTCTTAATGTAAATGTTATAGGATTTCAGCTATGAAGGGTGTAAAAGAGGCATACATTCAACAAAGTAGCGTACATTCTGGAAGGCTTGGTTATGTCATGACACCAAAATGTATTCAACTTCCTAAAATGAAAGTGCAGCTCATTTGTAAATTTCTCAGAAAGATAGTGTACTTTTTAAGTATATTTTATTGCTGTTAAATATCTTATTTGTCAGAAGAGCCTCTAGCTAGAAGAAAATCAGAATTATGTGCCTATTCTTGTCTTTGTACATGCAGCCAACATTTCATTGGCAAACTTAGATTTTGTAAATCAATTATGGGTACTGATGGGGGTCAGCCTATTGTTCTTCCTGCTACCAAATGTAGCTTATACTGAAAAAGAATCACCACCTTTACAATCTGAGCTGGACTACTCAACTGCCGACACAATATTAGCAGTAAATTAGCTTTGGCGACTTATTTAATACTGTGTGCCTCTTTCCAATTTTACATTTTTCACTTGGGAAGTCTGCCATAAAATCTGCCTGCCTTCCAAAAGGCTGAAGATCTAGGTTGAGAAGCAGAGACCATGTCTAAGACAGCTAGAGAAACACACGGGACAATGTATTGGCAATTGTTTACTTGTGCACTTTTGAGACTTCAGACACTAATCTATAGGAAGTTAATGGTCCACCCCAAAATAGGTGTTTGGGGCACAAATAAATTTAGTTAATAGATTTAGATATTTCATTATCATATTACTCTAGTGCTCTGTGACTCTCTAAGAGTTATATATAATAATACACAGCACTTCCAAAATATCTAGAATACATTTTTCAGGTCACCCTTGTTATTATCTCTATCACTGTCTATCCCTTCACACTGCTCTGTTTTTCTTCTTAGGATTGATTACTACTAAATTAGTGTATGTTATATATGTATTTATTTAGCATCTGTCTCTTTCACTAGACAGTAAACTCTGTGATGGAAGAAACTTTGTTTTTTGTTTTTTGTTTTTCACTACTGTGTCCTCAGTGCCTGGAACCATGTTCAACATAGAGGAGGCACTTAAAAATGTGATAAAATGAATATGTTTGGTGCCTATTAGTTATTACCGATATAACTCATCCATAGTTTTTAATCTTCAGGTGCGCCTGGTAGATGGGAAAGGCGTCCCTATACCAAATGAAGTCATATTCATCAGAGGAAATGAAGCAAACTATTACTCCAATGCTACCACGGATGAGCATGGCCTTGTAGAGTTCTCTATCAACACCACCAACGTTATGGGTACCACTCTTACTGTTAGGGTAAGTTTGGAAAGAAGTTACCAATAACATGAAGTAGCCTTGAAAACAAGGTTGCAACCTAAGGGTGATAAAATTTCCAAACTGTGTTTAGTTCTATGGAGAGAAAAAGCTGGCAATTAGAAACCAATTTAAGGTTAACTTTTTTAAAGTTTATGAAAAGAAGGCAGTATATTGTTGTGATTAAAAGTGCAGGTTAGACTTTAACAGTGTTGCTGGGAACGTGAAATGGTGCAACCACTATGAAAAACAGTATAGTAGTTCCTGAAAAAAATTAAAAAATAGAATGACCATATGATCCAGTAATCCTACTTCTGGACATACATTCAAAAGAATCGAAAGCAGGGTCTCATAGAGATATTTGCACACCCATGTTCATAGCCCCACTATCCACAATAGCTGAGAGATGGAGGCTACCCAAATGTCCATCAAGGGATGAACAGGTAAACAAAATGTGGTATATAAATGCAACAGAATATTATGCAGCCTGAGAAGGGAAGGAAATCCTGTCACATGCTACAGCATGAATGATCCTTGAGGACAGTATGGTAAGTGAAATAAGCCAGTCACAATAAGACCAATACTATATGATTCACTTATATGGGGGTTTCTAAAGTAGTCAAAGTCATAGAAACAGAAAACAGGATGGTGGCTGCCAAGGGCTAGGGAAAGAGAGAAATGGGGAATTGCTTTTATTGGTATTCAGGTTTAGTTTTACAAGATGAAAAGTTC
Organism: Mandrillus leucophaeus; assembly: GCF_000951045.1. Lineage (NCBI taxonomy): Eukaryota > Metazoa > Chordata > Mammalia > Primates > Cercopithecidae > Mandrillus > Mandrillus leucophaeus. Next base: position 375,668 of record NW_012102576.1, on the reverse strand, counting down.
TGGAGATCTGTTGCACAACAGATATACTTACCACTGCCAAACTGTACACTAAAGAATAATGAAGATGGTAATTTTATGTTTTTTTTTTGTGTGTGTGTGTGTGTGTGTGTATGTATGATACTTTTTTGAAAAGTGTGAATTCCAGGCTCTGAATCAGATAAAGTGGTTAAAAATACTGGCTCAACCCTATTTTAAGGAATTAACTAAAACCTCTATGCTTCATTTCCTCATCTGTAAAATGATTGCAATATTAACACCTAACTTTTGGGGTGGTTGCGAAGATTAAGTGAAATAATACGTATTGAAGCACTTAGTAAGCCCCCTTTAACTGTTAGATACTTTTACTATAAAAGCCAACTCTAACATAATTAGCATTTAGTTTTAAAAATGTATACTCCAAAAATTATTACCTTACTTTATTTTGTTTTACTATTCTAATTTTCTCCAGATGACCTGTTCATACCAATATAACTTGGTCAGTATAACATGCAGTCCTCTATTGATCAAGAGAGACACAGACATATCTATAGATACATGGATATACAATACATATTCAACATACATTACATAATCATGGTAATGGAAAACTCCTGCCTGTTTAGAGTCCTTGCGTTGTTATAGAGAAATAAATAATGCATTGTATTTATTTAGCTTTAATAGATGGCATAAAAGTATCTACCTCTAATAAACTCAAATTTGAACATTCACTCATTTCAAAAAGTGTCTTGAATGCTTTCTACATGCCAGGCACTGTGCTAGTCTTGACAATGAAATTATTATTTCTACATGCTCCCTGTTTGGGGTGATCATATATGTATTGTCACCAAAATATATATTTAGATATAAACAAAATGTTTTGCTCAAGGATTCACTAGTGCTATTGGGAGCTGGGGATGAAGGTAGAGGAAGCCTGGAAGGAGCTAAGGAATAACTTCTACAGGAAGAAAAGTTGGAAATATAACCCAATTAGGGCCTCTGAGGCATTAGAATCCAGACTGCAGGGAGTATTAAAACTAATCAGCCTAGGCGGGGCACAGTAGCTCACACCTGTAATCTCAGCACTTTGGGAGGCTGAGGTGGGTGGATTGCTCGAGGCCAGGAGTTCGAGACCAGCCTGGGCAACGTGGTGAAACCCCATCTCTACAAAATATACAAAAAATTAGCTGGGTGGGGTGGCATGCACCTGTAGTCCCAGCAACTCAGGAGGCTAAGTGGGAGGATCACTTGAGCCCGGGAGGCAGAGATTGCACTGAACCAAGATTGTGCCACTGCACTCCAGCATGGGCGACAGAGCAAAACCCTGTCTCAAAACAATAACAATAATAGCAATCAGCCTAAGACAGCCCAGAAGAGGTAGACTTCAGCTAATTCATCAGTTCAGCTCTTAAACCAATGCTTTTTACCAATGTCTTCTCAGACCCCTAAAGTTACAATATTTTATTTATTCGTAATACCCACTCAAAATCCACCCTAAAAGAGGCAGCTGCTCTCTGAAAGCACAGTTCTTCCATTTCTAGAGATTATTTACTCTCCTCAATGAAGTTTCATAGCTCCAGTGTCTTTCAGGCAAGCTAATCAGAGCAAAGGATGCTTCTTTTTATCCTCTTAAGAAATATACATCTCAAAGCATGCCTGCATTTAAAGCAGAGAAACAAAATATGGGGTCCTTCTCCCACTTTTCATTGTAGAACAAAAGATTTCTAGCTACTAGTTAAGGTAGCACAGCAAACTTACACAGTTTTGTGAGAACATTAATTTTTATGACATATAATCTAAAAATAACATAATTTTTCTAATTCATTAGGTCAAACACAAGGATCGTAGTCCCTGTTATGGCTACCAGTGGGTGTCAGAAGAACACGAAGAGGCCCATCACACTGCTTATCTTGTGTTCTCCCCAAGCAAGAGCTTTGTCCACCTTGAGCCCCTGCCTCATGAACTACCGTGTGGCCAAACTCAGACAGTCCAGGCACATTATATTCTGAACGGAGGCGCCCTGCAGGGACTGAAGAAGCTCTCCTTCTATTATCTGGTGAGAAGGGAGGTTACTGCGTTGACTTCTCTGTAGGCAAAAGCTGTCTGTGGAGCAAGTGATCATGAAATTCTGTAGATGTCATTACTTCGACTTCTTATCCATGTTCCTTTTGAAAGTTTGACTTCTCTTCAGGTGGATTATTACCAGCAGGAACCCAATAAAACAAGTATATTGAAGTGAGACTGAAGCATGTTCTCTGTTTGGCACATTCCGTTTCTTTTTATTTCCTTTTTTGCAGATAATGGCAAGGGGAGGCATTGTCCGAACTGGGACTCATGGACTGCTTGTGAAGCAGGAACACAGTGAGTATTTCCATCATCTCTGCATTGCTACCCCATTCTGACCATTCAGCCTTACACCATGAAAGCATGAGAATATTTTCCCTTTTTTTCCAAAGGTTTTTGGGGGAACAGGTGGTGTTTGGTAACATGAATAAATTCTTTAGTAGTGATTTCTGAGATTTTGGTGCACCCATCACCTGAGCAGTATACATTGTACCCAATTTGCAGTCTTTTATCCCTCACTGCCTTTCCACCCTTCACCCTGAATCCACAAAGTCCATTGTATCATTCTTATGCCTTTGCATCCTCATAGCTTAGCTCCCACTTCCTAATAGCTTAGCTGCCACTTCCTAATAGCTTAGCTCCTACTTATGAGTGAAAACATATGATGTTTGGTTTTCCATTCCTGACCTGGAAATATTGGGAATACTTTCAAGTAACGAGAGACCATTTCCATCTAGTATCAATTAAAAGAAAGTTGGGGGAGGGAAAACAATAATTTTTTTTTCTCACCCTTTATCAAATATGTGTTGTCTTTCTTTTTAGCTTATTTTCTTTGGGTTATTTAAAATGTTGGTGTGGGCCAGCTGTGATGGCTCACACCTGTAATCCCAGTACTTTGGGAGAACAAGATGAGAGGATCCCTTGAGGTCACGAGTTTGAGACCAGCCTGGTCAACATAGTGAGACCATATCTCTATAAAAGTAAATAAATAAATAAATAAATAAATAAATAGGAAAATAAAATACATAAAATGTTATTGTGTATAATTTGTGCTTATTCCAAATTTTCAAACCGTAAATATTCTTGAACATCTTCTCAAAATGAGAATTGTGTTAGAGAATGGGGTGGAGAAAATGTAAGATTTCAGGGTATGTTGTATATACCAGGTTTTGTGCTGAGTCATTTA